>NC_056731.1:1989332178-1989549678 GCF_019279795.1 Protopterus annectens | reverse complement strand
CCTCTTTTTCCTATGTTTCCACATGGGGTCAGGGTGTCACTTCAACAATGGCAATCATCTAAAGCTAATGTTCAAAATGAAAAAAAATAAGTGGGTTAGCTGAATATTATATTATAGAATATTAACACTTGAAAAATCCAACTTGTTGGGTAATCTTGAATAAGCAAAAACCTTATCAGCCTAGCAATTCTAAAAGCAAATAAACTTTATCATCACCACACCAGGGCATATCTGTTAGTAAACAGTCAATACGTTATGTGTTCATTAGCCTTCTGATCTGCTTGTTAACTTGTCCTGTTCTGATTATTTAGATTCCTCTACTATTCTTGGTATAATATTCTAAGACTCTTAAGCACTGCAAATTGTGAACAGGATTTAACCCCATGCACATCATTATGACCGTGTGTCTCCCACATGTTCCATGGCATCAAGCTATTACAATCCAGATGGAATAAAACTTTTCTTGAGAAAATTTATTCCTTTAGCAAACCCTACATGCAAAACAAATTAGCATGTCATACTGACTCCATGTCCTTTTTAACTTAATTACAATATAACCTGCTTTACTGGTTTTGAATTCCCATCATGCCTTTCTCTAACAGATTCATCAATGAACACCATAATGTTATTTACTGTTATAGGGCATCTTACCCATTTCTCCTACAGGTCATTTTTACTGAGTGTTAAAAATGTAAAAGAAAATCACTTAAGACTCTGGGAAGAGGAGGAGGTGGTTTAAGATTCCATGATGTGTGGGTTTCTTCTATATCAAGTAACCTCTTTCCTTAAAAAAAAAAGCTCATCCAGATATTTTTGCATAAATTCCTTTTAGTCTTCATCTTCCAAATTTCCCAGCTCATCTATTTTCAAAAGAAGAGACTGTTTGTTTGAGCAGGAACACCAGTAGGAATCCAAGTCCC
Source organism: Protopterus annectens (assembly GCF_019279795.1). Classification (NCBI taxonomy): domain Eukaryota; kingdom Metazoa; phylum Chordata; order Ceratodontiformes; family Protopteridae; genus Protopterus; species Protopterus annectens. The sequence goes on along the minus strand of NC_056731.1, from coordinate 1,989,548,758 downwards.
TGAAGATGACGATCATTGTCTGTAAGCGGACTTGACCAATGATCTCAGCTGCATGCTATGCTTTGCCAGCCAATCTGCTTCTTCCGTACAATGGTGAATTGTGAGTCGCTTAGATTTATAACAGCATGTTCATCAGCTTGGCACTGTGAAACTCTTCATGGTTTATACAATGATTCTCGTGCATCATAGTTGTTGCTATTAACAAGAAAGTTCCACTGCATTGAGGCTTAATGGTGTCTCACAGTTGCGGGCACTATTTCCAAAGTTTTCTTTTTTAAGACAAAAGCATCAATATAAATACCATCAAATGATTTGCTTGCTTTGTCAGCCATTGTCAAGTAGCTGGTGTAAATAGTCTGACTTTTTTATTTGCATGCTAAATGAATGAAAAGGTTGATAAGCTGCTCAAAAAAATTGCTAGCAGGTCACCACAATGACCTGAAGATATTTATCTCATAATCTTATATACATCTGGGCTAATATAAAATAATCAAAAATGTATTATTAACAAGTAAACATAATATAACAAGCCTGTTACAAACATAGTACCTAACTTCCAAGCAATAATGATAGAATAGTTTTCAAAATTAATATCAGTTCATCGATACAGATCCCGGGTATGACTTCTACAGTCTCATAGACCAAACAATTTCAAAGCATACCTCTCCATTTGGACTTAAAATCCCTTTCAATGCATATTCCCACAAGCATTTCCAAAAAGCTCATCCTTTTAACTTACTTAGATCACACACTCCTTAATTCTACTCAGATGCATGCTATCTAACTAGCCTGTCAAGTATCTCTCCTTTTTAAAGGCAGTATTACAGAAAGTTATGTATAGTAGATCTAGGAAAAGTAGTTGTTGCCAAATTCAGAAAAGTGGCCTGTCTACAACCCTGTCAAAATATCTTGTAGTTCTATTATAACCTTTCTCCAGCCTAGCAGAAAAAGACATATTCAAGTAACTGTTATCACAGCTACAATATCTTAAACAATACATAGAAAGGGTTCAGATTCCATAGTCATTTGGACGTAGCCATACTTACCTAATGTGCAAAAAATGAACTTAACAAGGACAGTGTTTTTACTGCATCCTTTTTTTTTCAATTTCCAAGCATTGCGGCATAGTTAATCACCATACCTCCATCTAAGGAGCAGTTATTTATTTATTTATTTATTCACAGGTGTTTACTAGGCAAACAACCACAAGGGCCTTTTTAAGCTTAGCCATGCATCCCAAATCTCTGCCAAGTTTTGGTACCAGTGATAGGTGTAAGCAGGGGCTTAGAAGATGAAACATTTACAAGCAGGGGCCTGGGAAATGAACCATTTACAGGCTGCCTGTGTCCATTAGAGACATGGGTGCCAAACCAGGGATACATTTCCTGTTCCCCATCCAATTGTCCGAGTTACACTTGAATTGGGTTAGAGAAGAGCTCTGCTTCACATGGATGAGGAGCTTGTTCCCACAATGAAGTAGTCTCTGCGATACATACCTTACTCTACAGCAGGTCTTATTTATCATAGGCAAGGTTCAAGTCTTTAGAATGGGTAATTATGGCTCTGTTTGTTTTGTGAATATGCAGGTGGTCCATCAGAGTGGGGTCTGACAATGCCTTGTATGCCAGGCATAGATCTCCCCTCAAAATCCTGTAGGAGACAGAATACAGCGATAGGACCTTGAGGCAGTCTGCATAGGACATATTACTTACACCCTGTATTCTTTTAGTGAGGAACCTCTGTGGATGTTTCAGTTGTTGGATATGCCTGGTTAGGTACATACCAAATGGGGCATTGTACTCAGTGATAGGCCTGATGAATGCCAAATCCAGTGGTCCAGTGACTTCATTGTACCTAGATGCCATACCTTTTTTTGCCTGGTTAGGTACATACCAAATGGGGCATTGTACTCAGTGATAGGCCTGATGAATGCCAAATCCAGTGGTCCAGTGACTTCATTGTACCTAGATGCCATACCTTTTTTGTATGTTGCATAGCATAGAATTATTTCCTCACTATTGCAGACAGGTCATGGTCAAAGGGTAGATTACTGTCTATGTGTGTCCCCAAATCCTGACTACTGGGTCCACTCTTATGGGTGTGTTGTCAATATGATAGTTACCAGGGATGGATGACTTCCTAAAGGATACTATTATGCATTTACTGGCATTTAGCTTTAGTCCATGGCTCTGACACAAGTTGTTTGTCTGTATCAGCCTTTCCTGGAGAACATTTGTGTCAGTGTTGGATTCAATGACAGCTCCTAATTTGTAATTGTCTGCAAATTTAGTCAGCCAGAGGCCATTGATATTGGCCTTGACTTCAGAGAAGGAAATCCCAAAAAGGAGCTGTCCCAGGACCAATCCCTGAGAGACTCTGCTTTTGAGTGACCTCTTTGCAGAGTTGGCTTCCCCAGTTCTAACTTTCTGGGTCTGTCTGTGAGCCATTTGGCTAGCCACTGGGTGACATAAGGGTTTGTACTTAACCACCTGAGTTTCTCAACAATGCCTGAGTGGGGTATTATGTTAAATGCCTTGGCCAGGTCAAGGTAGGCAGTGTGAACAATTTTGAACTCATCCATTGCTTTGGTGACCATCTCATAGATGTCCAACAGGTTGAGTGGGTATGGCTTGCCCATGATGAAACCAAACTTGGCTGGTTCCAGTTTCTGTAGATTTGCTATGTTATTACATATCATTTCCATGATAATTCTTTCCATGGCTTTGCATATGAGACTAGTGAGACTTTTGTTTTTTTAGTTTCCAAGGTCTGTAGATGGTGCAAGTTTGTGCAGAGGGATGACTGTTGCTGTTATCCCTTCATAAGGCATGAAACCTGTTTGGAGACTACAGTTAAATAGCGATATCAAACAGCCTGATAGGCCTCATTTCATGATATTTAGAAGGCATTCTGGTATATTGTCTGGGCCCAGTGATGCAGTGTTCTTGGCCCTGTTCTCTAGTAATAGCAGGGAGAGTAATATTTGACATTTTCTACTGGGAAAGTTCAACTCTGTAATAAATATCCATTTTCAGTGGACGCTTGGGGAAAAAAAAACTGTAGAGAATTAGTATCATCAACTAAAAAAATTGTACAAATGTAATTTAAAAAACATATATACATACAGTTTGATGGTGGAATGCATAGCATATACTAGAGCATGAGGAGACACCAGCGATGTAACAATAAAAATAAATAATACAAAAATGATGATTAAATATGGCAATAAGTATATACAAAAGTATTAGAAGTACAGTCTACTATGTTAGGAAATAAAAATAAAAAGATAGAAGTCCACCTTAAGACTGCAGACAGGGCAGGTGCAGAAAGGTATTCATAGATAGTAACATGAGATGTTAGGTTAGTAAAAATGTAAAGTATTTGATAATATAGATCATACAGGTATGGTACATGGGCATAACCATCAGTTAGTAAGAAAGTTGGTGAGAGAAGATAAGATAGAAACACTCAGTTTAGGCACATTCATGGCTTAATAACTTTTTAAATAGCAGTCAGTAATCCATCAAATGGGAAACCATAATTGTTTTTCACCAAATTATATCCCATGTCACATAAATTAGAGTTCGGTACTTAGATCTTTCCTCTCCTCATTTTTACTTACCTGTAGGCAGGTTTCATGTCTTTGAGGCAATCTGACACAACACAGATGATTTCACTTTCATCTGCTTTTTGTAACCCTCAAAAGGTTCAGAAACCCAGTTCCAGTTTGGCTTCTTATGCATTGAGCTATATCTGCACAACTAAATGCCCCGGAATACACTTTTAATTTTCATCCCTAGGGCAACAATTCCTTCCATGTTTCTAAAACTCAGAAGCATTTCCGGTGCTTGAATTTGCCTACAGATAATGTTGAACATCAAATATCGGGGTTCAAACTCCAGACCAGGACTTAAAGTTTTATATTAGCCATCCAAAACAATATTTAATAAATTATGTTTTGTTTTGTACACTGCCTAAACAAATACTCAGATTACATTTGATGCAACTACATTCCCACCTAAGGTGCTATGTTGTTAAATACTCCATGCTAACCCTCCTGCAACTCTTTAAATGTTGTAATGTACATAACAAAAATATTGCATTTATTTTTTTTACTGCATGCCCTTTACAATTTTATATCAACCAGAATAAAATAATAGTGTTCTGCTATTACTTGTGATTGCAGTGCACAAGCTATGATTCAAAACCCTGCTCCCCCTTGCTAACTTTAATCACAAAAGAGGCATATCTGAAGTGCCAAAGATCTTTCATATTTATTACACTATGTCCTAAGATTCAACAATTACTACAGTAATGTAAAATCTTAATAATATATTACCAGTCTTTACAACATATATGTCCAACCTTATAAAATATATTTCACAATATTTGTGATCATTAATAATCATGCAGTCAGGGCATTTGTTAATTCAAACCTCCATTGATTTCTCCTTGTATCCTATAACAAATACCATACAATAGTCACTGACTGAAAGTAAGAGTTCAAATCCTGCAATAAAATATTTAAATAAGTAGATCTACTTTAGTACATCGAATTAACACATAACCGAAATTTACATCATTGAGACAACAACATCAAAATTTGAATATAGCAAAAACTTAAAACTATAAAAATTGTAAGGTCGAATTCTACGTAATTCTGCCATTGCTGTGGTGTTACTTCCTATTATTATTCTCACTTTACAGGTATGTGCTACGTACCATGAAAACGTTATGCTGGATATGATGTATCACACACCCGGCACTATTGATGCTATTTACAGTTTGAAAAAGTCTGATAAGAGAGAAAAAAATAAATGCATTTGGAAGATATATACATAATTGTAAACAAGTTTAACAACATGTAAATATTGGGCATGTAAGTTTAAACCAAAAAGTGTAACGGTAGATCGATAATGCGGTAATGCACTGGTGTGTTCTGGAAGTATAAATGAATGTGCATTTGTATTCAGTCATAAAAAGACTTATGATTGAATGATGTTCACTAAAGCACTAGCAACACTTTTGAAGAAGTTAAATGGACAGTTTATTAAAAATAGAGCTCTATCCTTTTAAATTATATTCTCCTTGATAGCAATTTGTGCGAAATTTATTAAACAATTTTCAGCTGATAATTTTTTCATAAATATGAGAAAAGATATTTTTCAGTTTCTTTTCACAAGTATATATATATATATATATATATGTATATATATATATATATATATATATATATATATATATGTATATATATATATATATATATATATATATATATATATATATATATATATATATATATATATATATAGCTATATATATGGTGTCAGAAGTCATGCAAAGTATGTGCAACTGGATTTTCAGTGTTCTGGGTTTCAGAATTTTAAGTTTTTGTTATATTCAAATGTTGATGTCTTCTCGATGATATGAATTTCGGTTGTGTGTTAATTCTATCTATTAAAGTAGATCCAAATAAGTCCATCTTACCAAATGATTCTTTTCCTCACTCACACTCTGAACATTATTCATATTATGTTATCCTCCCAGCATGCTACAACTGTACTGTTAGACAGTTCATGCTTCATCTCTGTGCCTCCTCTATTACTTATCTTTCTTTGCTTGTCACTTGCTTATCTTACTGGTGATGCTAAATTTCCAGTCCTGTTTCATCTAATTACTCTTCCACACAAATGTTGCCACTCTGTACAGGACATAACATTCAATCATGTTTCATCTAATCACTGTTCCACACAAATGTCACTTCCTACAAGACATAGTCCAATCCTATTTCATTTTACAGGTATGTGCTACGTACCATGAAAACATTATGCTGGATATGATGTATCACACACCCGACACTATTGATGCTATTTGCAGTTTGAATTTCCTGCATACAGTAACTATTTGCTCAGTTTGTTTTTTGTAATCTTTATAATATATCTTTACCATCTCAAAAGTACTTACTCCTCTCTGCACTCTTCTTTTCTAGACCTAACACCACTCTAAATATTCAACTGCGGTACCACCTTTATCATTCTTATAAGAAAAGCGCAGTCCGGGTCTGAACTGTCTGCAAACAGCTACAGTTAACTTTGAGTTTGTGTCTACCTGTTTGAGCCAATATTCATTTTCCCCTGGAGAGCACTCTGCTTTGGCTTGTAAGCAGCCCCCCCCCTCCCCACGCGCGCGCACACACACACACACACACACACACACACACACACACACACACACACACACACACACACACACACACACACACACACTCTCTCATCTTCCACTTTCTCTCTTATTCCCTTCTGTTAGCAGATAGTATCCATAATCTGATCAATACTGTGTGTTTGTTAATTTAAACTGAGACCACAGTGGCCTACTGATACAAGGTTATCCTGTTTTTCCACCTGAAAATGGTTAAGAAATGACTTACAGTTTCAGAGCAGTCCTTGGTCATTTGTGATTGTTTCTCAAACACTAACTTGTCTTTGCTTTGGCTCATTAGCAGCAGTACAAAGAACTGCCTGCTCACACCCTTGTTCTCCCCTCCCCCTTCCCTGTTTATTACCTTAAGACAATCCCAAAGTTAATAAATATTACCTGTGGCAGGCACCATTTTTTAAAACTATAATCACCCTTGTCACTATCATATGTTCATTCATCAATTAACTATGTTACCTGATTGTTTCCAGCCCCCTCATAAGAGCAACTAACAGGGTCTCTACCTGCTTCGCTCCCCACCCTGTCCCCTATACCCTCCCGCCCCCAGTGGTCCCACCTTTATTACACTCACAAACCCCTCCCATCTTTCCAGTAGCCAACCACAGTGCTAACCCAACACTACATCCTCCATCTTCCCACTACTATCACACTTCTTCAGCTAACATGTACAAGCATACCTTACCTATGCTCACTGCATGCACTCTCCTTGCATATCTTACATCCTACCAAAGCTCTATCATTCCCACACTCAACCACTACCACTGTACTACTACTCACACCACCACTCATGTCTCGCCCTCACTCAGCTCCCTTCCCACCAACTCAAGAACCATCCCTATGCACCCCCCACATATTCTACCAACTATATTACTCAAACATAAAGCATCCCTATAACTTAACACAGTAACACTCCCACTATACCTATTACCCAAAGAGCACAATCATAAAGTTTCCCTTATAAACAAACACATTCAAAAACTGAGAAAACTAATAACCTCATGCATATCAAAACTATCCATAAGTGGAGATATCCACCTCAACCCTGGCCCTACCGTCTCCAACCCCAATCCTCATAATCAGACTATAAACCACAACTTCTCCCATATTACAGACAATAGAAAGCCAAATGACTTCCTTCTACTAAGCCGAAATATTAGAAGTATATCCAACAAAGTCCATGAACTCCATTCCACCATAGACTTGTCAAATATAGTCATCCTGACAGAAACCTGGCTAAAACCTCACATTACCAGTGAGCAAATACTCCCTACAGGTTATGGCATACTAAGAGTAGACCAGCTAAACAAGAAAGGAGGCGGTGTAGCTATAATATTTAAACAGCATCTAAACATCCAGATCTTAAAATCATCAGCTCCACAAATAGGCAATGAAGAAATAATATATACCAACCTCAAAATAAACCAAAACAAAACCATCAACATAATTGGATGCTACTTCCCACCTGACCAAAACATCACTCCACTAGAAAACATCCTCAGCTGGTCTACCCACCATCTCCCCCAAGAAACTATCATTTTAAGTGATTTCAGTATTGACTGGCAATCCTGTTCTGGCAACCATCTGACCAATCATGTAAACCTTCATGGCTTCACCCAACAAGTCCAGTCGCCAACCAGGATAAATAAAAATGCCAGCAAGCACACTACCCTGGACTGGATACTAGTCAGTAAAAGCCCCCAGTCATATATAACAGGCTGCTTATCAGATAGCCTCAGTGATCACTCCCCAACACTCCTACTGAAAAAATACCTATACCAAGCTAAACCTGCTGTCTACTGTCAGATACGTAAAAAAATAAACTTTAACCCACTCACATTCATCTCATCCCTCAAAGAATGTAACTGGCATCCTCTAAAGTATCTCAGTCTTGATGACGCTGTTGAATTTTTTAATACTACCTTCCTGAGCATCCTTAATTACCATGCCCCCATAAGACTTTCCAGAATCAAAGCACAACCCTCCCCATGGCTACAGAAAACCACTAAGTCAGAAATGAAAAACAGGGATAAAGCCTGGGAGCACTGGCACCAAACCAAGACCCCCTCAACTAAACAGAAATTCCTAGAACTACGCAATAGAGTCAAAAAGCTAATAAAGCAGGGCAAATTCCTATACTACCAGTCTGCCCTAGACTCCTCTGAACACAGCCCCAAACAATTCTGGTCCTCCATAAACTCCATCCTCCACCCAGGTAAAGTCAGTACCCCTCCTCCTAACATCCCTCACTCCTCAGAAAATATTGCTACTTCATTCAACACACACTTCACACAAACCATACTATCACTAGCTAAACAACACAACCCCCCTCCCCTCCAACCCACACCTTCAACTACTAATCTCCCCACTGCCTTCTCTTTTTTTCCTGTACCTACTTCCAACATAAAAAAAAAACTCTTAACTAAACTTAAACCCACCAAATTATCAGCAGACAACCTCCCAAGTGAATACCTACAAATTGCAGCTGATGCTCTGGCCTACCCAGTATCCATCTTGATTAACCAATCTCTGTCAGAAAGTTATGTTCCCACACTGTGGAAAGTATCACATATAATTCCCCTCCACAAAGGCGGACCCCTCACAGAACAAACCAATTACTGCCCCATAGCTATTCTCTCTCCACTCTCCAAAATACTAGAGAGATGTATACACTCTCAGGTCTCAGACTACCTCCTTACTAACAACCTCCTTTCCAATACTCAGCATGGTTTCCGACCAAACCATAGCACCACAACTGCCTTACTCTCCTTTACTAACACTATCCTTCAGCATAAAAACAATGGCTATCTCTCCTCTGCTACTTTCCTAGACCTATCTAAAGCATTTGACATGGTCCCACACAAACAACTTATCTCTGTCCTCAATAACCTATCCTTCTCACAATCAGTCACCAACTGGTTTCAGAGTTACGTGTCTGACCGCCAACAATCCATTGTATGGCAGAATGACATATCTCCCCAACTACCTGTCTCCATAGGGGTTCCCCAAGTATCCATCCTTGGACCCCTACTCTTCTCTGTTTTCACAAATAATCTCACCTCTGCCACCACACATGGCACAATCGCCTGTCACGCAGATGACTCGACCATCATCTGCTCAGCCCAGTCCCTACCCAAACTGCAAAAAGTCACACAGGAAGCCTTTTCCTCTGTTGAAACTTGGTTATCCGATGTCCAATTAATACTTAACCCAAACAAAACTAAACTACTCATCTTCCAACCCACCAAACATACTCAAAACAACTCTCACTTTAACATCACAGCAAAAGACAACACCACTATATACCCAACTGAACACACCAAATTGCTAGGAGTGGAAATAGACAATAAACTAAAATTTGACATTCACATATTCATGACCATAAAAAGAGTCCACAAAAAACTAGGAGCGTTATACAGAAATAAGCATCTTCTCACCAAAGCAGCAAAGATTTCAATAGCAAATTCCCACCTTATCTCCTCCCTACTTTATGCCTCTCCAATATATACCAACCTAAGGCAATGCGATCTAAGCAAGCTGGAGACCTGCTACAACAAAATTGCCAAATTTGCCACAGGGGCATCCTACTGTAGTCACCACTGTCTCTCACTTGCTGAACTGGGCTGGCTTGAACTCCCTCATCTGCTTCAATGGTATCAACTCTCACTCACCCACAAACTAGTAAACCATCCACTAAATGTCCCATCCCTCCAGAATCTACTCCAACCCTATCGCACCACCAGACCACTAAGATCCAGCAACAAAAATCACTTGCAGATCACTAAAGCCAATAACTCTGCTGGTGAAGCACTATTCTCTTGCACCATAGCCAAATTATGGAACTCCCTCTCACCCACAATTACCTCCATGCCATCATGCACCCACTTCAAAACTTTACTAAAAGCGCACCTAAAAACATGCTGGCTATGCCCTTGCAACTCCCACTCTAATATCACCCACCCCATCCAACCACTACCTTTCTTTCCACTCCACTAACTACCTTGATTATAGCAAGCTCAGATGCTCATAAGCCTAGTACTTATACAGCAGGAACTTCTTATTTTAACATTTGTTAATGTCGGTTATGTACTTCACAGTTGTCTACTGATGTACTATGTTCTTCATCTGTAAATATGTTGTAAGTAATTGCTATGTAAATTGTTAATCGCTATGTAATCCAATGTAACTACTGTCTGTTTATTTTAACTGTGGAGCTTTTCTCCCCAGGCTTCTGCTGAAAATGGACCAACATCCAGTCAGACACTCCCGGTCAACAAATATAAATAAATAAATGAATAACTAAATAACTAAAATAAATAATTTCATCTAATTGCTCCTCCACACAAATGTCACTTCATACAAGACAAAACATCCAATACTGTTTCATCTGTGTAATTGCTGCTTCACACAAATGTTGTCAGTTTCTATAAGACATAGCATCTAATCGCGCCACACAAATGTTGTCAGTTTCTGTAAGACATAGCATCTAATCACTCCACACAAATGTTGTCAGTTTCTATAAGACATAGCATCTAATCCTGTTTCATCTAATTGCTCTTCCCCACAAATGTTGTCACTTCCTGTAAGACATGGCTTACTTCTTGTCTTCATCTCTTTCAGTTTTGCTATCAGTTATGGCATTCTCTTATCAATTGTTTACTGATTTTCCTCCTTTTATACTTCTCCAGAGCAATCAATTCTATTGTCTACCACTCTTTGCAATATTTCTTTACTCCCCTTCTTCTCACGAATTTACTATATTCTTAAGTTCTTACTTTTCCTACCTGCAGCAGCTAATAAAATATTACATTAACTGCAAACACTCTCATAATACAGTGTATCCAGTCTCCTGTCTCTTACATTATCTTATCAGATACAGCAAATGCCTTTATCTGTTCCAGCATTATCTCTATACAACTGCTCTTTTTCTATTTAAATGCTTTTATTTGCTTACTTGTGTAATTACATTTTTGTGCACAATTTATTTATTTATTTTCATATAAACATTCAGTATGAGTGTGGAAACTATTGTTAACTCTGCTATATGCAAGAATATTTTACAATTTACAAGCCACCGAATGATGGCAGCTCAAGCAGGAAGATCAAGCCAGTGGCACGAGAAGTTAAAATAAAACGAAACACACTGCTGGCTGTACCAACTCAGATCAACTTTGATAAAATGCAAGCCACAAGCTTTCACACAAGACATTGCTTCATCAGGCAATAAAACTAAAGTAAAAACAACTACAGGTATATCAAAAATCAATCACAGTCACATGGTTAAAATCACCAATAGGAACCATTATCTGATATGCCTGCATTTCAGTACTGGTTCAGTTTTATTTTATTTATTTATCATTTGTTAACCGGGAAAGTCCGACTTGGAACAAAGCCAATTTTCAGCAGAGGCCCAGGGAGAAAGGCTCCAGATGCATGTCTTTGTAATGTGGGAGGAAACGGGAGCACCCAGAGGAAACCCACACGAACGCAGGGAGGACATGCAGACTCCACACAGAAGACACCCCAGCCGAGAATTGATCTGGAGAACCTCTTGCTGTGAGGCGTCAACACTACCGCTGCACCACTGCGCCATCCAATTGAAACAGTTTCATTTAGTCCAAGATGCATATCAGCCTTAAAGTTACAGATTTATTTATATTCTATATTCTCTGTCACAGTGACTAAATCCCCACCACATATACTATATTTTATCTTGTTAAAACTGCAAACCTAAAACAATGTAACTCACCCTCCTTTCTTATATGTTTATACAGTACATTCACCTCATTGCATCTTCTAACATTGGACATATGTTGAGATAGTCTCTCTTTAAGTTTCTACTTGCTTTTCCAATATAGAATGATGGACAAATTGGCATAGAGCAATATATATATATATATAACAGTTTCACCATCAATGTCAGCAAAGCTAAATAAAATGAAACCTTTCCCAGTTATGGTATGTTTAAACCTATCTAACCAATAAATACATTTGCATTTACTACACCTATACAAAGGCCGGGTACTCTTTCTCTGACCATATCTAACATTCTGTGCTTTTATATTCCTTAAAATATTTGTTTGAAATTCTTTCTTTTTTTTATAGATAAATAATGGTCAGTCTGGATAATATTTGATAGTCTGGGTAGGCTATTCAACATATACCAATGTTTCTTAACCATGTCTTGAATTCAATAAGTCATGGTATTATGTGTTAAAGTATACCTCATAACATTATTTATGTTTATATTTTTATTTATCGATGCCCTGTCAGAAAGTATAGGACCATCCCCTTCTTCCCTTTAAGATACTATAGGTTCCTTTATTTCTTGTATTTCATGTACATATTATTGTCTAAGCATAAAATCATATTCCACCTCTATATGCTGTTTCATAAACATCTCATCATCTGTGTTTAGTCTATTTACTCTTACCATTTAACCTTTAATTATGTTTTTAAACATGAAATTTGGGCGCATATTATTTTCCAATATAAATACATATATCTTTTAACATGTTTCTTAAATATTGATTGATCTAATTTACCATTTCCTGTTCTATTTATATCAATGTCTAAAAATTTGATGTTAGTCTCAGAGGGTATTGTTTTAAATCCCCCCCCCCAAAATTAACCATTTTGGTCAAATATTCCACAGACATCCTGCTCATCCATTGCTCCATTCCACAACATGAATATATCATCAACAAACCTTTTGTATAACAGAATATTATGCAAATACATCATCAAATTTATAATAAACTCTTCTTTATACTACATATACATAACCAAGTGGACATATATGTTAGCTATTGGAGTATCCCATTGCAACTACCTGCCTTTGTAGAAAAAGTCATCCTTAGAAGTTAACTACTGTAATTATTAATACAATATCTAATTAACTACAGATATTATTAATAAAGACATTGTCCTTTTTAGTTTTCATGATCAAGAACTTTCTTATAGCTTATATACTATAGTTATTTGGGATGACTGTAAATAAGGAATTAACATGCACCATGAGATAGTCATGACAATTCTAACTTTCTTTAAATCAATGATATAGTTGCTGTACAAATCATTGCTATCCTTTATAAAACTAGGTATCATTGGTAACATCTCTTTTAAACTCCCTTCTAAATACATAGAAATAGATTCAGTAAGCCATCCTTGTGATGAGACAATAGGTCTCATGAGTGGATATAACAAATCTTAATGTGTTTTAGGTAACCCATAATACATAAGAACTATAGAATGTGACACATAAAAATAGTTCAGTACATTACTGGATAGGCCATGATTCAAATGTAGGTCATAAACTTCATTTTTAACATTTTTATAATGGTTTCAAATTGTATTCTAGAAATAATCTCAAGCCTGCCCAACAGCCATATATCACCACATCCACTTTCACCTTCAAACCTGTGCCCACATCCTATATGAAACTACTCTTAAACAAACTTAAACCATGATCTTCTTCAACTGATGACCTTCCAGGCGAGTACTTCAAAATAGCAGCCAATAGCATTGTCTATTATGTCTCAATTCTTTTAAATAGGTCAGTCCAGGAATCCGACTTTCCCTCTCTGGAAAAAGTTACACATTATCACTCTGCACAAAGGAGGGAATTCAGCAGACATTAATAACCTTTGACCTATAGCAATCTTATTTTTCCCTTGCTGAAAAAGTTGAAAACTGTATTCAAAAACAATTGCTAGACTATCTCCTGCAGGAAGATCTCCTATCCCCTATACAACATGGCTTTTATCCTTACCAAAGTACTAACACTGTCATTTAAAATTAAATAGATGCTGTCAATAAAGCTACAGATAATGGAAAACTAGTATCTTCCTTATTTCTAGCCTTGTCTAAAGCCTTCAATGCAGTTTGTCACAGCAAACTTCTACTTCAAGAATCCTCACTAATTCTGTCTCAGCCCACCCTTCTGTGGTTCAAAAGCTACTGGTCCAATTGGTATCCATCAGTAAAATGGCACTCTATGCTCTTTCTTTACCTTCCACTCACCAGCAATGTAGATGGAGGCTCTACCCTTGGTACCCTCCTCTTTAATATTTTCACCAACACCCTCTATACATCCCCACAACAGGCCACTCTAATACAATATGCAGATGATTCCACTCTCATTTGCACATCTGACAACATGGTACACCTCCAAAAATTTACACAGGAAGATTTAGCAGTCACTGAAACATGGCTTCATAATTCACAACTCATGCTCAACTCAAAAAAGAACAAACTACTACATTTTTCCCCTAAATCCCACATTCATGAAAAAACTAAATTTAAAGTCCTCTCTCTTGATAATACAGCCATTGAAGTCACTTCTCATAAAAATTATTAGGGGTGATAATGGATGATGAGCTTACATTTGACATGCATATAAAAAATTGCTTAGGAAAAACTAATCAAAAACTGAGGATGCTTTAAAGAACTCCAAACATTCTCACCGACGTAACTAAAACTACATTTGCCACTACTTATCTCCTCCCCACATTTCTTTATAGTGACCAATCCTTACTAGCCTCCAGGCATCACATGCTGTAACAAAGTTTCTAAATTTTCAGCAAATACCCCTTTCAGAACACACCACTGTATAACGCTAAAAAGGCTAAATTGATTAAAACTGCCTCATCAATGGACATAATGCACAGCTTCTTGCCACTTATAAAATTATCCAGCACCCATCTGCTTGTCCAGCACCAAAAAACATTCTCTACAACTATATTCCCAGTCAGTCACTGCAATCCAGTGACCAAAATCCCCTGTCTGTCTACAAATCTTTCAAGTCTACTGGCCATTTTCTGTACTCGTATAAGATTGCTAAGGCCTGGAACTCTGTATTGGTATCTGTCAGGCCAATACCCTCCCTCCTAGCTTTCAAAACCACTCTGAGAGACTTCCTTGCTAAAATCTGTCTCTATTCTGGCTCAAAACCAAGATAAACTATATCCCTAAATGTGAACAAGTACCTGTGCATTCCATATACCTGCTGATTCTCCCTTCTTCACTTACTTCCTTACTTCTATCAAATTCTCTTCCCTGCCTTTCTCTCTAAATAAACCATAAGCATGTTTTTCCCTCACTTCATATTGCAATTCCTGTTTGTATTAGACTAACTTACCTTTAATTTCTCTACAAACCATCTGAAATTTATATAAATATTAAATTATTGTCATATAACTGCTCTTGATTCTTAACCAATGTTTTAATATTATCACTAATTTGTTACAGTTATTTAAACTGCAGATGCTTTTGTTTTATTTTTGAAGATTGTAAAATTATAGTTCTTAAAATGCTTTGTAATAATTTGGAGCTTGTTTCTTTGGACCTACTGAAAATGGGCTTCTACCCAGTCAGACTTTCCCAGTAATCAAATGTCAATAACGAAATAAATAAATACATATCCTAATGTATATCTGCCAATAATGAAATAATAGTGTCTATATAAAAACTAAATGCCATTACAAACACCACTCCATGCTTATCAACATTCATGTTTATGAATTGCATGACATAGAATGATTTTCTTACTATCTTAGCTACATGTTGGTTGAACACCAGGTTACTGTCTACATACATTTCCATATTCCTAACTATTGAGTCAGCTCTTAGGAGTGTTTTATCAAAGAAGTAAATAGCTTGGATGGACACAATAGTGCATTTCTTTGCATTTCATTTTAATCCATGGGTTTCACACCAGTCATTTGTTTGTATTAGACCATCTTGTAGGATGTTGGTGTCATGGGGAAATCTATGATAGCTCCCAATTTACAGTCATCTGTGAACTTGATGAGCCAGAGGCCTTGACTTCTGAGAAGTAGATGCCAAAGAGGAGAGGGCCCAACATGGAGCACTGGGGTACTTCAATGGTGACCAGTTTCTTCGTGGAGGTGGTCTCACTGATCCTGACTTCTGGGGTCCTATCTGTGAGGCAGCTGGCAATCCACCGAGTTATGAATCTGACAGTTTATCAACAATACTTGAGTGGAGTACTGTATAGAACGTCTTGGCCAGACCAAGATAAGCACACTGTTTTCCCCTTATTCAGAGCCATAGTGCCCCTCTCGAAGAAGACTACTAGGTTAAGTAGGCAAACATTTCTTTTAACAAAGACAAGCTGGAATGGGTCCAGTGTCTGTAAATGTCCAATGTCCTTGCTGATCATCTACATATTAGACCTGTATGACTGTTGGTTCTGTAGTTCTCATGGGCAGCTGATGGCCCACCCTTATGAAGAAGGATGGTCATTGCAGCCCTCCATTTATCTGGCAGGCTGTAGTTGAATACTGTAGCAGTGCTTTTAGCCTAGTGATGTGAAGATTTTGTTTTATTTTTTATTTATTTTTTTTTATAAATAGGATGCTATGCATATATGGTATTATCCTTAGTCCTATTATTAGCCTGAGTCAGTTGCAACAAGAAAAACATTGATTTAATGTATGTATGTACAAATGCATAATCTGTTTCTAGTGGAAGTGAGGAAACTACATGGTAATTGTAATTTTTTCACTCAGAATGTTAATGTTGAAAAGATTAGGTAGACTAAACTGCCCTCATAACAACTTGTGTGTTTCTTTTTCTCTGTTACATGCATGCTAAAACACTTTGTATGCATTACAAGGTTCGTGAACAGTACTCAGAAACAACTAAAAACTAAAACTATGCAGATCTCACGACCCCAGTGTCATTCTCCCAGGGCTTTGCAAATCCTTGAATATTTGGTGGACTTTTGCCAAAACAGATCTTCTGCTTGTTAAAGCATCCATTCACACAAAAAGTGCCAAAGAAAGTATAACTAATATGGTTTTATCTAAAAATGACGACTACGGCACTCAATTCAAAGCTGAACTGGACTCTGGATCAGGCGTAGATTGATAGATACATTGTGTTCTTCAGAACACAGTCTTGCTTTTGGTAAATAAGGGTACTGCTGCAATTCAGAAATAATTTTCATGCTATTATTTTGTGTGTGTGTGTGTGTGTGTGTGTGTGTGTGTGTGTGTGTGTGTGTGTGTGTGTGTGTGTGTGTGTGTGTGTGTGTGTGTGTGTGTGTGTGTGTGTGTAGGTAAAGAGATATAGAAACAGAGTGATAGACAAACCGAGATAAAGATTTAAGATAGGCAGACTGAGTGTGGTATTGATTCAATCCAGACATACACACACACACACACACACACACACACACACACACACACACACACACACACACACACACACACGGTGTTGTTATTGCTATTATTTATGTTTTAACCTCCAGTATTATGGCATCATTTGTATAAGGCATCAGCAAACTCTTTGGGTAATGAATTTTTAGATTCACAATAAGGGACTGGGTTAAAACCTGTGGAAAAGTGGGCTCCCATTCTTTACAAACACATTAAATGTATTAATTAACATGCCACCTTTAATTTATTTATTCAGTAGCCCCATTGACATAATTCAGGATGTTTGAAATGCTGTTGTAGTGGGACAAGTTAAAGTCATGTAAATAGATAAACATCCATAAAAATATGAGACTGCTTATCTATGACAAAATACAAAAACTGAATATTGTCTGGCTAGTGGCAGTATGGCAAACAGGTGTTAATGCTAACACATGCATGGTATGTAGTGATTTGGCTCTGTAACATATTGTAAACTCTGCAATAGTGCTTTATGACTGCTACAAGAGGTACTAATAATTCTGGACATAGCATGAAGTGGAAATTTCTGCAATAATGGATGGGGTTATGAACACTGAATAAAAAGTGGTAGCATTGGCAATGTGTACACATATCCAGCCTTTGTTTATCCACCTCAGAGAAAGCAGAGGATGTCAAGCTCCCAGAAGAAGGCTGCTCTACCCACTACATTGCCGTAAATGGAAGCACCTCATTGTAAGCCTCATTCATCACACATAAGAGGATATATTAAAAAGAGTATAGAGTTTTTGCATGCAGTAAACTAATTACATTACAAATTGTGAGATTTTGAAATATATATATTCATTGTCATTAATTCATTAATTGTTCAAAGTAATGAAAGCAGCATAAGTTTCCTATACATACTGATGCTGAAAACCTTAATTCCTAAAATGGATGGTAGTAGGCAATACAGGCTGATGTTGATGGAAGAGGGCAGCTTTTGCTAACTATAATCTGCTTTTGAAATATAGAACATTTAAGAGATAAGTACTTTGCATTTATTCTACTATATCCTGCAGCTCATTTTCAGCTATTTATTCCCTCTTGGTTTGAATTTTTCCATGTAAATCAATTCGGTAGAAATAGACTGGTCTGCTACAAAACTAGTTTGTTTATACCTTACTAGACATAGGGTCTCTTGTGAGTATGTCAGAGCTCTTCAGTATCACTGCAGTCATGTTATTGTTAATATCTGGGAAATTCTATAGGGAAGCCATGAAAAGCACACCTTATCCAAACACTGAAAACCCCACAGGTCAGCAGAGAGGCAGAACCAATTATATAGGAAAAACATGTGTGACCTTCCAACTAGGAATAAGATACAACAAAGGATAAATAATTAGAGCCAAAGACGATCAATACAGATCAGTCCAGTGTAACTAAGCAACTAAGAAGCAAATCTCAGTGAAACACAGCCAAGGGAACCTGGAGACTTAAACTGACAATCAAAAGAGGGTGCAATTGATACAAGAGAAAGACACACAACAGGCACTTGGGGCACTTATTTGTTGTGCTACTTAAGTCTTTGAAAAGCGGTATGGGCTCTGTGCTTAATAAACCCATGATTTAAATAACCAAAAGAGCAATGTGAGCTTATTTCCATCATACTATGACATTTTATTCTACACAGTTACATATTTTAGAAAGCAAAGCAATGCATGCAATCACCGCTCTTTAAATTTACAAGTTATTCATTCTGAAGTGTATGCCATACATTTACCAACATACTTTTTAGCAGAATCTACACTTGAGAAAAAGGGATATATTGTTAAGGAAAATAAATGTCTTTTAGTTACTAGAGTAGATGGAAAAGGGCAAGTCAGAAAATATGTTGGAAAAGATGAAATATAACAGTTAATGTAGAACAGAAATCATTAAAATAACATTTTAATATATAATATAAGCTTATAATCTTTTGCAACTGTGGTTAGAGAAAACATAATGTTAACATTTACTCCCTGATAGCAGGGTTTGGTAGTGCTCTGTCTAGACATAATACAATTAGGCCTGCCTGCTGCAATCACATAACAGTAGGGCTATTATAAGGCATGTCTGATTATTTGGTCGCAAAGGTGGTAAAAATCAGGAAAAGTGGCTGACTGGAGTCATAGGTATTGAATCAAATTGCACATGATTATGGAGGAAGAAGGCTCAGATTAACGTAAGTTAATTGATGTGCAAACTATATGTTTTTCACAGCATATGCATGAATGGATTCACAAATCAATGAGGAAGAACCCCGAAAAAGAAAAAAAAGAAATTATACAAGAAAGATAATGATTTTACATTTTGCACAATGGATATTGAGACAGAAAGAGTCAGATGATACCTGGAAGCGATGTAGATACACAACATAAGTATGGCAAAAAAATATTTCCACGAAGTAGCAACATTGTAAAGGTGGTACGACATCCCTTTCTACAAGTGGAACATGGATAATTGGTGCATAGGACAGTAAGAATGGAGTACAGAAAGGAATGGTATGGCTGGATTTTGCATAAATTATATAATTCATAACCTGTGAAGCAGAATTGCCTGTCTATGAAAAGATAGAATGTAGAAATGCCCAGAAAGAAAGAAAAATACTTTACCAGTACATAAGTGTATAGAAAGCACTTCACTGAGGGATGGTCACAAAATGTAGAAACTCAGTTTTTACAAAAGATGATTTTTATAGTAGATTATATAATGAGCCACTGGTCACATGGGATGAAATAAATTCCTCTTAGTCAGGACGGAAAGCTAGGAAAGGTACTGATAAAGTAAGAAAAATGAGAAAACATCCGTTTACTTCTAAAGGGCAGTGGGTGATGAAACTTTAACTTTAATAGAAGGGGAAGCTTCCACATCTGTTAAAATCAATAGACTGTGTAAAGGTGCAGAAATAGAAGGAGGAGCAACAATAAAAGAATGAAGATAGCAAAAGTTCAAAAAAATTAAAAATAAGTCATGGAAGAATGTGGGGACTGTAACAGGCAACATAGATAATATAAAATACTAATGTCTGATGCCAAAGTCAAGGCCTTAAACAGAATGCAAACAAATGTATTATCATCCCTTTCAGTAAGAGCAATGTTCCTACTAACTACCAAATCAACAGCAACACTTTAAGCACGCACTCAGTGATGAGAGACTTGGGTGCACAAGTTGACGGCATCCTTACCTATGACCACCATGTCTCCACAGTGGTAAGAAGGGCATTCTATATTGCTCATCTCATATATAAGGGTATTGCTGCAAGAAAAAGAAAGTTCAACCTCCCTGTACTCTTCCCTCATCAGGCCAATAATTGAGTATAACTTCCCTTTTGGTATGTACCTTTCCAACACCTGCAGCAGTTGAAGAAACCCCAAAGGTTCTTCAAAAGGAAAATTCAAGGTCTTCAGCATCTGTCCTATGTGGATCATATGAAATCACTGTCACTTTATTCTGTTTCATACAGATTACTCAGAGGCGATCTCTGCCTTGCATATAAGGCAATCTCTAACCCTGCTTTATTGGAAATGCTGCATATCCATAAGTCAAATTGTACATGGGTGACTTGGTCTAAAGACCTCAGCCTGGTATGTGACATTAATAGAACCTGCTGGAGGGACAGATTTGTCTCCCAGAGGTTACCACACCTTCAGGGCAGAGTCCCACTTCATGTCAAACAGAGCACCTCATTGGCCCTCTTCAAATGCAATCTGGATGATTGGATTGGTAAACATAAATTCACCCCAGGGGTCCCACCTGTATCCTTCTTGGACAGGAACAATAGGTGCTGATTGTAGAAATAAGGGTAGAACTTGGCTAGGCTTGTAAGGGCCCTAGGGCCATTAGCCTAGAAACCTCCTATGATCCTATGCTCCTATTATTGAGGGACATGAATAAGGGATAATTCTACTCCCTTTTAAGGAATGTAGATGAGAGATATTGTTAGAAAAATATGTATTAATGTGTGTATTAGCAATATGCTTAGTGCATTTAGAAGCTTGAAAAGAGTTAACACATTTATTCTATTTCATACTGCATAAATCTGTACGAGCTGCAGTTGCTTTCTGACCTTGTACTGTTAGCTAAAATCTTGCTTGTGCCTTGGAAATTTACTGAGAAGAGGGTGATTTCTGCTTGCGTTAGGAAAATAATGAATAGAACAATACTACTTGTATGAAACTTAGACAAGAAGTTCCGCTGTGCCATGAGAAAATACACAGCTGTAGAAGTTACAGATAAATTAGTACAAAGCCTGCTTGAAAATATGAACTGCAATCATCATTTGCTTGTATCTGTATTAGAAAAGTACCTTGAAAAGTAACACTGTACAATAGACGCTTGTAAACGGATTAATGGTCACCACGGCCAGGTTGCTTTTCTGAAAATTTTCTCACAAATCTAGTGATGTCAGCAGAAAATCTGAAGTAACAGCTGCTGTAGAACAATGCTAAATAATGTGTTTGATTACATCAGCTTAGAAGGCCATGTCTTGTAAAATAGTATAAGAATGAACATACTTCCTGTTAGTTAGACAAATCCTTGTATTTACATGTTTTTGTCTCCTTGCTGCAAGTAAATTAAAGTGCCTTAACTGAACCTTACGTGTATTGGTCTTTGAAGTTTTTCCTTTGACAGATTGGTCCTTCGGACCGAAAACCTTCACTTTGCCTCGGATCGGACAGGCCAGGTGGCTTGAAACCGTACGGGGAAGAAACCACATCGGTTCTTCTTATTTGAAAAGTCCTCCGACGGAATTGTCGTACAAAAGAGGCCAGTCACTTTCTGATCTGCGACTGAAGGACGGGTTTACTCGAACCAGGTGATCAATCACGAAGGCTCAGGTAAAGTGAATCTACCTTCTTTTTCTGTTTTTGATCAGGGACTAGATTTGTATTTGTTCTGTTAAAGATTTTATTTATAAGTCAGGGGCAGAAAGATTACTGACTTGTCATAGATCAGGGAAACAGAGCAGGTAGGCAGTCATTCTGAAGAGACTATAAAAATATCCGTGGTACCACGTTAAAAATAAGGAGTTACGTAATGATTAAAAGGGTAGAACAAAATGGGTAATAATTGTACAAAAAGATCCCAAAATCCGCCGTTAACCGAAGACGCGAAATACATGCAGTCACAACGTGCTGATAATATTAAATACTACTCAAAATGGGTTAATAAGTATGAATTTGATGGTAAACTAGAAAAATCCTCACTTGTCAAACTTGTCAAAGAGCTTAAAACTGATTCTAGAGGGGTCGAAAAAAAAGCGTCAATTAATTTTTTCCTCAGGCACAACAGGATTGAGAGAGTAAACCGAAAGGAACAAAAGAGTAATAATCAAAAACAATGTTTTTAGATAAGGAGGGCAATAACTTAGTAATAGCATCAGCCCCTCCACCTCCCTTACCAGAATATGAGGCAAGTGAACAAATTAGTCCACCCCTGTGATATCCTGCTGTCACTCTGAGTAGAGACACTAAAAAAGCGAAACCGTTTATTACAGATCCCGTCGAGACCAGGTCTCAAACACGGGCAGGAAACTCAAAAGGGGACATTGAGTTATATCAAATGGGTAGAAATTCATGATTTATGAGTGAAGAAGAAATATGCCCACTCATAGAAGTGCCTAATCCTCAGGCAGGGCAAGAAGGTCAGGACCCAACTATTCTAGTGTATATACTCTGGACTCCGGAAGACATCTGGAAAGCCACTGAGGGAATTCCCCATCCAAAAGTTAATTTTGGAAAGTTCTTAGAAGATTTGCAAGGAATGAGGCTGAGTTATAATTTAAATGGAGAAGAGGTTGAAAAAGTAGTCAGATAAATTGTGGGACCAGATTGGCACATGATTAGTGGCGACTGGAATCCCTGTGATATTGTGCTCAGGCCCCTCCCGCATAGCAGCGCAGAGTTAGACAACAGAGTGAAAGGTATTACAGACTGAATCTCTGAGAAATAGAAGCCTAGGGCAGACTGGACTTGCATTAATCAATGCATCCAACAGGAAGGTGAAGCTATTGACTGATATTATGCCAGACTATTAGAATGTTTTAATAACCATTGTGGAATGCAGGTTCCTGAAGATCAGACACACGATTCCCCATATGAGCAGCAGTTAAAGAATGCATTTTTGAAAGGCAGTATTGCACCTATAAGCAGCTTTATTACAAAACACATGGTAGATCATCGTATAAGCAGGTTACAGTCATTGCTAGAATATGCTAGGCATGCCCAAAGGCATTTTGATAGCAAAAAGAAAAAGAAAGCCCAAGTATTTTCTGTAGAAGATGGAGCAGAAGTTTATGTAGTACAGTCCTTTATGTAGTACAGTCCAGGAAAAAGGGCAAGAAAAATGCCCAGGGAAACAAACAATCTGATCAACGATCAGAGGACTTTGAAGGGTGAAAGAAAAGGGGTGAATGTTTTAAAGGTGGTAAGAAAGGACACTTGGCAAGGGATCGCAAGAAAAACAAGAAGGCAACCACGGCGGATAAGGAGGGTGAGGACTGATTATATGGTAGTCAGGAATCACTAAAAGGGGATAGCAGAGAAAGGACAAATGAGCATGTGATAGAGGGAGTAGAGAATGTGACAGAAGAAATAGAGGAAGTGCAGGAAGTCATGGACAGTGAAGAAAATGAAATATTGGATTTGGCTTTATTGAGCTTAGAGCTCTATTTAGCAGACACAAAACCAGAAGTTACACTCCTGGTAGAAGGGAGGGAAGTCAAATTCTTGTGTGACTCAGGGGCATCATGGCCTGGTACATCCCTCCAAACTGCCAGAGAATTCAGAGTCACCTGATTACATATTAGTGAAAGCAGCTAATGGACAACTGTATCGAGAGCCCCTCTCCCATAATATTGTGATAACTGATCCTGTTTCAGGATTGACCCAGAAAAGCAAAATTGTTGTATCTGCAAAATGCCCAGTAAACCTCTTGGGCAGAGGCCTTATGCAGTTATTTGGTATAGCAGTAGTTCCGACTATGCAGGGTATGGAAGCACAGTGACAAATTGCTACCTTTGCAGTGCAATTGGAGGGTGAAATGTTTTATTGGTACAGCCAGGACTTGGTTATG
The DNA here is from genome assembly GCF_019279795.1 of Protopterus annectens. NCBI lineage: Eukaryota > Metazoa > Chordata > Ceratodontiformes > Protopteridae > Protopterus > Protopterus annectens. The sequence goes on along the minus strand of NC_056731.1, from coordinate 1,989,524,291 downwards.
ACTGGTCCAGGGGCAGTGACCGAGGAGTTGATGAATGTAGCCATCTGCAAGTTCCCCTCCTTTGACATTGATAAACAACATTTGTTGCACTGTACTCTGTATTATTGCAATACACCAGGACCTGATAAGGAATATGAGCAAGAATTGTTTAGAAATCGTGCAAATAGATTGGTATTACCTAATCTGTACTGGGAAACAGAAGGGAACAGTGTAGCCAGCTGTTCATTGCCCCAGGAGTTCTTTGCACTCTATAAATCTAAACAATTACCACATGTTAGCTTAACTAAGGACAAGAATGTAAAATGGGTAGACTTAGGAGAAAAAGTCACGATATGGGAAAAACAGACAGAGTTAGAACTGTCAGAACAGGGAATACAAATGCAGAAGCTGAATTGGATAACTCAGACCCACCCAGCTGTACACTTGCAGTTTAGCAAGGACAGCTGATTAGCACTCCTATTTATGGAGGAAGAGAATGCCTTACAGAATATATCAGAAAATCTCTGGTCAACAGGAAAATCAGATGTAGGACTTATTCGTACAGCAGGACCAGTTACTATTACACCAAAGTCAGCATTTAGACCACAAAAGAGACAGTTTCCCCTTAAGAAAAGATGCAGAGGTAGGAATCAAACCTATTATAGCAGCTTTACTTAAGGAAGGGGTGCTGGTGGAATCTCCTGATTCACCATGGAACACACCCTTATTTCCTGTTAAGAAAGTGAATGGAGAGTGGCGTATGGTCCAAGATTTACAAGCTGTAAATGACGCAGTAATACCAAGGGCACCTACGGTGCCAGACCCACACACCCTGTTGAACGATTGAAAACCTCAACATGGAGCAATTGCAATGTGACTGTTCCTTATAGATGTTACATTAAAGGTAACAAAGTAGATCTTTATTGTAATACAAACTATGATTCATTTCTTAGATTGATGCACAAAACACTTGAAGTAAAACATAATTCTGTTCTTTATAAACAGCTGTCTATAATTGATAGAAAAATGTTTTATCAGGTCCTGGTGTATTTTTCTGTGGTAGATATCAGCAATGCATTCTTTTTGATACCGATACACCCTGACAGCCAGCATTGGTTATTGGTTTGCATTCACATTTCAGGGGAAAAGGTATACATATATGCGACTACCACAGGGGTATTGTGAAAGTCCAACAATATTCTCACAAGAAATGGCAAGCAACTTGGTGGGATTTACCCCACCAAGAGGTAGTCAGATTCTGCTTTATGTTGACGATATCCTGCTGGCGTCTCCCACCCAGCAAGACTGTAAAGAAGATACCATAGCGCTATTACAATTTTTAGCCACTGAAGGACATAAAGTAAACAAAAATAAACTGCAGCTTTGGAAAAAACAAGTTAAATACCTAGGATATGTAATATCCAAGGAAGGTAGGACATTAGATGAGGACAGAAAAATAGCGATTTTACAAGCACCAAAACCCACTACCAAGAAGAAAATGATGTTCTTCCTGGGTACGACTAATTTTTGTCAGAGTTGGATTCCAAACTATGCCTTGGAATCTGCACCATTGATTAACATGATTTATAAAAAGCCTATGGCAGCACAGGATTTGATACAATGGACACCAGAAGCAGAATCTGCTTTCTGCAAACTGAAACAGTTAATAGCATCCTCATTAGTTTTGGGATTACCAAACTATCATAAATGTTTTTTCCAAACTGTAGATTGTAAGCAAGGTTATATGACATCAGTGTTAACACAGCAGCATGGGGACAAGCAACACCCTATTGCTTATTATTCATCACAACTGGACCCAGAGGCATGGTCTTTACTTCACTGTGTACAAGCAGTAGTTGCAGCTGCAATGGCAGTACAGGCTGCGGCCTCAGTAGTGTTGTTCCACCCTCTCACATTGAGAGTGCCTCATGCAGTCGTGATTACTTTACTGCAAGAGAAGGTAGCATATATTTCCCCTGCTAGGCATCTTTCCTGTATGACTATATTGTTGAGCCAACCTCACATGACAATTGAACGATGTACAACTTTGAACCCTTCTACCTTGCTCCCGACCCCTGCAGATGACACACCACACAGCTGCCTGCAGGTGATTGAGCAAAAGACACTGCCTAGAAAAGATCTTATGGATGTTCCCTTGGATGATGCCAAGGTGACATACTAAGTGGACGGCTCATGCAAAAGGGGTCCTGCAGGACAGAACCTAGTAGGATATGCAGTAGTTTCTGACACAGACATTAAAGAAGTGAAATCTTTACCACATAGTTTATCTGCACAAGCAGCAGAATTGATTGCCTTGACACAGGCATGTACCTTAGCAAAGGGTAAATGTGTAAACATTTTACTGACAGCCAGTATGCTTTTTCTACTGTACATGTTTTTGCTCAACAGTGGAAAAATCGAGGAATGATAACATCTACTGGCAAACCAATCAATCATGCACAGTTTATTTTAGATCTTTTAGAATCTATTCAGTTACCTCAGAAAGTAGCTATTTGTAAATGCACAGCTCATACCAAGCAACAGGACAGGATTTCAAAAGATAATGTGAGAGCTGATATAGCTGAAAGCAGACAGCTTCAGAAGTATTTCTTTTGAATGAGGAACTACAACCCTCTGAGATTTTAGACTTAGAAATGTTACATACAATGCAAACACTTACTGCGCAAACTGAAAAACAAAGATGGGTAAAACGAGGAGCAATTCTTGAAAAGAGGCCGTACATCTCTAAAGAAGGAAAACCGATATTGCCGTCTAATTTGTTTAGATATGCAGCTTTGTTGAGCCATGGGCAGTGCCATTTCTCAACAGGGGAGATGGCACAGCTGGTGAACCAAGTGTTCACGATGTACGGATTTACAAACTACTCTAAAATATTTTGTTCATTATGCCACATCTGTAATAAACATCATGCACAAGGGGCGTTAAAGCCAAAGCAAGGGAGTTTCCCTACACCACTGTATCCATTTCATACTATTTGTATGGATTTCACAGAGTTGAATAAATGTGAAAATAAGAAGTATTATCTTGTCATTGTAGATATGTTTTCCAGATGGGTGGAAGCCTTTCAGACTAAAAATCCAGATGCTACGACGGTGGCCAAAGTTCTTGTTAAAGAAATCATCCCTAGATTCGGCATTCCGGAAAGGATCTACAGTGACAACGGCACACACTTTGTGAATCAGACCATACAGCAGTTAAGTAAACATTTTTATATTTCCCTAAAGAATCATTGTGCGTATCACCCGCAATCAGCAGGGCTAGTAGAGAGGCATAATGGGATTTTAAAGAGTAAGCTAAGAAAATTAATGATAGAAACACAGAGAAACTGGGTGTACTGTCTGCCCCTGGCACTGTTGAGCATGAGAACTGTTCCAAATGCAAAAGGATTGACTCCTTTTGAAAAGCTCTTTGGAAGGGCTTACTATATACCTCAGTGGAAATCTCTCATGCCCGCAGACCAGGAAGCTGACAGTACCTTAGCAGAGTATATGCGCAATTTGTTAAATTCTAAACATTTGACGCAGTTAAATTCTGTTTCAGATAAAGAACGAACCAGACCATCAGAAGTGACAGTGCCCCCAGGAGTGTGGATCTGGCTGAAGATAGTTAAGAGGAAAAATTGGGCATCTCTGAAGTGGGAAGGTCCATATCAAGTGCTTTTATCAACACCCACTGCAGTCAAAATTGTGGAACGTGCCTCATGGATCCACTTGACGCACTATAAATTAGTTAAAAACTTTGAACTGGACAAAAATCTTGTTACATGCCAAGAGCAAAAATTATAGAATCCAGAAGAAACAGGAATGCAGAACAACCCTTTCCTCAGAGGTATTGCATAATCATCCTGTTAACTGTATTTGTGACAATAATCTTTTTGTTGTGGTCTTTTCTTTTCCCAGCCACATAGACTGAACTGAATAAACGTGAAGCAGTACTCATAAACTGGCATCCAAACTTTAACACTTACCAGGCAATTAAATATGTGTATGCTGAGACTTTCAATGTTTTGAATTGCTGGATTTGTACAGCTTTGCCGACAGCATACGGGGGGGTTATTAATGACTACAGTCCCCCTAGGGGTCAATGAGACCTGGGAGAACTTGATTTATGATATCTCAACCATTACAGCACAAGATAAAATAGCATTGCACTTGTCTGTTCCACAAAAGGGAACTGTGTGTTTTTATAAAAATGATACTGTTCAGGTGGGTTGGAGCAATTGCAATGTGACTGTTCCTTATAGATGTTACATTAAAGGTAACAAAGTAGATCTTTATTGTAATTCAAACTATGATTCATTTCTTAGATTGATGCACAAAACACTTGATGAAGTAAAACATAATTCTGTTCTTTATAAACAGCTGTCTATAATTGATAGAAAAATGTTTTATGCAGGGCGAGTGTACATTCATAGCAAGGTTACTACTAAAATAGAGGATTGTTATTTTGTGTGTGGCAAAAAGGCATACAAATGGTTACCTGAGAATGGTCCGGCAGTTGTTTTTTGGGTTACCTGGTTCCGGCCATACGACACACTGCAGTTTTGCCTGATGGGAAAATTCAAAATGTCAGAGAAGTCGTCAAGAAACCTGTAAATCCAGTGAGACAAATTGATGTGTGTTGGAAAGACCATCACTCTCTAGGTAAGGGACTGACACACATGGACTTGAGTGATAGCGTTATATCATGGGCAGGCATATTACCAGCATATGGAGCAGTGAAATCGATCTGGGAGCTGAGAAAACTGTCAAAACTTCTCGAAGTAATGAGCAATGCAACTTTTTCTGCTCTCGAATTGGTGACTGATGAACTGAATGCTATGAGAACTGTAGTTCTCCAAAACCGCATGGCTCTCGACTTCACCCTAGCGGTGAGAGGTGTTACATGCGCTTTAATCCAAGAAGAATGCTGTTTGTATATTCCTGACCATAAACACGAGATAGACAATCATCTTGAGGTAATTCAGCAAGTATTGGCCATGACCAAACTATGCCCAAACCCACTGATGGACTTTTTCCAGAAATGGTTTGGGGGGTGGGGTTCCATCCTAATGAACATCCTGATTGCCATTTGTGTAGGTATGCTCCTACTGGTAGTATGTGTGTGTTGTGGTATCCCCTGCATGAAAAGACTGATTAAAGACCTTATAGACATGTTGGTTTCTGAAACCTTATATCAAAGTACTGAGTTTGAAGAACTGTTAAAAGACTAAAAATGCTTTCATAAGTTTAAACTGAATGACTCTCTTAACTGCAAATCCTGAGTGGAAGAGGTTAGGAGAAGAAAACAAACTGTTTATGCTTATTTTGAAAGTAGAATAAAAGTATTAATAGGGGGGAACTGCAGTTGCTTTCTGACCTTGTACTGTTAGCTAAAATCTTGCTTGTGCCTTGGAAATTTACTGAGAAGCAGGTGATTTCTGCTTGTGTTAGGAAAATAATGAATAGAACAATACTACTTGTATGAAACTTAGACAAGAAGTTCCACTGTGCCATGAGAAAATACACAGCTGTAGAAGTTACAGATAAATTAGTACAAAGCCTGCTTGAAAATATGAACTGCAATCAGCATTTGCTTGTATCTGTATTAGAAAAGTACCTTGAAAAGTAACACTGTACAATAGACGCTTGTAAACGGATTAATGGTCACCAAGGCCAGGTTGTTTTCCTGAAAAGTTTCTCACAAATCTAGTCATGTCAGCAGAAAATCTGAAGTAACAGCTGCTGTAGAACAATGCTAAAAGTTGTGTTTAATTACGTCAGCTTAGAAGGCCATGTCTTGTGAAATAGTATAAGAATGGACATACTTCCTGTTAGTAGTTAGCCAAATCCTTGTATTTGCATGTTTTTGTCTCTTTGCTGCAAGTAAATTAAAGTGGCTTAACTGAACCTTACGTGTATTGGTCTTTGAAGTTTTTTCCTTTGACAGATACCAACAATATTGAAAAACACATGCTGTTTACTGAGTCCATCGAGGACTGCTATTTTGACTTGCAACTGACAACCTCATGTCTATGTACCTGTTTTCCATTAGATGCTGGTAGCTCAGAAACCCTGTGCTGACCAACAGTCTGCAATTCCATTTGGAAATACATTCTGCTGCCAAACCACTGTTTTCCTATTAACTATGTTCTTAAATGTATCTTCCTTTTCTAGCATTCTTATCATATTCTGCCTCATCCATTCCTCCAATAATGCCTTTTGTATACCATACTTCCTCTCCTCATCTCACTTGGGTATAGCTACTAATTACTTTAAGCTAGTATTGCAGCATCACCATTACTATAAACATTGGAGTATGTCTCTTTTGCATGAGCTGACAGTCTATTCTCCCCTTCTCTGTATTCTCAAAAATGGATTCAATATTATACATCTTTTCCAGTGCCCTATAGAATGAATGGAAGGGTTTCTTCTATATGTAAGAAGGTCCACTTTCCTGGAAAATTATAACACCAGTTCTGTTAGTTTTAATCACTACAGTTTGGCACACTAGCATATTCAGGTTAGGAATTACCATGACTATATATATGTTTCATACTTGGCCCTCCACAGGTTTTTTTTCTGTGCATATTTTCTTTGATTTCCATAAACAAAAATCACACTACCAGATTTGTTTGTCTTATATTAAGTTTTAGCTTATACTTATATATTCAGCCTATAACCAGAAGCCCCCAGAGACAGTCCTTTCTTTTTCTGATCACTAATCCATTCATGTTGCCACTGTTGGTAATGAAATCTTGAACTTGAAAACCAGTTTGTTACCTGACACAGGTGCGCTAAACATAAATGACAATGATATCGCTGAACCCAGTGACACCCCTCTTATTTGCGGTTGCTTACCAGAAGCATAAAAAGCTCTGCACTGGGTTGTTTCTGTTATCAGCTAGTCTCAGGAGTAACAGTGGCTGGACTGAGATGGAAGGGCAAGACTTCTGTTACATAAAGTTTTTCTGTTGTCCACTTGTAGAACAGTCACCACAAATGTTCCCCACTATTTTATAATGCAAATATATTGTTTAGAAATGCAAGTTCCCTGAGATGGAAGTGAGACTATCAGGTCAGCAGTTGACCCAAAGCTTCCAAATGCTGGACTCTTACAAAAGAACCGCTATTGGTATGCTCCAGTTTTTCATACTAGCCTGCCTTTTAATACGATGCTGAGAAGATTAGCCAGTGGTCCAATAAACACCTCATTTTCAAATGTCCACAATGCATTTACCAGCACACCTTTTATTAACAGTAATGTGAGCTCTTCTAGTGATAAAGGACATAGCTCATCTGCATCCTGTGCAGTAAGTACCACTCAGGTTCCTGTTATCATGATAAGTTCTTCACTGACCTTCAGCACTAAGCTCTCTCTTTGATAACACTGAGATATATAAGTTACTTGGTATTTCCTTTCTCATTTACAGTCTTGTCATACCCTCACCAGTTATCTAATTTCCATTTGTATCTCCAGCAAATATGAATGAGTTACACTTTTCTTCGACAGTAATTTCTTTCTCAAGGATAGCATTGGCCTACTGTCTTGGTTTTTAGGAATGCATTGCCTTGCCCAAGTTTTACACATAAAGAAGATGTACTTTTGTCTTCAATAAACAATTATTTTCAATTAGAATGCCTTATTTCCCTGTACAAACTTCTTTACTCATGTCAGCCGCATTGTCTTTCTAATCTTCCAACTTCTTCTTCTGATAAAATATCTCTTTCCCCTGTTTAATTATTCGATGACACACTCACAAACCTGTATTGATGTTACAACTATCTAGCACCTTCATATCTCTCTACCCCATAGTGCTGTTGATTCTCGGGTCAGAATAAGCATACCTCTTGCTGAGGAACCCATATTTTATTTAAGTTTTACTCTTACAGCTTCCACCCATATTGCTTGTCCTTACTATGGAGATAAGCATTTCCTAGTTCAGTTTTAGAGAATTAAGTTATCCCATGACCATGACTTTCCTCCTTTTTTTGCCATTTTTCTAACTGCTTCGAAGCCATTTATGAAACTTTCTATCTGTATCTGCTAGACACTTATGGAATAATGTTTTGGAGGAGGAATGAGGTTTAAGGGAAGGCTGGAACTGATCAATTTATGTTGGTTTGATGACAATTATATAAAAGTATACTTGCGATGGATAATGATTGCAACTGGGAATATGTTAATACAGTTTGTTTTATTTTGTATAAATGTATGTTTGCCTATGTCTTAAGTGATACTTCAATAATGGTATTAAAAAACTGAGACTATTTTGTAGCATCTTAGAAAATAAGAAATCTCATTTAGAAAATAATTGCATTTGTAATTATGTCACATTGCTTCAAAGTATAACTTTCCTTTATAGAGTCTTGGATAGAGGAAACTCTAGTATTGTTACAAAGTTATGTTGATACTTGTAAACTGATTTCTAATCATATAACTATACAATCTGTCATGGATATAACTATACTTCCTAAGGTATAGTAAGGCAAATCCATTATGAAACAGGTTCAGAGCTCAAATAAAAATAACAGAAAGGCATTTAAGACCAGTGAGATTTAGCCCCTAAATCTACATTACTATCTTCTATTAAAGTAGCCGTATTATCCACTAAACTTTCAAGCAATACTAGTAAGTTTGTTGACTATAAACCTAAATTATCCAAACTCGTTTGAATCCTAAAACTCTCCTCTACTTCCATAGCAATCCAGATCCCTAATCTAAATTTTCTCCCCCTGCTTAGCCCTAACCCTAACCATAAATCCCCAGTTGCTAAGTTAGTGGTTAAAGTAAATGACACATAACCATTTCATTTACACTGCTAAGCAACAAACTGGTGCAGTTTCTTGGAGAAGCATAGTTTGACAGCCTCTACAGCAGAATTCAAACAAAGTCAACATAAAACTACAACATCTTCTGTTTGACAAAAGTAGACTCAATAATTCCTCTCGGACGTCATATACATATATGTGTTAAGTCATATGGGATTTCAGTGATATGACAGGAATTTCAACTATATGTTGTTTGTGCAACTGGCTTTCACAGGACGTCAGTTTGATGTTTTGGTCTTTGGTGTTTAGCATCCTACCATATACGGATTTTGGCTATTTGATATAGACCCATATATATAGCTGCAGAGTTATTTGTCAACATACACAAACATCCCCTCATAAAGCACTGAAATCAGATAGTCAAAGACCAAAAACATTGATTTATGAACCACAAAAAAACATCAAACATGTATTCGGAGGGGCAACCACCCCTGTATTACTCATGGGGAAGTTGTGCCCCTACAGCTCCTGCTACTTATAGATCAACTCCAGGATCATACTCAGTGGAGAAAGAGCAAATTCCCCAATCTTCACTGTACAGTGTCCTCAACAAGACAAGGTTAGGAAGGTTTGGCAAAATGATCATCAACGAGCTGAACTGGCCTTCTCACCCATCGACAAAAGAAACTTTGACAGAAAGGTGTACACTCATATAAACATAGATCCATATGTGTCAATATCTATCTATCTATCTATATATATATATATATATATATATATATATATATATATATGTATATATATATAAACACACATATATGCATATATAAATATATATATATATATATACACATACATATATATATATATACACACACACACACACACACACACACACACACACACACACACACACACACATATATATATATATATATATATATATGTATACATACATACACGTGTGTGTGTGTGTGTGTGTGTGTGTGTGTGTGTGTGTGTGTGTATATATACATATGTGTGTGTTTATATTATATATATATATATATATATATATGTGTGTGTGTGTGTGTGTGTGTGTGTGTGTGTGTGTGTGTGTGTGTGTGTGTGTGTGTGTGTGTGTAGATAGATAGATATATAGACAGACAGAGGTAAAGATATACAGAAATATAGATCTATGTCCAATTATCAAAGTTCTGAAACTTAGAAATTCATATGGCTGAGACCATATGATCAAAGTTTCAGAACGTTGAACATTAAAAAAAAATATATAAAAAAACAAAAAAATTCTACACTCCCTGCTAATTAAATATAGCAAATATACCAACTCAGTGATCAAACTACATTGCAGAAATGGGTAAATTTCTCTTTCCACATTGTACAGCAATCTCCATTCAAAAGATCTGAAATTTCAAAACTTTGATCATATGGTCAGACCATATGACTTTTGAAGTTTTGAAACTTTGATAATCTGATAGAAACCCATATACATATCTATATCTATAAATCTATATCTATATATCTATATCTATAGCTATATTATATATAATATATATATATATATATATATATATATATATATATATATATATATATATATATACAGCTTCATATATGTGAGTATATGCAAAAGAAAACAGGATCATGTATTCTGATTCATAACACATATCTATAATCTGACTTTCTGACTCACTAAACATTTTCTGAGAAATATGCTTATTTATATACATCACTAAGTGAAAAGAAATTTATCAGCGCTCAGTAAAAGATTATTGTTTGCCTTTTAAACAATCCACTGTAACATTAGAGAACTAAAAGCAATTATAACATAACCTTAGTTTCAGAAATATTTACATCATTGATTTTTTAAATATCGGAGATAATATACAACACTGGATGGCAGTAGTATATTTGTCTACTATTTAAGCAATAACCCACACCCGGGTGTGGGTAATGCTGGATTTACCCATGGTCGGTGTGGTTTGTTCACGAGGGCGAAGCCCGAGTGACCAAGCAATGACAGCCGTGGGTAAATCCAGCATTACCCATGCCCAGAAGTGGGTTATTGCTAATATACAATGACATAATTTAAGAAAAAAAAAATATTTACTTTTCTTAAATAATGTCCTTGTATAATGGCTCTTTGCTGTCCTTCAGCCGCTGGACAGCTCTGCTTTGCCATTGCTGATGTAGTGCGCATGCGTTTGGAACTTGCGTTCCCACGCATACCCAGTACATCAGTGCTCGGGAAAGTAAGCAAAGGAGAAAAGAAGATCTCTGTTGCTATGCTTTTTTTTTTTTTTTTTTTTTTTTTAACACTTAAAATTAAAGAATATATCAATGGAAAAAAGTCTGGGTGACCGGACTTTTTTCCGTTGTATATTCTCAATGGGCACACTGGTTGGGCTGGTCAATCAGCATGCTCGTTTTACGATGTTACCGGCTAGTCATTGTATAATAGGAATGTTACAGCATTAGCATAGCTTGATAGCTGCTCACCGTTGTGGTAATATAATAAACCTTATTACAAAATGTATTTTATGAAAAGTCATGTAGCTGAAGCTAGGCAATCCTTCATTTGAAATGTTAACATAAAACATTTCTGTGGCTGTACAGTTTTGCAGAAAACCTTGATTTTGCCTCATAAATTGTTTGATTTTCTTGTAAACTACTGAAAATTACAGTTAGTCAGTGATGGATATTAGAACTTCATAATTCATAAAATGTGCTGATGCAAAATGTGTTGTTCTATTAACTTTTAAGTCCACGATTTTGCCAACTATTTTTGCCCTGCCCTCCTGAAATTTTTTGTTTTATGATAAATAACTGAGGCTTACAGTCAGTCTGTAATAACAGACAATAGAGTTTCATACTAAATATTCCTGAAATGTACTTTGATTTTCTATTAACATTTTAAGTGGATTAAAAAAGAAGCCCCCAAGTAGTGTAGGCATTACTGGCATCTTCATTCTTAAGCACAGTTTGCACATGATCCAATGTTCTCCATTATTGCTTAAATATCAGTCCTCATGATTGCATCCTAGGTACTAAGAAACAGAACAAGTACAAATATGACTCTGTCATTGTCCACGTTGGTGTGAATGACCTGAGCCGTACCTCTCTGGACTACATGAAAAGAGACATGGAAGAGCTCTCTGATCACGTAGCCCAGGCCGGTATGACCCTGACCCTGAGGAGCATCCTGCCCTCACCAAGAATGATACCACGGTATAAAGAAAAAATTCTCAATTTCAACAATTGGCTAAGTTTCTGGTGTCATTCAGAGGGGATCCAGTGTCTGTCCACCTGGGACGACATGCTCGACAAGCCACGCTGCTTCGCTAGAGACAGCTTGCACCTGTCACCCTTAGGCTTTCGAATACTGGCCAAGGCTCTTGCCACCCCCAATAGTGCCTTTTTTAGGCAAGGCTCAAAAGACAAACCCACCGCCATAAATAGCACAAGTAACAAAAACTGAGGGTAATGCTACTCAATGCCAGAAGTCTGAACCTCAAAATGCAATCACTCGAGGCACTCCTCAGTATGGAAAAAATCAATATATGTGCAGTAACAGAAACCTGGTTTAAGGCTCCAGAGAGCACCCCAGCACTACCAGGCTACAACTCATACCATACATTTCGGCCACAGAACCCAAACCGAAATACAAAAGGTGGGGGCGTATCCATATTCATCAAGGATACCCACACCTCCAGGTTAGTGGCACACAGTTAGATGCTTCAGAGATCATCCATTTGCAACTAACAATGGGCAAAACTGCAATTCAAATTGTAGCTTGCTACAGATCACCCACCATGTCCCAGGACCCCCATTCAACATTTCTGGAAACACTGGGAAACATAAAGGTCCTATCAAATACCCTAATATTGGGTGATTTCAATTACCCAAACATTAACTGGGAGAACTACTCAAGTACTAACTCCCTTGCCCAACATTTCCTAGAATTTATAAACTCAAATGCCCTGGTTCAACTGGTCAACACACCCACCAGAGGTGACAACATATTGGACCTGGTCATCACCAACATGGGCGACCGGTGTTCCACATCGGAGGTCAAGCCCTCGCTGGTTAGATCTGACCATAAACAAATCACTTTGAATATCCACATTCCACCCCCACCCCCGGACAAAAAAAACACTGTGAAAAACTTTTCAAAAGCAAACTTCACGTTACTTAAGACCGAGGTGGAATGTTTTAAAGCACCCATGCTGAAGGATAACATTGTCCAAGCTGCAAAATCCTTCACTAATGCATTCTACAGGCACCTACAAGAATGCATGGATCATGCCATCCCAAGCAAAACCAAGACTCACTCCTCCAAGAAAAGGAAACCAGTCTGGTGGACCCCTGCCATAAACAAGCTACACAACAAAAGGAGGAAACTAGTACAGAAAAGAGTAAAATCCCAAGAAGGGAAGACATCCCTGATCAGTATCAGCAAGAAACTTTTATCCCTCATAAAATCATCCAAGGCAAGCTTTGAAAGAAAAATTTCCAAGGACTCCAAAGATAACTACAAGGCATTCTTTAGCTATGTCAAGAATCTAAGTGGCAATGCTCAGATCTGCTCGGAGTTAGTGCAGAATGGCAAAAAATACACTGAACCGACTGATATCACCAATATCCTGGCAGACAAGTTCAGCACAAACTTCACCCCCCTTTCACTCCCAAGAGGGCTCATAACCATACCAGAAGAATGTAGAGTCCCTGAAATCACAGACACTCAGGTTAAAACAGCCCTCTCCAAAGCCAAAATCACAACGTCAATGGGACCGGACTGTGTCCCAGGCTGCATCCTACACAAGCTCAAAGACGAACTAATCCCTCACCTAAACACACTGTTCAAACTCAGCCTCTCCACAGGCTAAGTACCCATAGAGTGGCGCACAGCAGAGGTTATTCTGCTTCACAAAGGTGGCGCCACAACAGACCCCGGGAACTATCGCCCTATAAGCCTGACTAGCTTGGTCTGCAAGGTTGTGGAGTGCATCATCATGGAACTCATTAACAGAGACATTGGGAACTTCCAAACACTGGACCCTACCCAGTTTGGCTTTGTTAAGGGCAGATCATGCCTCCTAAACCTGGTGGACTTCTTTGAGACATTTACAAAAGCTATAGATGAGGGAAAAGTGGTACACACAGCCTACCTAGACCTCGCAAAAGCCTTCGACACCATTCCCCATTCTGCTATTACAGACAAGCTCACCAGCCTGAACATAAATCCCTACATCACAAGATGGGTTGCCAACTGGCTCATGGACAGAACCCACATGGTGAGAGTTGCGGGAGCTAGGTCAGACTCTAAATCGGTTACAAGTGGAGTTCCCCAGGGCTCAGTCCTAGGACCACTCCTGTTCGGCATATACTTCTCAGAGGTACAGCAAGCAAAGGAGGACTATGGCTGACCAAGTTTGCAGACGTCTGCAAACTAGGGGCTATAATTGACTCTCCGGCTGACACAGACTTACTCCAAAAGGGTCTCACTGAGACGGATACCTGGTGTCAAAATCATGGCCTCGAGCTAAATGCCAAAAAGTGCATAGTCATCCCCTTTGAAAAAAACAAAATACCCACTAACTACTACATAGGTGGTAGTCCCCTAAATACGGAAGATGTGATAAGGGATCTGGGGACCCAAATAAACAGTAATCTCACCTTTGATCATCACATTGCCAAAGTGGTTAGAAAATACTTCTACGTGGCCCACCTAATCACAAAAGGGTTCACATCCAGATCAAAAGAGGTCATTGTGCCCCTCTACTCATCACTCATCAGACCCATCATAGAGTACAATGCCCCATTTGGGATGTACCTTACAAGACACCTGCAACAGCTGGAAAGACCTCAGAAGTACCTCACCAAGAGGATCACTGGCCTCAAACAGATGCCCTATGCAGCTCAACTGAAGAAATTACAGCTGTACTCGGTTGCATACCGCCTGCTCAGAGGTGATCTCTGCCTGACATACAAGGCCATGTCCAACCCAGAATTAATGGACATGCTCCACCTAAAGAAAACCTTGTCCCCATGAGCCACATGCTCTAGGAATCTCAACCTCACCATAACAATAAATAGGACATGCTAGAGGGATAGATTCCTGTCCCAGAGACTTCCCATGCTTTGGAACAAGATCCCAATCTACATTAGGCAGAGCACCTCGCTAACACTCTTCAAAAGAAATCTTGACGAGTGGATGGGAAACAGAAAGTTTATCTCGGGGATCAATTCAGTGGCCCTGTTGGATAGAGGCACCGGGAACTAATCTAAGGGGGTGGTGAAAGCCAACATATTCTGGCTAGGTGTATAAATACCTTCGGGCAGATAGCTTAGTACCTACCTATGAACCTATGAACCTATAATTAATGGCGTCTACTTTCTGAGACTGATGTCCAGTCTCACAACACACAATCCCATATACATACATGAAAAAACTATTTTTTGAGTAGACAAATCATCACTACAGTGGTACTCAATGAGAACATAGTTTTGTACTGGAGCACACACAATATTAAAAATGATAAATGTGATGAAACATTGCTTTCTCTCATACGAAGGCATTGCACCACATGCTCCCTTATATTATTACTGTTTCTATTCTCTCTCTCTCTCTCTCTTTGGTTCTGCAACTTTGAAAAACAGCAATAATTAAAAGAGAAATAAAAACACTGCTTGTTTTAATACCCAAGATGCCATGATCTTGGAGAGAAAATAATACCTACAACTCAACACCTAAACATTACTACAATGCATAGTGAGTAGGGGAAAATAAGCAAATAAAAAAAAAAAAACAAGCATACTGTCTTTAGCAAACTGGACAATGCAGCTTTACGTAAATGAAGAAAAAATAATTAATTCTTGCCCTGTATAAACTAGAAACCTCTTCATCAAGTTCCTCTTCTTAATAAAAATGTATTTGCTTCTCTTCTTGTAAGTCAACTCCTTGTTTATTGTATTGAAATTATTGTTACATTGTATCCTTTAAACCTGTTCCAGTCATTTAATATTTCTTTAAAGGACTGATTTACCTTAATAAGATATGAATTTTCTTTTGTCATGACTCTTTGTTAAGATATGTACCACATTATGCTCCCCATTAGATGAACAGGTTAAATTAGGTACAGAAAATCTGAGTCATAATTGTCACAAGTTTATTATACAATGACCGGCCATTAGCATTCAAAAATATGCACCTGATTGGCCAACCCATCCAGTGTGCTCATTGTAAAATCTAACATATATCAATAGAAAAAGTCTGATTGCCTGGACTTTCATCTGTTAATATATGCTATGGAGATTCCAGTTGTTGTCTCTTAAAAAAAAAACGTACATTTCCGGACACTTTAGAAGTACAAGAGACGGGACAAAGAAAATACAAGGATAATCAGGTACATTATGCAAAATTAGAGAAAAATACCCGATTATCTTTAGATTTTCTGTACCCTGTTTCTCTCATAAGCCTGAAAAGTTCCAGATTTCACTTTTTTATTATCAAAAAAAAAAAAAAGTTAGAGAAGCTCTTCCTTTGTCCATTGCTTCCTTTCCACAGGACTGATGTACTGCACTGTGTAAGCATGGGAACGTACGTCCTATGCGCATGGGTACATCAAGAAAGCCCCATGATACCAAGGAAAAACAAGGAAGAGCACCATAGTGTCATTTTTTAGGACATTATTTAAGAATTTTTTCTTAAATGATGTCATTGTATAATAGCAATAACCCATGGCACAACCATATAAATATATTCAGGAAATGAGTTGAACATAAATAAAATAATGATATAAGTTCCAATATACAAACATTTTATTCTTCTGATGCCTCCATGATAAATACAGATGAAAGCACTCACATTTATAGAAAAGAATCATATTATTGAATAATAATGATAATTAAATTATACAGTTCAACCAATAAAGTAAAATGTAAATATAACTGAATTAACCACTACAACCAGTAAGATCAATAAAAATGCAATTAAATAGCGTGAGCATTTGAAGAAAGGAATACCTTCCAAATACATTCCAAAAGAGACAAAGGTATTACATTTAATTTTGAACAGGTTTGCTTTATATTATACTGTTTATCTATCTGACATCATTGCCTAACCTAAAACTAACCTGCACCCGGTCATGAAGTGTGACCTTTAAACAACTGGGGTGACTTTCATGACATACGCATATACACACACCCATATAAATATATGGGCCCCTATCAGTTGATTGAGTTCTCAGAAACTCAAACTCCATATGGTCGAGACTACGTGATAGAGTTTTGAAAATGTGAAGCCTTTGAATGGAGATTGCCATGCAACAAAGATCAGAAAATGTACCCTTTTCCTCACTGTAGTACAGACTAAGAGTTGGTATATATAATTTGCAGGGAGTGAGGGGCAGGGAGGGGGCTTGACCCCCCTGCAAAAATGAAAAAATGGTAGACTTTTGTGGTTTTTTTTTGATGTTTTAGTAATATGACAGACATTCCTGTATGCAAAGTTCTGATTTCCCCCAGTAAGACCCACCAGTCTGGGTGAAGTTAGAACCAACTGCATGGGGAGAAAAATCCCACCTGACACTTTCCTTGTACAGAAAGAGGCTGTCCAAGTATCTTATCACATGTTTTGTCTAGACTTGCCATTGGTCATTCCTGGCAGATATATAATGGTCTACCTGGGAATACTGTAGTACTATAAAGGACATGTCCACCCACTTAGACTAAAATTCCCCCTCGGCGAATACCTGGAGGTGAAAACTGAAGGTGAAAACCTGCAGTGGGAAAGTTGGACAAATCAGAGGATCCAATCTTTGGCTGACAAATTGCAATTAATTCTTTCACATTTTTCAGAAAAATATGTCTAGGTAAACATGAAATTTGGAAATTCTTCTAATTATGCCATGCAGTGTTATCCTTGGCTCATAAGAAAACACTGGATACTGACCCTTTGCATACACTGCTAACAACAAACAGGGTACAGATCAAAGAAGTCATGGTATAGTCCATCAAGTCTGTATCAGTTGTTATTCATTAAGCACAAAATAACTGTTAAATCCATGTTAAGTAAGGTTGAACAGAGATTATATTGCAGAGAACAGCAGAAGGGATGAATTAGAAATAAGGTGTATCACCTCAGAGCTCTTAGGATCACCCCCAAACTGTGGAGGCATCAGTGAAGGTGGTACACACAGGGAATTGTATTCGGGTGAGAAGCACTCTGCTAGGCCACAACTGCATAGAATAGTGTAATAGTTGCTAAGAACATGTTTTTAACAACAAGGCATAGGGTTGGGCCTTCCTGCCTCACAGACGATGTGGGGAAAGGCATGCATGACAAATAATTAAAGGGGCATGTGTAGCATCCCTAATACTGGTACTAGAAAAAATTAGGTTCTGCTTTACTCAAGCCAAGTCAACACACTTGCTAGTAATGTCTGTAAAGGGCTGCTCCAGTTTAGGTCATAAGCAATTTGGTAATTATATGCTTGTACAGTGACTTACAATGGAATATGCCATGCATTACGAAAATGGAACACTACACTTGTAGATGGTTTGTTGTTTGTTAGGGGCAATGTTTGCAGAATTTATGGTAAGCCATTGTATTACTGTAAAGCAAGGTAACTCTCCATTTTGTGACAAATTATGAGTATTTTGTATAGTGATGATATAGGACTGTAAAGAGGTATTAATTGCCACTAGCCTTTATATAATTATCTATATTATTGCTGCTAGGAATGTGTGTGCCACACCAGCTATATATTAGAGTTTTGGTAATACTGTGAGATAAACTGCATACTGTTTATAAACATAATTGTTTGATTCTTGTTGATCTATTAAACTCTACAATGTGCATTATTTGACACCCCTTTGCTGTTTTTTTTCAATCACAAAGCATGTGATCTGGTTATTTATATGCATTTTATTATGGTTTTGTAAGACAAATGCATATTTTCCAAATGTACCTACACAGGATTGTAATCTGATCTCTACATGAAGCATTCTTGAAATATAAAAACCTAAGAGAATCCCTCTTAAAAGGAATATTAAAACCCTCAATCCTGTAGCAGTTGTGCACTAAATTCATTGATACCTATCACATTCTTTTGTCCCATATAAAGTGTGAGCACAGCTTGCTTAATTTTATCACCAATTTCTGAATTGTATCGGCAGAGATGAAATGAAAAATATAAAATAACATTGTAGCCTGATTTTATTGTAATGATTCTGCATATCGAGGGGAAGCTTAAATTGTCTCCATCTATGGATCCAATTAGAGGATTTTGCCTAAAGGGGTTGAAGATTTAACTCTAACATCATATGTCTACCGACATGTAAATGTAGTTGTAAGTACGTAGGAGCTCCTGCAAGAGGTTCTCTAATTCATTTCTTGGATGGAGTGCCTTCTTTGTGGAGTCTGTATGTCCTCTCTGTTCTTCTGTGGGTTTTCTGTGGTTGTCCTGATTTCCAATCACATTCTAAAGACATGCATTAGGTATGTGTACTCTAAGTTGCCCGTAGCATGCATATTTGATATGGAAGTCCTGGTAACTTACTTCCATTCTCCCCTTTGCCTTAAAATCTCTGTCAATTGCTGTGGTTGTCCACAAGGTCAGTCAAGGAGTCAGATACGATATATAAGAGACAGCACTCCACTGAAAGTTAAAGTTTATTTGAGGCACTCTGAGATTTTATGCAGAAACAGTTGCAGAAAACACTTCCACTTTAATATTCACCATCAGATGTAACAAATGAGAGATACAGAAATTATTGCATTTTATTTAGAAGAGGAGATACATTAATTATTAGGCCTTGAGTAGCTTAGATACAATTTCCTCCAAAAAGTAGAGCTCTAGTTTTGAATCTAAAGGCTGATCACTGCATTAAATCCTTCCAGTGTTGCATTTCCCTTATTAGGACTTTCTATGAAAGAACATGGCTGAAAAAAGAGGGCATCCCAGTGGTGTACAATTGTACAGTCTAAGCAGGGTGGCAAGGTCTGATTAGAAAGTAGAGTTACATATGGACAGGCATAAATAGTTTGACATGCCATCACAGTAGGGCATAAAACTCTTAACTCATCATCATCCACAAATATGTGTACCTAAAAGTAAAGAAAGCTTTGCCATATTTATAGCAGTAGTTGGGTTAATTACATTTCTTACAGCATGGCTACATGCTGGTAATGCATAACTCTAGTGGTTCTACTCGACAGAGGCACTGGGAACTAAGGTCAGATGATACGATGTCAGGGTAATCCTATGGCTAGGATTGTAAAGGCCCCAGGGACATTAGCCTAGTACACAACTATGAACCTATGAGGTTCCTACTACATCAACCTGGTATAACCATTTATTGTGCTTCTCCAATTAATCATGGTAAGAGTAGTTTAAGTCTGTCTGACCAACTAGAGGCATATTTCTTAGCATTAGGTTGGAACTTGAAATCAGCCTATAGCCAGTCACCAGTTTCATGTATTTGCCTGGGTTAGGTAATGCAGTAATTACAGAAGTAGGGGACATGGAGTTATCTCCCTAATTCACATAAAATCTTATGCAGGGCCACAAGGATTTAAAGAGGAAGTTAGAAAAATGTTGGTAGAACTCTCCATTTAGACAGATCACAGCAGTTTCTCTTTGGGTATGAGATTACTTGCAGCCTGAATCTGTTGAATGTTGACATGGGTAGACAAGCCCCCTTCTTGAGACTCTGCAAATTGTGATCTACAGGCTGCTTTAAAAACCCTCATAGCTCTGTGCCCCAGCCTCTGTCGATTTGCACCCCCCCCCCCAATCAGCATAAGGTTGTTTACTTCTGTCTATGGTTCCTAAGTCAATAACCAAGCAACTTGCTAGATGTGCGAGCTAAAGACCACAGTCTACTGGCCACATGAGTTAAGTACAGTTGAGCTCCCTGGTGTTTAACCATGTTTGATATTTTTTGAGTTGCCCTCTTTAATGTGATGAGCTGTTTATTCTTAAACCTTAAGCACTTACTTCACTCTTCTGTTACTCTATCATGCTCACATCCTTCATGATCCATACTGACTTGACACTTTCCTCTTAAAAAAATTTTTTTTGTACACTACATTGTCTGCTCTGTTGCAATTGTTTTGTACTTTCTAACTTGAAATGCTCACCTTTTCTAGTCTGTATCATCTAAAATGTTTACCACCAGTTGTTCTTCTTAAAAGTGCTTGCTCTAACTGTAATGTGAACAGTACTCTGTCTATCACACATTGTATGCTCTATTTGTAAAATTCTTGTAATTATTGTAATATGGATGTAAATCTTACTGTAACCTTATCTGGAGCTTTTCTCCCCAGGACTCCATTGAAAATGGGTTCATTTGGCCCAATGGACTATCCTGGTAAACCAACTGCAAATAAATAAATAAATAAGATAAATAAATATATCTAGTCCACTTGTTCATTGGTAAGACATTGGCCCTCCTATTACTGTGTTTTATTTAAGATTTAAAAAAATCCCATTGAATTGGTTATAAGAATTAAATCAATAAAGTGGGTCAACTAAATGTAATATTTCAGCATCCTTAAATATTAATTACTCCTTCTAACAGGGCTTGAGATTAGAATCAAAATGGTATACCTCTACTGTAAGGCAGATGCCTGCTTTGTTATTCCTGGGTTCTACAATGTCTAAACCCCAATCACCCTCAGTTAATTTGACAAATGCAGAAAGTAGGTAGTGCCATCTTGGCTTAGAAACCATCCTGTCCATGAAGATATGCACTATGTTATGGTGTCCTCTCAGGATCAGCATGGTATTTTTAACATTAAATTTCAGCACTATAGCCCATGGTGTTCACAGAGTCATAGGAAATTACAAGCTTAACAGCTTAACAGTGCTTACAAGCCTAGCCAATATAACCTAATTTTGCCTGATATATGACCACTAGGGGCAAGAAGATCACATGGATTACCCCTGTACATAATGGACATAGGTGCTACCCAAAGTGTGAATTTGTGATTCCACATTCATTGATCCAAATTGTTTTTGAATAGGGCCAGGGAATGGCTCTGCTTAATGTGAATGGGAAGCCTGCTCCAAATACATAGCTATCTCTTAGACACATATTTGTCTCTCCAGCATGTTTTCTTTAAGTCTTTGACTAAGTTTAGATCCCTAGATCAGGTGACTCTTGTGCTTTTTGACTTGTGGATGTGTAACAGCTCCATCAGGGATGGATGTATGAACACCTTGTAGGTCAGGCATAGGTCACCCCTTAATAGTAGGTAGGAGACAAAGTAAAAGGATAGGGCTTTTAGTCTAGCCACATAAGACATGTTGTTTCACCCTGTATTTTCTTTGTGAGGAACCTCTGAGGTCACTCCATCTGCTATAACAGACTAGTTAAGTACATGACAGATGGTACATTGTTCTCAATTATTGCTCTAATGAGTGCTGAATATAGCAAGACTATAATTTTCTTAGGTTTAGGTGCCATACTTTTACTTATAAGTTGTGCGACATAGAAGGACTTTGTCCATACTGCAGACAGATGGTAGGCAAAGTTCAGTCTACAATCCAGCTGTGTACCCAGATCTCTCACCTCTGAGTCTACTGTAAGGGACATGCTATTGATGTTGTAATTTGTAGGGTATTTGAATTTCCAGAGGGTATGATAATGCATTTTTCCACATTTAGTTTTCACCCATGGTTCTAGCACCAATCATTTGTCTGCTCTAGACTCTCCTGAAGGATATCTACATTGTTGGGGATTCAGCGAGGCCACCATTCTACAGTCTTTGGCAGACTTTGTCATCCAGTGGCCTTTCACATTAGCCTTGACTTCAGAGAAGTATAGTCCGAACATGAGTGGGCCCAGTTGTGGGCCCTGTCATATACCACTAGTAAATGGCCTCATGTTGGATCTGGATTCACCTACTTTAACCACATGAATCTTTCCCATGAGCCAATTGGCTAATCATCTGGTAATGTAGGGATTTGTATCCAGTTTTTTTAGTTTATTTTAATATCAGAGTGGAGAATTATGTCAAATGCCTTGGCTAGGTCGAGGTATACAGTATGTACTATTACATGCTCATCCATGATCAGGGTAGTAAAGAAATCTGGACAGTTGTAAATGGAATTCTATATGGATTCAGATATCAACTTCCACTGAGCTGTATTGTCTCTTCAAGATATTTCCAGTTGCCAACCCAGGTTATCAGATACAATAATTAGTACCCTTCTTCTCAGATGTTTTAGCAAGTTCAGCGACTAAGAGCACAAGCAAGAATATCCTGAGTACGCATGAGTGCTTCCTTGCTATCGTAACTTCTTGTAACTATAGAACTTTAGCTCTAATTTTGTGAAAAATTATTTAGACATCGACCTTCAAAAGGAGAACTCATTCCACTAGCACTAAGAGAGATGCATATTAAGTAATAAAATATTATCCTTTCAAGAGAATACTATGCCTCTGAAGTGTCAGATAGGAAGCACGCATGAGAATTGTACCAATTCAGGCCTATGAGTAGTGGGCAGTGATGTCACACCAGAAACAATTGCAAAGTGCTAAAATACTACTAGCTCTCTGGGTCACAATGACTTAAAACTCGAGTCTGCATAAAGACTGCGGTTTATGCTTTTCCATAAATACTACTAGCTCTCTGGGTCACAATGACGTAATAAAACTCAAGTCTGCATAAAGACTGCGGTTTATGTTTTTCCATTTTTTTGAGAAATTTTCTGGTGAACAGACACCACATATTTCTCATTCCCACTGTCCTGAGATCCATTTCCTGTGCATTCAGCTCCTTCTTATCCTCTGCATTAGGAGCCATGTTAATGCCTTCTGATTCCTGTTAATGAAAAACCTAATATGTGTTGTACTTAAAAAAAAAGTGACCCCACTGATTTCTTTGGCAAACAATGGAGGCTGTCTCTAGATGATTCTTGATTATTCCTGTTGGCCAGACTACCTAGCTGTGGCTTGGATTTACCTAGACACTGCAGCAAATTTCTCTCACCACGTTATGCCCTTGGACTTGCCCATATTTTGCACATGGCAGGTCTTTCCATTCAGGGCACCTTCTCTCACTTATAATCTCATTAAAGAGAAGAATGGACTGTAGGGCATTCAAAGTGATCTCAGGAGGGTGAAGTATCTTGGGTTTCACTTTCTACTTCATAAATAAACTATTAGAGAATTTAAAATATGTATAAATATTGCTTTTATAAAAGAGACTGATGACAGGTGCAAATGTCTTCCTTGGAAAAATCCTGAAAGAGACATACTCTAAAATCACACATGGTGATCAGTTTTCCATCTTTTTGTTCCGCTAACATCCTCTGATTATCAACAAAGTCTAAATGCTTGTAACTTTATATGCATGACACAGGAGAGCAATGCCCCATGAGCACTCTGAAATATGATGGAGCATCCTGTTTCCAGTATGGTGGTGTGTAAATTGTAGTTATCTGTTGTTTATGTTTTGTTTTGTGGGGAGGGTTGGATGTTTGTTTTTGTTTTATTTCTTTCGATTTTGTGAGTGTTCGTGATTGTGTAGTTTCGTGTTTGTGCGCTTTCGATGTTTTAGTCTTGAAATTCAAGATTTCAGTATTTCGAGATAAAAAAGTGGATATATATATATATATATATATATATATATATATATATATATATATATATATATATATATATATATATGGTTCCCTATCAGAAGCCTGAAACACTATAAGCTCGAAAATCAAAATCCTGAAACCAAAAGCCTGAAAACTCAAAATCCTGAAAACCCAAAATCCTGAAACTCAAAATCCTGAAAACACAAATAATGCTAATATGCCAATACAAAGACACTAATATCTACCGACTTACCTTAACCCTAACCCTAAGGTCCGTCACTATCGCACACTCACCTAACCCGCGCCCTAACCCTAACTCACTTAAACCTCCCCTAACCCTAATTTTTGTCACTATTGCATACATGCCTAACCTGCGCCCTAACCCTAACTCACTTAAACCGCCCCTAACCCTAACATAAAACCAACCGCACACTTACCTGAACCCAACGTATAACCTAACACCACAGGGCTAACAATAGCAAAGTCACAATGATGTCAGTATGTCTATTTTGTGTTTTCAGGATTTTGAGTTTCAGGATTTTGGGTTTTCAGGATTTTGAGTTTTCAGGCTTTTGGTTTCAGGATTTTGATTTTCGAGCTTATAGTGTTTCAGGCTTCTGATAGGGAACTATATATATATATATATATTTATAAATAAATCTATCTAAATAGTACTATATCTATATCTATCTCTCTATCTATATATAGATATAGATATATATGTTGCTATGTAGATATATATATATATATATATATATATATATATATAGACATATATATATATATATATATATATATATATATATATGTATATATATATATATATATATATATATATATATATATATATATATATATATATAGAGAGAGAGAGAGAGAGAGACATATATATATATGGATCTACTTCTATTTCCTGAATGGACACTTAATTGAATGACAAAACATCGAGACAAGGTTGGCAAACAGTTAATTTTACAAACACTCGGATCACTGTAATTTAAAGCAGGGACATTAACCACTTGGACACCAGCTCTTTGAAATGAAACTGAAGCAAATCTAGCCCATTGAAGTGGGATGCTTCGCCCTCCACATCTCCCATTACTAAATATACCAACTCAGAGATTATACTATAGTGAAGAAAAGGGTAAAGTTCACCATAGTGGCCTAGTGGTTAGTTTCCTGGAATTAAATTACAGTGATCCGGGTGTTCATAAAATTAACTTTTTGGCAGTGGTGAGTTTCCCGGTATTAAATTACAGTGATCCGGGTGTTCATACAATTACATTTTCGGCAACTTCATCTCTGTGTTTTGTCATTCATTGAAGTGGCCATTTGGGAAATAGAAGTAGATCTATATATTTATTTATATGTGTGTGTGTGTGTGTGTGTGTGTGTGTGTGTGTGTGTGTGTGTGTGTGTGTGTGTGTGTATAAATAAATATATATATATATATATAAATATATATGTATATATATATATATATATATATATATATACATATTTATATATATATATATATATATATATATATATATATATATATATATATACATATGTGTGTATGTATGTATATACATATATATATCAACTACAGGGATGCACCATCATGGGGAAATAAGAACGCCTTCTTACAGTGCCAATTTACCATTTAGTGGAAAAGCCCTTCAGTGGAACATTTGTAATTGCACATATGAATGCTAATCACTTTTGTTTTGTAAACATGCGTGGTTCCCTGTTTATGTATAGCTTTTTGTGTTACTAAGGCAAACCTTCCCAGTTAAGTTTAATGCATGTGCATGAACCCCATGCCACATAATTAGCAAGATCTCTAACATGATTAAATGTATGTGTTCATACTGGATAAATAATTGAACATTTCCCAGAAAAGTAGCCAGATAAGTATTATTATAGATGAAGAAACATTACTTTATTTAGTCTGTGCTTGATGCCAGTTTGTGTTCATTCATCTTGCCTTTTTAAGGTAGCCTGACCAAAACCAAGAGACACCTCCATTGTTTGCCAAAGAAATCAGTGGTGCCACATTTTTTAATGATCTTTTGGCACAACAAATAGGAAGAGGAACAAATGAACTTTTTTGTCATGAGGCATGCAAGAACCATGTCTTAATCAATAAATGCTAACCCCCCCCCCAAAAAAAAAGTTTGGGAGTTGTAGAATTAAGTGTTTATACTTTGGGAAACAAATACTTCAATCAGCAATGACCGATTTTCCATTAATTCTGTTTGTAAAGAGAGGATGGCATTTCTTTAATCTCCTCCCCTTTATACCTAACTGGGGTGGTTAAGCAAGCAATAATGCTCAACAGGGTTTTTGTTATTGTGGAAATAATGTCTGCCCAGGGGTGTTGCGTTGGACCTTTACACCCCTGAAAGGGTGTTGTTTCCACAATAACACACACCCTGTCAGGCATCATTGCAATTAGAGAATGGACTGTCTAAAGTTGTTGTGCTTTACTTACTTATTTTTTTATTAATATATATTTTTATATATTTTTGATGTAGAATTGTTTGTCCGCCTAATGTTTCAAACTTGCTGTTGTATATGTTAATGGTGTTAGAGTTAACATTTTACATCCAAAATATAACACCTTAAAAAATATCACACACATTGTGTGTGTGTGTGTGTGTGTGTGTGTGTGTGTGTGTGTGTGTGTGTGTGTGTGTGTGTGTGTGTGTGTGTGTGCGCATGCGTATCTGTATTACACTGTCTTGATATCTCTGTGAATGTGTACATGTTTAGGAATTTGCAAGTGTTTGTGTATGTATGTGCATGTGTGTTACTGTGTACATGCATTTGCACATGTGTTGGTCAGTGTGTACGTGTCTGTCAGTGTATGTGTATGTCATTTGTGTGTTTATGTATGTATGTATGTGCATGTGTCTCTGAGACAGCAAACAATTATGTTCTCCTTTTCTTATTATTATTAGTAAAATGAAAAGAAAAGGCTTCCACCACTGAGAAGTTCTGTTAAAATGTAGGCTTTAATAAAACGAAGAAATAAAAAGCACAAATTGTGCTGTTCAAGTTGCAGGTCAAACAGGATAAGCGCTTTCAGTTAAAAAACCTTCTTCAGGTCTTAGTGTGTTGACCTGACTTACTGCTGTTAAATAAAGATCCTTAATTGCTCAACCAATCACATACAGCAATCAGATGCACGCCTTTCTTAGGCCTCCATTTCATTTCTTAATTAGGCTTCTCTCTTTCAAAATAGGTTTAATAATAACTACTCTGTCGAGCCCTGGAAATAAATTAGCTCCGAGGTTCATGATCCACTTGCTTTCTTCCTTTTCAGTTTTGTTGACAACATGGGAAATGTACCTGTGACACGCAGGACTGTTTCTAGTGTGAATATACATGCTAAGTACACAGTAATATACACACTAATGGGCAACATCCTGAATTAGCCTCTCAATACTCCTAACAACAGGACTAATGGTAGTATAGTTAACAATGACTGGTATGCTCGGGGTCATTACATCGCTAACGGAAAATGATAATGCAGCGAATGTAGACACTGCATCGGCAGGTAGCATTCAGCCTTCGAGTGAAATAGTTCCGAGCGTGATACCAAAGAAGGGATTTGTCCATGCACCTTTGTTACAGCAGCTCCCTTTTTTATTAACACAGAAAAATGTCGGGAGATCCAGGTCAGAAAGCAGAGAGAGGAAAAAGAGAAAGGTAACTTAGGAACCTCAATGAGCTTAGATGAATCATAGGTTCATAGGTTCGTACTAGGCTATCTGCCCTAGGGCATTTATAAGCCTAGCCAGAGTGTGTGTGGCTTTCACCACCCCTTAGGATGAGAATACTATGCCCTTTTAGGGTTTAGTTTACTGTGCCTCTGTCTAGTAGTGACACAGAGATGACCCCAGGGGTAAACCTACGATCTCCCATCCACTCGTCGAGATTTCTCTTGAATAGAGTCAGTGAGGGGCTCTGCCTAACATGGACTGGGATTCTGTTCCAGAGTGTAGGGAGCCTCTGGGTTATGAATCTGTCCTCCAACACGCCCCTATTTATTTCTGTGTTGAGGTTTAAGTCTCTTGTTCTCGTGGCTCTGATGGATTTGGATTTTTTGAGGTGGAGCATGTCCATTAATTCCGGATTGGACGTGGCCTTGTACATCAGGCACAGATCACCTCTGAGTAGGCGGTATGCGACTGAATAGAGCTGGAGTTTTTTCAGTCAGGCAGCATATGACATATGTTTAAGACCCTTTATCCTCTTGCTGAGGAACTTTTGGGGTCTTTCCAACTGCTGCAGGTGTCGGGTGAGATACATCCCAAATGGAGCATTGTACTCAATCATTGGCCTGATAAGAGAAGAGTACAGGGGCACAATGACCTCTCTTGATCTAGATGTGAAACCCTTCATGATAAGATGGGCAATATAGAAGGTCTTCCTAACCACTTTGGCAATGTGAGTGTCAAATGAGAGGTTACTGTCAACCTAGGTCCCTAGGTCCTGATTACCTCTTCCGTGCCAATGTATATTACCACCTATGTGGTAATTTGTCAGTACCTGTTTTTCCCAAAGGGTATGACTATACATTTTTGGCTCAGCTTAAGGCCATGGCTCTGGCACCAATTATCCGATTCTATGAGGCCTCTGAAGCATGTTTGTGTCCGCTGGAGTATCAATTATGGCGCCCAGTTTGCAGTCATCTCATAACTTTGTCAGCCACAATCCTCCTATGTTTGCCTGTACCTTGGAAAAATAAATGCCGAACAAGAGGGGTCCCAAGACTGAGCCCTGTGGGACACCGCTTGTGACTGGCTTAGAGTCTGACATAGCTCCAGCAACTCTGACCCTGTGGGTTCTGTCCTTGAGCCAGTTTGCAACCCATCTTGTGACATATGGGTTTACATTTAAGCTGGTGAGTTTGTCTATGATGCCCGAGTGGGGTATTGTGTCAAAGGCTTTTGCAAGGTCAAGGTAGGCTGTGTGAACTACCTTACCCTCATCAATGGCCTTAGTGACTGTTTCAAAAAAGTCGACCAAGTTCAAAAGGCAGGATCTGCCCTTGACAAAGCCAAATTGGGTGGGATCCAATGTCTGTAGGTCCCCAATGTCTTTGTTTATGGGTTCCATAATGATCCTCTCCATAGCTTTGCAGACCAGGCTCGCTGCTTATGGGGCGGTAATTTCCAGGGTCCATAGAAGCACCGCCCTTGTGAAGTGGGACCACTGTTGCCATACGCCACTCTTTGGGCACGTATCCTGTAGTAAGGCTAAGATTAAACAGCAGCCTTATGTGTGGGTTTAGTTCCTCCTGGAGTTCATGTAGCACACAGCCTGGGACACCATCCGGTCCCATTGATGCTGTGTTTTTAGCTTTAGAGAGGGTGGCTCTCACCTGGGCATCTGAGATGTTAGGGAGGCTACACTCTGCTGGGATAGTAAGTTCTCCTTTTGGGGGGGAGGGGGAGGAGAAATTTACACTGAACCTGTCTGCCAGAATGTTGGCAATGTCAGTGGGTTCAGTGTATTTTGTGTCATTTTGGACTAACTCTGAGTATATCTGGGAGTTTCCACCCAGGTTTCTAACATAGCTAAAGAAGGCCTTGTGATTGTCTTTTGTGTCTTTTGCGATTTTCCTCTCAAAGTTGGCCTTGGATGATTTTATGAGTGATCATAGTTTTTTGCTAGTACTGATCAGAGATGCCTTCCCTTTTTGGGATTTTGCTCTGTCATGTAGTAGCTTCCTCCTCCTGTTGTAAAGTTTGTTTATGGCTGGGGTCCACCAGACCGGGTGCTTGCCTTTGGGGGAATAGGTCTTGGTTTTATTTGGGATTGCATGATCCATGCATTCTTGAAGGTGCCCATAGAAGGCATTTGCAAAGGATTCAGCAGTGTGGGTTGTGGTTTCCACTGGCCCAGGGGCCTTGAAGGATACCACTTCAGTCTTAAGAAGTGTGAAGTTTGCTTTTGAGAAGTTCTTCACTGTGGTCTTTTGTGCAGGGGTGGGGCGGGATGTGGATTTCCAGTGAGATTAATTTATGGTCTGATCTTACCAAGGAGGGAGTATTTTGTCCCCATGTTTGTGATGATCAGGTCTAGTATATTGTCTCCTCTTGTGGGAATGGTGACTAGTTGTTCCATTGCATTTGAGTTTATGAATTCTAGGAACCTTTGGGCTAGGGTGTTGGGGCTTGAGTAATGTTCCCAGTCTATGTTTGGATAGTTGAAGTCTCCCAAAATGATGGTATTTGGAGAGACATTCATACTCTCCAATGTCTTCAGGAAGGCTGTGTGGGGTTCCTGAGTTTGAGAGGGTGGTCTGTAGCATGCTACAGACTGTAAGGCAGTTTTGCCTATGGTTAGTTGCACCTGGATCATCTCCGATGCTTTGTGCGTTGCCACTAACCTGGAGGTGTGGGTATCTTTGATGAAAATGGATACTCCCCCCTCCTTTTGTGGTTTGGTCCAAGTTTTGGGGCCGGAAAGCATGATATGAGGTAAAACCTGATAGTGCTGGGGTGCTCTCAGGAGCCTTGAACCAGTTTTCAGTCACTGCACAGACATTGATGTTCTCCATACTGAGGAGGGCTTTGAGGGTGTGCATCTTGAGGTTTAGACTTCTGGCACTGAGCAGCATTACCCTTAGTTTTTTTCCACTTGTGTTTTCTAGGGCGGTAGGTTTGTCATTTGAGCCTTGCCTAAAAAAGGCACTATGGGAGTGGCAAGAGCCTTGGCCAATATCCGGAAGCCCAGGGGTGACAGGTGCAAGCCATCCCTTGCGAAGCAGCGTGTCTTGTCAAGCATGTCATCCCAAGCAGACAGACATTGGATCCCCTTAGAATGACACCAGTAATTAAGCCAATTGTTAAAACTGATCATTTTGTCTTTATACTGTGGCATCATTCTTGGTGAGGGTAAGATGCTGCTCAGGGTTAGGGTCATACCGGCCTGGGCTACATAATCAGAGAGCTCCTCTATGTCTCTTTTCATGTAGTCCAGGGAGGTACATCTCAGGTCGTTCACACCGGCATGTACAATGACTGAGTCATATTTGTACTTGCTGTGGAGTGACCTGCGTGCTTGTGTTATGTGGCGGATTCTAGCTCCTGACAGGCAGCTTACTGTGACCTTTTCCTTGTTCAGTCTGGTGAGCGGGACGTCAGTGTGTCTGACTATGGAGTCACCTATTACAAGTGTGTCTGGCATGTTGTTTGGCCTTAAGGGCTGTGACTGTTTAGCACACTGACTTTGTGAACTATGTGTTGCATGTGCTATGTCTTGAGGTGGTGGTTGCTTGGGTGTCTGCTTTGGAGGCCTCTGTTGTTTTGCTAGATTTTAATCAGTGCCTCCAGTATGTTTTGTGTGTTTATGTGTTTGGTTTGCAGTTGTGATAGTTCTATGTGAGACTGGGTTTGTGGTGTGCGTGGTTACCTTCTCCTCCTGACTGGTCTTGCCAGTACTGAATTGAGAGAGCTCAGCCTCCAGTTTGGCTATATAATTGCATCTCTCACATATATTTGTATTTGTTGGGAGGAGGAGAGGGTTGTCTGTGTACATGAGGCAATTGTAACATTGCCTCAAGATTCCCAGATTCACCAGCTGAACAGGAGAGGACGCCAGCAACCGACCCTTCGACATGCTAGAAATAGTGAAAAAAAGATTGCTGTGTAACTGAGTCAGAAAGGACCTATAGGGAAATGGGTACTCAACAGAATTTAGGTGAATTAAGTACTTTCTTTTGTTTAAGAGTGCTTTACCTGTGTAAAAAATGCTTTAGGAGCAAGTGCTGAGCTTTTCAGATAGAGTATAGGCTGTTTAGATTGCAAGTAGAACAGTTCTAATGGAAAAATTGAAGAGCAGTCTTGGCGGAGCCAGAAAAAGTTTAACCTTGTTTAACCACGTTTAACTTTGTTTAACCGGCGCTGCGCTATGCGCACGACTGCGCAAAGCCGGGCAAACGCGGATTTTAAGCAGTGAACTACAAAAGAGCTAGGAATGGTCCCAAACAACCAATTACTACAGCTTCTTGTGCTGAGGTCACTTCCCCCAAGGACAGGTAGGCTGCTCAAGGCTCCCCACTCCCACTGGTGAGCAAAGAAACTTCCTTCTATCCAAGTAAGGTAATGGACAACACAGGAACTACACCACAGCCCAGAATACAGCAATGCCTGTATACTGGTCCAAACTAGTCGAGAAAGGCGGGAAAACAAGGATTATTTTTTTTTTTTGTTTTTTTGTTGTAGAAACACACAGAAAATGCAGAGACAGTGATAAATTAGTTACACAGGCTAGCACACTTTAGTGGGCAGCCTCCACAGTTAAATTAAACAAACAAACAAGCAAACTTTCGATTAAATTGGTAATTGATATATCCGATTATGAGCTGACAGCTACCCAAAAAAGTGTTCTGCAAAGAGGCTTGAGCTTCATACCCTCAATTCGTTCTGACCTGAGTGAGTTAGTGACAGACTTAAGGTGCTTTGGTAGGAACGTTACGTTGAAGTGTCTTTTTGACAATGAAAATACTGGTACAAACTATACATCATCTGTGTTGAAAAAAACAAGTTCCTTTGTCCCCAGCAATCATCCCACTGTGGAGATGTTCTTATGGTTATGTGAGAATGAGGTGTTTGAACGGAGGTCAAAAGGAAAAAGTAAACACTATTACAATTTAACACAGGATGAGTTTCAGGCATTAAAAGAGTTGCAAACAGTGAAAGAAATTATTTTCAGGCCAGCTAACAAAGGAGGAGCTTTAATAGTGATGAATTCAACACAGTATGCCCAGAAAATGCAGAATATGTTAAGCCATAGTGAACATACCACAAAATCGAGAAGTATCAAGTAGACAGATTGATTTCCTCAGTAAAGAATGTCCTGTATGACAGTAAAGAATGTCCTGTATGACAAATTAATGACTAGAGCAATTGATAAAAATCTATATGACTTTCTTGAAATGGTATATCCAACTATACCTGTTATCACAGAGTTACCTAAGATTCATAAGAACAGTGTTGACCCCCCCTCCTCTGAGACCAATAGTTTCGGGGAGAGGATGGGTCACTGAGCCCATTTCAATCTATGTGGAAACTGAACTCAAGAAGTTGTTGTCTTTCACACATACTGTATTGAGGGACACTGGTCAGCTGCTGGAGAGACTGTATGAAAGAATGGAGCAAGAAAGCTCCATAGATAACCTCATTTTGGTGACGATGGACGTCAACAATGTATTCACTTGCATACCCTATGATCTAGGAATAGAAGCAGTAAGGGACTTTGCTTCTCATTTTGAAGTAAACATGGATGTGAATCTAGTATGCAGCTTCCTGGAATTGGTCCTGGAGAGCAATGTGTCCCTCTATGGTGAGAGCTACTATTGGCAGAAATGGGGGGTATCCATGGGCACCCTCTGTGCAAACAGCTATGCCAATATAGTCCTAGCTGAATGGGAAAGGCAATGGGAAATGGATATGAAAAATTAATGGAAGGAATGCATCATCTTTTACAATAGGTTTGTGGATGATGTTATATTCCTATGGAAGGGCAGTATGCAACGCCTAAATGATTTCGTCAACTATTTAACAAGTATGACTAGCTTTCTAAGATTCGAAGTGAAAACGTCAGCAAATGAGATCGAGTTCTTAGACGTGAGAATTTCATTGAATAATAGCAAAGGAATTGGCAGCACTATATTCAGGAAACCAAATAGGAGGAACCATATGCTATACTACAATAGCATGCACCTGAGACATGTTTTTCAGAATATTGTTGAAAATCAAGTGACCAGGATATCCAAGCTCTGTACTGACGATGATGATTTTCTGCAGGAACAAGACAAACTCTTACAGAATTTTGCTTCAAGAGGCTATAATGAAAAACAATTAGTCATGAGTAAAGGCAAAGCAATGTCCATTCGATACAACAAAGGGCAACTATACTACTTGAAACGGAAGCAGAGTGACGTGAAGAAAGGTGGGAACAGCAACAGTCTCAGATGCATGATGACCTACAGCACTGACTCCTTTGATGTCCATGAAACCATCAAGAAATTTTGGCCAGTCTTAACTGCTGACATTAAAATTAAGAGAATAGTAGGGGAAACACCTAAGTTTGGTTATAAAAACAAGAAGAACTTAAAGGATTTATTGTGCAACTATGATGAAATACCTAACAAGCAGAGTACATAAGGAAGAAATAGATTAGGAACTTGGAAATGTGGCTTTTGCAAAGCTTGCAACCACATTAAATGCTCCAACAGTTTTGTTCATCCAGCAACCAACAAATGCTATAAGTTCTCTGGTTTTGCTAACTGCAACACCAAGAATGTTATACACGTTGGCACTTGTGATTTGTGCCAAGCCTATTATGTAGAAAAGACCAGTAGAAAGTTTATGGAACGGATACTTCACCACCTGTTAGACATCAAGAATAAAGTGGTAACCAATGCCCTATATGGACATGTGTATGAAAATCCAGGGCATTCATTTAGCTTTATGGTTATCTCAAATGTGACTACTAACCTCCGTGGAGGAGACATTGTCAACAAAACTGAAAAGGAAGAAAGCAAATGGATCATGAACCTCAGAGCTAATTTATTTCCAGGGCTCGACAGAGTAGTTCCTATTAAACCTATTTTGAAAGAGAGAAGCCTAATTAAGAAATGAAATGGAGGCTTAAGGAAGGCGTGCATCTGATTGATGTATGTGATTGGTTGAGCAATTAAGGATCTTTATTTTACAGCAGTAAGTCAGGTCTACACATTAGGATCTGAAGAAGGTTTTTTAACTGAAAGCGCTTATCCTGTTTGACCTGCAACTTGAACAGCACAATCTGTGCTTTTTATTTCTTCGTTTTATTAAAGCCTACATTTTAACAGAAATTCTCAGTGAACTTTTCATTGTGGTGGAAGCCTTTTTTTCATTTTACTATTTTTGCCTATTAAGGCTTCCTCTGGAGGTGGTTTTTGGTTTGGTAGTTTGTTTTTCTTATTATTATAGGAAACACATTGCATTAGTCTGATTTATTAATTATGAACTATTTATTTACTTTTGTTTTGTTTTCTCAAACCTGAAAGAGGGAAAACATTTTCCTTAAGTATGTTAATCAGTGAAATGTGTCCAGTTTTAGATTTCTATCTAAATACATTCCCATCTATAAAGCAGTTCAACACAGAGTTGAGATAATATGCTTTTGAAAGTGTTCAATAGTTTTCTCATGAAAGCCTGACAAGCTAGCATTTTATCAGAAAGACCACACTGCAGACACAGCAAAGAGCGGAAGAAGAATCAGTGTTTGTGCCAGTCATAGTACCTGCCATTATTGGTGCATTAGACCTAAAAGAACAAAATCTATAGTGCAGTTTTACTGTTCTTGTTACAGTTCCACATTGCATTAGGCACGAATCCAGGCATTGAGTTAAATCACATAATGGGTTTGCTTTTACTTTGGTTGCCAAACAATCTGCTTGCAGCATTTCTTGAAAAACATGGATAATTATTTTCATTAAATTCTGAATTATTTCATGGATTAGTGCTTCCTTCCCACCAGGTATTTTGGCTTCATCCAGCATTCCCCTGCTTTAATGGAAATGGCAGTGTATAACACAGCGGTAGCTCTCTTGTGAACATCGCATTTCTTAGAATGTTTAATTACAGGTATTCTGCTAACACCTGGTGTTACATTATGCAATTTCATGCAAATATTATAGACATAAAGTACAAGAAAAACTCTGTAAAATTGCTTGGAATATGCAGAGCCTTTTAAATGAAGCCTTTGTCAGATGATTTATGAAAACAATTAATTGCTTCAATACAGATTTAATTTTTGGTTTACTGTCATTATGTTGACTTGCAGGTAGTCGAATGCACCTGCTCGATGTCCTACATCCCAGACAGCAGAAGGAAGAGCACTGACATACCAGACTGTCATACCTTGCACACTTCTGGACCCATGGTATCGCTTGTTCCTAGGTCCAGAGTGGTAGGGATTTTCGATGTGTGATTTGTGTCGGGTATACCAAAATTCGGCAGTGAATTCACAGAGGTGTGTTAACCATATTCCAACTCAATTGACTGTGAGTTGATATTATGATAGTAAACCTTAGTTTTTTTCTAAGTGATCACCAAGAGACCAAAATTATTATGCATGAAGGAAAGAAACATATGACATATGTATTTTACCTATTCTTGTATTTCAAATATTGCAAAAACACTTCCGCAGCTCTTTGCACTCGATTTTCTACATCATTTCCATTTACAACTCTTACTTCTCCTTTGAAATGTCTATTAGAAGTTTCATTTTTAGCTTCAAATAAAATTTGGCGTGAATCTTCCCCACCAGATAGTATCGGCTCAAGAGTTTTTAATCAAAGATGATTGCTTACTAATGAAATAATTGTTTAGAAATGTAAGTAAGTGGTTTGTTTTAGATTTGTGTATGGTCACTCAATGCAGTTCAGTCATGTTTAGGTGCTGAGTTTATTGATTTACCTATCATTTCAACATTGTAATTTAACAGTAACACATTCACTGTTTGTCAGTATTCTGGTCTGAACTGATGGCCAAAAAGATTATTAAACAGTCAAGATTAATGTTAAACCAACAAATTTAAAAACTATTTCCAGTTCCCTAGACAATTCCACATCATCTTCTGACATTGGGGGTAAGATCTTGACACAACTGATTTTGCAGAAAAAAAAGGTTATGCAAAATTATTTTTTTTTAATCGGTGTTACTATCTCAAAATATGAAGTATTAAGCATGCAGGTTAGAATGAAATAATGAATCTAGTCAGCGTATTTGATATTATAAATACTGGAAGCAGAAGCGGTATTAATTTGAAGCGGATATTTGCTGTAAAAGATGGCTGCCTTTACTTTACTATAAAATGCAACTGTACAGTACTAAGTATGACCTTGAGCTATGTACATTATTGGGTATATGTCAAACTATTGCATACACAGCTGGCTGTGAGAGAAAAAAATATAACCAACTATTCAAATCCTGATGGTTTAAAGTGGTGTTTTGCAATCCCATACATTTCAGAATAAAATGTTTTTTTAAAGCAATCCACCTTCACCACCTTAAACCTTCAGAACTCTAAATATACTACTTCTAAGGTTACACAACAGTGAAGAAAAGGACAGATACCCTATCTTTATCAAATGGTGATGCCGCTAGATTAACATCACAGGTTTAACTTAGAGGAGGTCTGATGAAACAAGGCACTGGATCACTGCTATGATAGTCTGTGCATTCAACCACCTGTGTCTAACCCAGATTTCTAGGATTGCATACTAATAAGTATTGTTATATCTAGACACTGAGTAGTGGCATATATATTAGAATATCTAAAGTGACATTTTCAGGCCTGTATAGGTATTCTGGATATAATGAGCCAAGTGTGTTGTATTCCTGTTAAAGATTTTATGATAATATAATCAGTAAAAATGAGCGGGGGGTGGTCACTGTATTTTTTTTCAGCAGTGCATTTAATTAGCCATACATCTTTGCTGTTGTTTATGTTAAATTATTATATTACTTTCTAATGTTGCATTCATAGCCTGTTTTGAATGCCTTTATTACTGCTGGTGAGTTATTTTTTATGTGCACTTTTTTCCACTGTATTTAATGATCATCTAGCGTCTGCTTTTTAGCAGAAGTCATTCATTCCTCCATCCAGGGTTTTCCCTTTTAGTTTAATTTCTCTTATACTTTTGGGTTGCTAATATCGTGATGGTAATGGACCCAATTCCTAAGTCAAAGCATGATTAAAGTTCATGAAATTAGAACTGTTTCCGTCTTTGTTGTTAGTCAGTAGTGCTCTTTGTAGCACCCGCAATGTGCCCAAAATTGATTCTATGCGTTTCTTATGGAGTTACATGGATTGGTAACATATCTAAATACAACTGTAAATTCTTTTTTATAAGACCCCATTGCTCCTACTACTATTGGAACTGTCTGGGTATCTTTTTTCTACATTGCTCTTGTTTCTGCCTGCAGATCCTGGTATTTTATGACTTTGTCTCTCTCTGTATGCAAGACACTGTAGGCCCTGGGTGTGGTGATTTCAATGATCAATGCTACTCTTGTATCCTTTTCTTGGACCACTATATCTGTTTTTTTAGCATCTATTTTTTGAACTTTTGGCAATGGGTGATCCTACGTGATGTAAACGTCATCATTTTCTGTGATGCTTTGTGGCTCATGTTTCCAGTGTTTTTCAGCCACTTCAATACCATAATGCTTGCACAATCTCCAGATCAACAATCTTGCCACATTACTAGGCCTTTCAGTATACAGTCCTTCTGCCATTAGAAAGTCACAACCAGCAACAAGGTGTACAACTGTTTCCAATTTGGTTTTACAAAACCTCCATTTATTTGTTTCTCCCACATGTTCAATGGACTTCATACACTGTGTATGTAGCCCACTATCTTGGGCTGCCAGTATTAACCTTTCATGTCTTGGTTTGAATTCACCTCTCCTTAACCATTCCTGCATTCAATACTGATCAACATGAGGTTCTTCCCTAAGTTTTATATACTTGCAACTATAGTTATGCTTTTTCCACATTTCTTGCCTTCTCATCTGGTCCTTCACCTTATATTCTCTATTTTTTTTTGGCACATTCAGTTGATGCCTGATTTTTATCTACTTCTGGTTTGATTTCCATTCCTGCTTGACATCAATATGCTTCTGCTAAATTAAGCAGAGAAGTCATCTTAGATTTAGTCTCTTCATGTTTCAAAACATTCACTACATTTGAGTCTTGTGAGGTCAGCAGATGTGTGGAGTCCCACATTTGCAGATCTATACGTGTAATCAATTTCAAGGAGGCCCATCCCTCCATTGGTACGGGGAATATATAATCTTGGTATGCACTGATTTTTATAAATCATTTGGTGAGCATGAAGCATCCTTCTTGTTTTCCTATCCGATCTATCCAACATATTCTGGGACCAATCAATCACTCCAAAACTGTAGGTTAGGACAGGAAGAGCAAATTGGTTTATAGCTTGGATTTTGTTCCTAGATTTCACCACTGTTTTCAGGATTAATTTACGTCTTCTAAAGTACTCCTTACTAAGTTTTATTCACATTTGTTCATGTTTTATTGTTGATCCTTCATTAGTTCCCAGATATTTATACAATCCCTCTTGCTCAAGATCTTTTATATCACATTATTGTCCCAGACTGATGTTTTCCTGCTTTAAAGCTTGTTTTTGCACACTTATCAAGACCAAATGATGGGGCAGCCATGGTGGTGCAGCAGTTAGCGTTGTCACCTCACAGCAAGAAGTTGTCCAGTTCAATCCTCGGCTGGGGTGCTTTCTGTGTGGAGTCTGCATGTCCTCCCAGTGGTCATGTGGGTTTCCT
This sequence comes from Protopterus annectens, assembly GCF_019279795.1. Taxonomy (NCBI): domain Eukaryota; kingdom Metazoa; phylum Chordata; order Ceratodontiformes; family Protopteridae; genus Protopterus; species Protopterus annectens. The sequence goes on along the minus strand of NC_056731.1, from coordinate 1,989,484,586 downwards.
CCAGGTGCTCTGGTTTCCTTCCACATCCCAAAGACATGCTGTAGGTGGATTGGATACTCTAAATTGGCCCTAGGCATGAGTGCATGCATGTGTGTGCCATCTGTGGAAGGTTGGGCACTGGGCTGGCAACTCAACACCATAAAACTCCACTGTCAGTATTGATCAGACAGGTGATCCGCTGTGGCAACCCCTAACCGGGACAAGCCGAAAGAAAATCAAGACCAAATGACATTCTTATATCATCTGAAAAAATTTTGACAACCTGCATCTGTGGTTCAGTTCCTCATTTGATGAGTTATACAGTTTTAAATCAGCGACAAAGAGAAGATGAGAAGTCTTCTCACTTTGTTATTGTTTAGGAGCCAAATTGTAGCAGTGGCCTAAGCTGTTAAGTAAACAGCTTAATGGGTTAATGGCAAGGCAGAATAACAATAGTGACAGAGAGTCACCCTGGAATATCCCCCTTTGAATTTTTATCCTTGGGATAATAATGTGTCCTTTATAATGGCTTAATTGCAAAGTGGTCTGCCACTGTTTCATGGTCACTGTAATGTAGTCAATCAGTGATGGATATATCTTATACATTTTTAAACACTCTTTTATCCATGAATGTGGGATACTATCAAATGCATTTTTTATAGTCAATCAATGCCATACTTAAATGTTTCCCCTTTTTACAATTCTCCAGTATGACTTTATTTAACAACACATGATCCTTTGTTCCATATGACTTTCTTTTATTGCCCTTTTGTTCTACTGCCGTAATTGAGTTTTCTTCTAAGTGACTATAAACCCTGTCAGCATCAATTCCGATGTATATTTTATACGTCATCGGAAGGCAAGTTATTGGTCTATAATTTTTATGGTAGCTTGCTGGTTCACTCTTAAGTAAGAGCATTGTTTTGCCTGTTGTTAGGCTGGTGTCTGTTCGAGGTGCACATATAAATAGTTCTTGCTCATGGCTAAATCCTCATGCAAAGCTGTTAATACTTTTAACTAAAAGTTAGGTACTACATCTGGGCCTGAGGTTTTCCACTTAGCAGCATTTCTTAACTTTGTTTCAGTCTCTCTGACTGTTACTTAATCCCATTTCATATCATGCACCTTTACACTTCTTATTCTTTCTTTTACTTCTTCTATTCATTTAGCATCTTTGTTATGTTCCACAGGATCTTCATGGATAATGTATCTATTTCCTCTTTTTTTTGCGGTCTTTCAATTCCTTTTACTTTATTTCCTAATTCTCTATAAAACTATTTTGGGTCATCAATAAATTGCTTATTTTGTACTTTTCCTTTATATTTACCTTTGTATCTTCTAAGTTTTTCCTCCTGTGCTGAAATTTTTAGTTTGTTATTTGCGATAGTGCATGATAGATCCTGGTCTGTTCTAATACTGTGCATTGCTTTTATCACACCTATCTTTCTTAATATTTTTGTTGATCCATTCCCTCTTCTATAGTTTTCTAAGAGTGATACTTCTTGTCTTAATTGCTTTATAGTTTTCTCTATTCGATACTTCCATGATGGTATTCAATTTCTCCCCTTCCTTTCCCTCACTACCACTATGTTCTTGTGATAGAACTTTTTCAGTTATTAATTTAGCAGCAAAGTGATATATCCTGCTTACTTCTTTTATATCACATGGATCTCTATGGACAGTCCTAATTACTACATTCATTTGTTTTATCAGACTTCTGACTTTTTGGGTTTTATCGACCTTCTGCAGTATATTTCTCTCATTGATCTTAATATATCTATCCATGTCTATTAAATCAAGCAACTTTTGTCTTAGCTCATTTTCTTCCAAACTGAGGGCACATCCCTTGTTTTCCATTTCCTGCAGGCATTCTATAGAAAGTTCTATAGCATCTTCCTGTGGCACCTTCTCTTCAATTTCATCCTGTGCTATCCATTGCTCTATCATATGGGAACTAACTGGCCTATCACTCGTCAGCATTGACTGCATCAGAGTTTCTACAGTTTCATGTTCCTTTCCTTGCTCTCTAGCGTCAAGTGAACATTTATAGTGGTTTTCTGTGGAAGGCTCCAAAATATCTTGATATGGCACCTGACCAATTGCTTCCTGTTCTACTGGTCCCGCCTTAATTTGGATATCTGTTGGTCTATCCTGTTGTGATGCTTTCTACATTTGATTTTTTACACTGAATCCTTCACTTTGCAGGTACTCCATAAACTCAGTTTCTATTTCTTTAACTTCTCCATTGCTAATCTCCTTTTCCTCTTTGTCTTATTTTTTGTATTGTAAAGTTTTCCATGTCTGGATTCCTTTGCTTGTATTCCTCTTCAAATATCTTTGGTGCTACTCTTTTTGTATTGGTTAGTTTCGCTTCCTCCTTTGCATAAACATTACACCACATTAAATCTCATTTTCTTTTCCAGGTCCATATTTCTTCTTCAGATGTCTCCTGGTCTTCATTTTCCCCTTACTTTGAGGACTCACTACATCATGTTGTGATGTAACCTGTGTTAGACCTTCAACAACAAATCCTTCATTTTGCAGGCACTCCATAACTTCAATTTCTTTTTTTTAACTTTTACTTTACTAATCTTCTTTTCTAAGTTCCATCTTTGTGATATTTTTTTAGTTTGAAATTTTCCATACCTAGATGCCTTTGCCTGTATTTCTCTTCGAATATCTTTGAGGCTGCCTTCTTTATATTGATTCATTTGGCTTTGTCCTTTGCATAAATATTGCACCATATCAAATCTCTCTTTCTTTCCCATGTCCATATTTCTTTTTTATACTTTGCAAATATCTCTAGGTTTTGTTGTTTATATTTTTGCACTTCCTCAGATGCTTCTTTTTCCAAACAGATCAAAGTTTATTGATCTGTATACTCTTTTTTTACAAATATGTTCTATTAATGAACGCAGATTTTCATTTGAAGCTTCTGACAGTTTTTCTAGGGGAAGTATTTTTCTTTCTTCTAATTTCTCTCTTAATCATTTTGTATATCTTGTGTCTGGAAATTCTGGGCTTTTTGCATAATAGTAGCAATACATAAGTTCTTTCTTATCCTCAAATAGTCCACTCTATCATGTTTATAGCTCTTCTTATGGCTTATCAATTTTTGTGATCTTTGTGGTTGGGTTTTTTGTGGTTCCAAGTTTGGAAAACTGTACTTTTTTTTAAATTTTGTACCCTTGCAGCATGAAACATTATAATGATTGGCATAATTTTGGTAAATACTTAATAAGAATCTCCCTTTACATTATTTATATCAAGGATCATCTCTCAGATATTCAAGTTCTAACTATTCAAAGCAGTCCTGAGGAATCTGGCTGACAGATGAACCATGTTGGTCAAGTGCTGAAACACTTGCAGTTTTCAGAGAAGTACTGTATTCTAATGAGATCATTGCATTTGAAGTTTGTCCTTACCTCAGAGTAAAGCATCCTACATTGACTATTATTAACTTCATGGTGCAAAAGGTAAAGCTCCCATCATGTGCTATGCAAGATGGATTTCAGAAAATATGTCAGTTTCTTTTTTTGCTATGAAAATGGTTTTGATAAAATTGAATTGCACAACACCAGTTCCCAGGCATGACAGTGAATCAGGATAGAGTTTGCTAGCAAAGACTTGGAAGGACATCATATAGAATTGCTAATGAAAGGAGAATAGCCAAGGAATGACGACAAAGCAATACACACATACTCACGCACTCAGATACATCTATAGCTATAGCTATACTATATCTATATAGCTATAACTGTAGCTATATCTATCTATGTATATTATATGAGTCCTCTACACTTTATCAAACGTGCATTTGTCTGAGTTGCCGAATGTTCGTATTTCCGAAAGAAATAAATGGGTTTATACTAGCAGTGAGTGTGTGTGTGTGTGTGTGTGTGTGTGTGTGTGTGTGTGTGTGTGTGTGTGTGTGTGTGTGTGTGTGCGCGCAGGCATGCACGCGCATGTGTGTGCATGTGTGTATATGGGTGTGTGTGCGTGTATGCATACGTGTGCGTGTGTGCATGTGTGTGTATGCGTGTGTGTGTGTGCATGCGTGCATGCGCGCTCATGTGTTTGCATGTGTGTTTAATGTGCATATGTGTGAGTATGTCCCCTACCCACCTGATCACACTAACACTCTCATTCATTCACCCATTCACGCATATAGACACACACACCTACATGACCTCCTAACTAACTACCCTAACACTCTCTCCCAGACAGACAGACACTTACATGCCCTTCACATGTACTCATTCAAACACCTTTAAACCATAGCTTTCTCCTTTATTTATCTCTTCCATGATGGATGAACATGGCTTTCAGTCATATTCACTACTGCAGTGTGGTATGGCTGCCTTTGCTGATCTACATGTCTCAGTGGTTTCATGAATCACACGGCAGTTCTGGGACACAGAGCACATATTTAATTAGCATATGTCTCTTTCTCCCAGGTGGCCTCATTAGTGTTTGGCACAGCCACAGTGTTTAATTAGCATATGCCACTCCCCCGGACTGCCTCATTAGCATACTGCACAGCCACAGAGCCAGCATTACATACTGTTGCACATCTTCATGCTAGAGCGCCCTGCCACTCAGTATTAGACTGTCTCTGATATAAAAAAAGGTTAACACAAGGTGTACACCTTGCTAGAACCTTTATAAATTGCTCCCTTAGTTATTTTCTATGTTGTATATATTGTCAGAATGTGTAAACTATGTAAATACATTATTAGACTATGGCATTTTTTGTTTTCTTCATAGGGAAATATTTTGAAATGGTCTTTCAATTTTGATAATGGAAAGTGGATGAATTGCTACCATGTAGTTTATACTTTGCCTTTTGATTTATTTATTTATTTTTCTTACATGGTGTATGACCTAGTTATTATGGTCCATCAAGAAAGGAAATCTGGACCCACTAGTATGAGCACTGCCCCATGGAAACATCCTATTTTACTTAAGCTAGAATAAAATTCATTCAGAGTGAAAATACGCACACAAAAAGGATAACCTGAAATGTAATGCACACCCAGTTAATAACACAGGTTATGCAACTTATTTTTTACCAGCTGGAATGTCAACAGTTTTGTCATTATTGCTCAATATTATCATGGATCATAAACTTTTCATTTCCTCAAGCTGGCACGATTTCATGTCAACCTTTTCTTGCTGTCCAGCCCTCTTGTACCTGAAGTTGTTTTTATGAACGAGGTTTTCTTTTCAAATGAGCTTGACTTTTCCTCCTGCTTTTCTCTTATTTCTCCAGTTGTATAAATGACTGTCTGTATGACTGGGTCTTTTTTTATTTCCTTAATGTTTAGCTAGGTTCCACTAAGAAATCTCGAGATCCCACAATCTTGACTGCCAAAATCTTGAATCCAGAATGTCGAGATTGTGGAATCTTGTAATCATAAATAAAAAAAAAAAAGATGGCAGCATTTAAAAACATGTTTTTTTCAGGGTGACAAGTCCCCCTACATCCCCATGAGGGGGGTTGCACCCCCCACACCCCAGGCAAATTAAATATACTAACTCCGGGATTGCACTACACTGAAGAGAATGGTAATGTTGCCGTTCCACACTGTATAGCGATCTACATTATTGTTCTCTTCAGTGTACAGTGATCTTGGAATTGGTATATTTAGGTTGCAAGGGATGTGTGAGTGCAGGAGGGCTTGGCCCCCTGCAAAAACATGTTTTTAAATGCTGTCATCTTTTTTTTTTTTTTTTACGATTTTGAGATTGCACAATCTCGACATTTTGATAGCCGAGATTGTGGGATCTTGAGATTTAGAATGGACCCTTAGCACTGTACCTCTTAATGGCAGTTCTTTTATTTCTATAGTTGCTTCATCATCACCATTATAATTTGTTTTGTTAAACAGATATATCCCCAGGTGTCTAAGTGGTCACACTGTTCAGGATAAGCCACCACTCCCAGGCTTGGATGAGTTTATTTTCCAATCTGAACCAATGTGTTAGCCACTTACATTTCCTTTCTAAAGGACTACATAACAGATTGTAGCCCTTAATGGCTCATTTGTAATTTAATTTTATTAGCTTTTGACAGGTACAGTACCTCTTAGTGGGCCATTTGTACATCCATTTTATTAGCTATTGACAGGCATTTTTGCTCTACAGTCTCCTGAAAGGCGGTTCAAGACATTTGAGTTTGGTAAGTTGTTTTAATACTTTATTGTCAACTACTCACTGTGGTCTTATTCACAAAAGATGATGGACGGCACACACAGGTGCAGAAAACTGCCCCTACACAGTGGGAAAAACACTGGCAACAAGTTGTATCACTGGACCTTAGGAAACTCCTCTAAAAGCTGTTGGGAATTCAGGTAAAGTCTTAATGGTGAAGTGGCCTTTTTTAAATGTATCATGACTTTCTTTAATGCCTATGAGACTCCAGTAGCATTTTACTGATGTTACCTTTTGGTGCAGGTTTGAGGTTCCTAGACCTGAAATGGTCTGCATGATGGATTACCTTTTGTAAACATACTGTGACATTGCTCTGGAAAACTCCAGTGAGCTACCTTAGACAAAAAAAGCTTACTTTCCCTCTTCAATACACTAAATCCATACCCAGAACCTTGGGCTTTAGTTATATTGCACAGGATATGCTGTGCTCTTAATGAGGGATACTTAGAACTGAGGTGCACAGACACGTTTTCAGATGCTTTGTGGATTGGGAAAACTGTATGCTCATTAATGAGGAGTGTGTTGCTTCCCATTGTTAAGATCACATCACACATGGACAGCTCTGAAGAGGCACTGTCATCCTTTGACATAGCATCACCATAGCAGTGGCAACATGGGTGTGGTCATTGTGTTAAATAGATAGAAACAGAGGTTGTTTATTTTTCCTATCTTTGCACCACTAAGTGCCCCAACAGGACAATTGGTAATAGTCTTATTTTGATTTACTGGGGAAAGTATATATTTTATAAGTCAAATATGATCCATGTCAAATCCCTGCAATAATAACAGTGTTGATACTTTGCATATAACACTTGATATTATTGGGTAATGTGATGTATACACCATTGCGCACCTATTACTCTATCATGTTGAGAGCATATAATTATATAAATAATATAATACAGTGGTTAGTGACACAACAGGTAGCACACTCACCTTTGGTGATCAAGACTGGGGTTCTATTCCCACCTTGTCTAAATCAGTTACTGACACTGAAGTGCATGAAGGGGGTGCTGCACTCCTGAGTGTGACATCCTTCAGATGAGATGTTAAACCAAGTCACCATATGCTTGACTTGGTGGTAGTGCATATGGATGTAAACGATCATACAACTCCTATCAAGAAGAGTAGGGTTCCTTTAATTAACACAAAATGACAAAACATTATGTCATACTTACAAAATATATACGTATTTGTAGGTACATATCTACACATTCCTATACACCATCATCATTCTTCTTCTTCCATAATAGACCCCACACTCCTTCTTCCTCAACCATAATCAAATTTTTCACAATATTTCAGCTAAAATCCATTTCCCTTTAAACAAACTTTCAGTCTTTTATTCCAAATAACCTTTATTATATAAAATAATTTCTTATCTAACCTTCTCACATATTCTTTCTTCTTGTTTTTATAATATTTACACTAATCATATTTATATATACATTATTTACATGATTAATAATGTCAAACCATTTTCTTTCCACACCTTCTTCCAGAGATTAAGCCCTCTTTTAAATAAAAAAAAATGCTCTCTCAGGAGGGTGGAGCCTAGAAGGCCAACCGAGAACAGTGAATTTTGAGAGCTCCATAAACTAGTATAATAATATAGGAAAATGTTATTATTTTCAAGTTTAAAACATCAGAAATCTATAAACTACTTAACTACATAAATATCACTTTTGGTGGAGATATACAAACATTTTCCTGTGAAGTAACTTGAAGATATATTGAGTCACTGAATATGAAGAACTCAAGGAATTCTCACCCAGATGCTGCTTTGAAAAAAAACTCCAATTGATGACATCTACCTTACAAGAACTATCTTTGAAGATGGATGGCTTTAAAAATGACTTAGAAAACCTCAAATTAAATTCTCAAAAAAAGACTGATACTCTTTTTTTTTCTCTTTTTTTTTTTACTCAAATGCTTTTAATTTGATGAAATAACACAATCATTTAATACATTCATAAAATTCAATAACTATTTACAGTATTTACATTCAGCCTGACAAAAAAGATTCATATAAAAAGATCTGCAGTTAAATAATAAGTTAATATATATACTATGATAGTTAGGAAGAGTTTGGTTCCATCTGTAGGGTATCAATCAAATTCAAAACTTTCCTCCACGGACTATTAACCAATGGCTTAGGAAAAGTTCTTAACTCTTTAGTTTTTTTCTCAATTAGTATGCATTTCTTCAGTGATGATAGGAATTCCTCCATTGTGGGTACTACATTAGAATTCCATCTTCTAGTTATACATTTTCTGACTATTGCTAACATTGTCCACAACAAATACAGGTCATCTTTCTTCATATTATTACTATTAACAACATTCAATAAAATTAAGGACTTTGTCAAAACAAATACATCAGTATAGATAGCTTGAAGAAATTTGTTAATCTCATTCCAATATAGTTTAATATCAGTACAGTCATAAAAAATATGAGACCAGTCAGCATTGGTGTATAGATGACATTTCCAACATAACTTGCTGTTTGAAGGGTTCATTTTTGAGAGTTTCTCAGGTGTCAGAAAGGATCTGTGTAGAAATTTCCAATGAAAAATCCTCCAGAATTGTGAGTAAGAAGTTAAACTGAAAATAACATGTTTGTTTTATCCTGTATTGATAATGATACTTGAAGCCCTTTAGTAAGGTACTGCCAGTAAGAATCTGTAGGAGCTGTCTTATAGACAAAGTGTTATAGCGATATGATAATTCATTCTTAACATTGATATTATATAGAATTCCAACAATCCACTTTATAATTTTTGGTACAGTTTTGAAGGATGAGTTATGTATTATTCTACACAGATCCTTAGTGTATGCTGTGACACTCTGAAGAACTAAGCAGTCATTAGGGGACAGGCCATAGATTGACAATATACTTTATGTGTGCAGACCGATACTCTTAAGGAACTATTACAGCAACACCAGACAAAAATAACAAATATAGAGACTTCTCTAAATGACATTGAAGGGAGACTCAAAGAGGAAGAATTCCAAAAAAAGAATTTCTGCTTAAACAGAATACATGGCTGTTTAACAAAATAGATGACTTAGAAAACAGGGAAAGGGGAAACAACATAAGGATCTTTAGTCTGTCTTAAAACACTGAAGGTGAAGACATTATTTCATTCTTAATGACCTGGATTCCTGAATTTTTAGACTTGAAAGAGGGAATTTCATTTGGAATTGAAAAGGCACATATAGCACTGAGGAAACCTGCCTCTAATTCAACAAGTATTCCACCCAGATCCATAGTTATAAAATTTCTTTCATTTCTGGACAAGGAACTAAAATTAAAATCTGCTTGGAGAAAATCACCCTTAAAATACAATCAAAGCCTGATAAGGTTTGACAATGATTATTCTTCCAGAATACTAGAACAAAGGAAAAAAGTCTGGCCAATAATAAAACTGTTGTAACAAAACAACATTACAGCACAGCTGGCCTTTCCACCCAAGATAACAATACTTTTTGCCAATGAGATGAGAACCTTTAATGACTTAGAAGAAGCTACTATATTCATCACAAACAACAACATAGTGCCTATCCCAGAAGAAATGGAATGGATGGCCCTACTCTTAAAGGAATAAAATAAACAAATCCTTGGACTGATGCTAGAAAGAAGAAACAAAAAAAAAATGATTCCAAGATAGCTGTCCCAAAAAATAACTCTTACAACTACATCTCTCAAAGTATCAGCTGATATGGTACATCACTTGTCATCTGTTTTTATTTTAAAAAAGGAGGGATTCTTAAACAACTGAGAAACAGTAATGACTTATTCAGAATGTTCAAAGAGTCCAATAATTCTTCACAAAGGTAGGTAGAGATGGGTTACTATTTACATTATATATAAGCCAAACAAGGCAGCATATAATACAAACATAGAAGTTTCTATTCCCCTACTTGAACTCAATGAATACTTATTGTATTCATTTTCCATTGTTTTTACTTACAATAATTTAAGTAATTAATTAACTAATTCAACAAGGTACCTTTCATCAGAGTTCAGACTCAAATGTAACAAATTAACATCATATATAATGGCAGTAATAGTAGAGTGTTTTGAAAAAAAAATGCTGTCATGGAGACTAATGCCTTCTTCAGTTAAACTATGATTAATAAATGTCATGTATATCCTTTTTAAATAATAGTAGCAAGCTCTTAGTACAAATATCATCATTATTCTGTCTTCTTGTTATTTCAGCTTTTCCCGGTTAGGGGTTGCCACAGCGGATCATCTGTCCGCTTGTGATTGGCAGTAGAGTTTTACAGTGTCAACTTGCCAGCCTGGCGCCCACCCTTCCACAGAAGGTGCACACATGCACACACTCACACCTAGGGCCAATTTAGTGTGTCCAATCCACCTACTGCATGTCTTTGGGATGTGGGAGGAAACCAGAGCACCTGGAGGAAACCCACGCGACTACAGGGAGGACATGCATACTCCACACAGAAGGCACCCCAGCTGAGAATCGAACAAGAGAACCTCTTGCTGTGAGGTAGCAATGCTAACCGCTGCACCACCATGGCCGCCCTATCATTATTCTGTCTAAATATAGTTAACATCAATTATGGCAGGTATTACAGCTACGAGTGCTGTTTGCTCAATCCTGATATGGTGTGTGTGGATGCAGTTGTGTCTGGCAGCTGTTACAAATGTCATTATTATTCTCTCTAAACATAGTTAATATCGGTTATAGCAGGTATCATAGCTTCGAGTGCTGTTTGTTCAATCCTGATATGGTGTGCATGGATGCAGCCATGTCTGGCAGCTAGTACAAATGTCATTATTATTCTGTCTAAACATAATTAATATCAGTTATAGCAGGTATCATAACTTTAAGTGCTGTTTAAGTCTGACATGGTGTATGTGGATGCAGGTGTGTCTGGCAGCTGTTATATGTCGCTGTTTTCATCTCCGGGAAGCTGTGGAGTGCGGCTTGTGATCGAGGTTTGTGCTTGTGAATTAGGAAGAGACATTTGGTGTTTTAGCCTGGATCCAGAGGAAGGGGGTGTATAGAACTGTGATATGGGATATTTAGGCAGACAATGTTTTTTTGTATGTCTGCTGAGTGAGAGGTGGGAGGGCTGGAGGAGTGTGTTGTCAGCAGCTTCTTGGGAGTTTTTATTATTTATTAATTTATTTATTTTGGTGATCTGTGTGCTCTCTCTTCTTTTTCTGGCTGCTGCCTTGCTGAAAGAGAGGGAATTTAGGCTTGAAGTGGACATGAAGTGAAGCTTTGCTTTAGGTGCATCGCAAGCCTCTGGTATGCTGTACACAGGCACACTAACAGAAACAGATGCTCCCAGGTTGCTATAGTAACGGAAAAAGAGTGACGATAATGCTTAACAGCTTGTGGTCTCTCAAATAACTAAGCAACAGCAATGACATACACTATATTGAACAATTGGAAGCATGAAGATTTTCTTATACAAGTAAATATGCATAACAAATCATGTATCTACTTTAACTTGAATTGTAGTTTTTGTAACCCATCTTGACCATGCATAATACTTAATCTGTTACCAACGTAACTAATGTTTTATACATGACATCAAATTGACAAAGTTGTTGAAGGGAAACAATAGAAGCCTGAACTAGGAATGTCACAGAATGTAATGATCACATTCTCAACAAATAGTATTAAATTGACAATATTCACTCAGTTTAACCTTTGTTGATTATACAAAATAGAATGTTGCCATTTAAATCTACAAATGTTCAATATATGGCATAAAATGGCAATATATGAATATGGAAAGGAAACTTGTAATCATTAATCATGAAAAGTGAATTTGTTGTTTTTAACCTATAATTTCACTCATTTTATAATAAGAAATGACAGATATGAAAATCCTTATGTGTAGGAAATGGGGGGAAGAGGGATGCACTGATAATTAAAATGCACTAACTTTTATCAATGTTTACATAAAACAAACTTGATGCTGTAAATTCACAACAAAGTGATTACTTAAATGCTGGCAAACAATGAAATACAACTTCTGATATATCCAGTAAAATACACTGTATTATAAACATTAGGTATAAATATTATTATCATCTATTTAGATTAAGTAATAAGTTCTGAAAGACTTCATCAATAAGGGTGAATATGTTAAATAACTGTGTGCGATAATCTTTTAATGAGGTTTTATATATGATACATCCTACTTTGCTATGAATTAATTGCTTATCTATCTTTCATATAAATATTAATTGTTTACACAATATGTAGACATTTATATTGTATTAGAATTCTGTCTAATCTACAATAGTACTACATCTGTTCATATTAATATAAATATTGCTTATTCTTATTACAAATATTCTCCATATGATAATTCAATTTATGGAGCTCAGATGTTCTGGATTGCCAGGGTATGAGTGATAATCTAATGGACTTAGGTTTATCCATCAGATTAGGAATGATTTTCATTCCATGGCTAGTGCAGATCTTACTTTTGTTAACATTTATTAATTTAAATTTGTTATTTCATGAAAACATTTTAGTATGCCTGACCAAAACATTACTTTATTGGTAAACACTCAAAGTATAAAACTGATAATTACCTTTAAAAGCTCAAACATATACTTTATAGTTATCAGGGGAAAATGTTTGATAGTCACAATAAGACAAAGTCTAAATAACCTAAGATGGATTTAACTTTATTATCTTTAAATGCTAATGGCTTAAACAATCCTAGTAAGAGATCAAATCAACTGGAATATTTAAAACTGAACAAAGCACAAATTGTCTTGCTTCAAGAGACTCATTTCAAAACAAATGACAATTACAGATGGAAACCTAAGGAATATATGATATTGGCACAATCCACACATAAGACAAAAGGGGTAACAATTTTATGGAAAAATGTGATTAGCCCAGAAATCATTTGTAAGTATGAAGATAAAGAAGGCCTTATGGCATTAGTAATAGTTAAATATAATAACAGAATATGGACCCTAGCCAGTCTATACTGGCTCCCAGGCATTGGATCAGGAACAGTTAAAAAACACTTGGATTTCATTTCCAATAATTATAAAGGCAACTTAATATTAGGAGGAGATTTTAACTGTATATTTGATATTTCTGAAACTACAAATAAAAGACTGCTGTGTACATCTGCTGTATCAAAAGCTTTAAAAGAGTGGGTAGAATCATTTCATCTTGTAGGTACTTTCAAATTTAAAGAAGATAAATCATTTTTGTTTTCCCATCAAGATCACAGATTTGATACCCAAACTAGAACAGATAAAATATTTGCTGCCGATGACATATACTCTAAAATCAGTAATTTCACAATCACTCCCTGCACCTTTTCAGACTTCAATTTATTGATACTAAAACTTCAAAATGGGTACAAACCATTAATCTTTAACTCCAGAATTCCAGCATATATAACTAAAATTAAAGAGTTCAAATAGTGGTTATTATCTGAATTACAGTTCTTCTTAGATATTAATTACATGACAGAGATAAATAAAATAATGATATGGGACTCGTTAAAAGCTTAACTATATGGTAAAACCCTAACTTAGTATAAAAAAAAATCAGAGAATGGGATTCTGAATTATTAGATCTACAATCCAAACTTTTGTCAGTAAAAGCTGAAAAAAATCAAAATCATTTGGAGATGAAAAAGAAAGCAGACGTATTAAACAATAAATAAAATGAAATTCTAACACATAAAACTAGTTTAGCTTTAGAAAAACTAAACATTAATACCTTGGCCACTTCTCCCAAATATCTACATAATTTATCCACAAGAATCAAAATACATTCAAAAGCTAATAACATTAAAAGTATCTTTCATGAAAAGAAAAGGAAAAATGTTGAAAACATCAAACAGGAACAGCAGAGCTAAGTAAATGTTAAACTATGTATTAAGCACTTTTAATTGGCTATGCAATGTAAACTTCTTCCGATAAAAGTACACAAGATACAAGGTGTCTTATTTCAAGATAAAACCTGACATCATGTGATTGACTAATCCAATCATGAACTACTGTTTAAAACAGAAACTCCATCTCTTAAAAAACCTAATAGTACTAAAACCTGATACAAAAAAATACTACTCAATAAATATTAAAGTGGCAGCCAACAATAATGATAATAAATAATGAATTCCTACAGACCTCATAACACTGACCATTATCTAATAGGAATTAACATTATATAGCCTCTATTATAACATATGCAGAAGTACAAAAATAAAAGCCATCTAATGAAACAAAAATGCATAGGAATACAAATTATCATACATAATATAAATAAATATAAAAATTGATAGACCCTCTCATCTTTGCAAACTCTTTAATTTCAAAATTTAAAATTAGAGGAATTGGGATTGTTCTGGCAAATTTACTTAAATGTTTATAATTTTCCAGGCATAAATGAGACCTGCTCTATAAGCTGTATTTTGAAATTAAAGAGTTTATAAAGATGAGGGGATCTATAAATTGTTATACTTATTTATATTATGCATGATAATTTGTATTTCTATGCATTGTTGTTTCATTAGATGGCTTTTATTTTTGTATTTCTGCATATGTCATAATAGAGGCTATATAATGTTAATTCCTATTAGATAATGGTCAGTGTTATGAGGTCTGTAGGAATTCATTGTTATTTATTATCATTATTGTTTACTGTCACTTTAATATTTATTAAGTAGTATTTTTTGTATCAGGTTTTAGCAGTATTAGTTTTTTTAAGAGAGGGAGTTTCTGTTTTAAACAGTAGTTCATGATTGGATTAGTCAATCACATGATGTCAGATTTTATCTTGAAATAAGACACTTTGTATCATGTGTACTTTTATCTGAAAAAGTTTGCGTTGCATAGCAAACAAAAATCACTTAATAAATAGTTAAACATTTACTCAGCTCTGCCGTTTCTGTTTTTATCAGTTAGTTTGTAAAGGGGAAAATGTCTCAGATCTAGGTGACATTCTTGATGCTTATATAAATCACCATATGGAACATTTCCAAAAAAATATATACATATTGATCAATTAAATCTAGATGAAAAATATTCTACTATACAAAAAATAAAACCCAGAAAAATTACAACTAGATCTGCAAGTACCCACATCCCAGAAAGAAATTACAGATACAATGAAAGTGGGTAAAAATAATAAAGTTTCAGGTATAGATGGCATAATTATGGAAATATATAAACTTTTTCCTTCAAAGATACTATCCCTCTTCCATGAAACTCTATTAGAAACTCAGTCACAAGCTTTAATACCACTGTCTTGGAGATATTCCTTAATCACACCAATCTTATAGCAAAACAAATCCCCAAACCCCTGTACCTCATATAGACCTATATTATTATTATTATTAAATAATGATATAAGATATTTATGACAATATTAACTAACAGAATAAAAATGCCACTATCAAAAACAATAAATAATGATCAAACTGGATTTATATATCATAGACACACACATGATAATATTAAAAGGATAATTTCTCTTATAGATTATGTTAATAAAGAAAATAAAGAAGCACTCATAATTGGCTTAGATAAAGTGAAAGCCTTTGATTCCCTAAATTGGAACTATTTATTCAAAATTCTGATGTTATTTGAATTTCCTCCTTCCTTTGTTCATCTACTAAAGAATATATATATATATATATATATATATATATATATATACATATATATATATATATATATATTTTTTTTTTTTTTTTTGAACCCCCAGCGAATCACTATCCAAAAAGCCACATTAGTGCGTTCGTTCACTTTTTAATACTGTGAACTTCATCAGAAACATCACATATAACCCTACCCCTTCCTTTTATAATGAATTACCTTAACAGGAAATGACAGAAGCTACCAATTAATACCAATAGTACATGAAAAATGTATATTATACTTTGGAAAAATATATATATATAAATATACTTCTAAATGTATATATATACACATTAATAAAATCATTTCAAACATACATTTGTAACTAATTACAAATTTATCTGTATATTAAAAACATTTTAAATGTATGACCTCATTTAAACCGGGTGTTATATCCGCACCCAGCAATAATTGCCAAAATGCTTCCTTGCATTCTAACACATTGTTTAAATCACCAGCAAATAAAGCATTGTCCACATTGTCTATTATAAAAAATTCAAACTTCTTAAATTCTTGACATAACAATGCATGCCTAGCTAATTAATTTGTCTTATCTTTTCAGGGTTGCCACCTTTTCAAATGCCTAAAGTGGGACATTTTTTGTAGAAACGTCAGATTTTGCAAGGCTAAACATACCCACGGCCACCACATTTTTGCCAAAATAAAAGTTTATTCTTGTAGCATTTCAGTTGCTTATTCTGTTTCTTATAACATTTAGGTGTTTCAGATACAAAATAACTGTTTTATGCAACTATTAAAGAAAATATAGGAAATAATTTTGTCCTAAAATCTCAGGACATTTGCCATTTTTTCAATTCTTTTGCAGGACACAACTGTCCAAAGAGGGACTGTTCCTCGCAAAGTGGGACAGGTGGTAACCCTATATCTTTTTTCTTTATAGCCAGATTATGTTCATATATTCTGCGTTTCAAACTTTTCTTTGTTTTGCCAATATAATAACTTTTACATGATGAATAGGTGGCTATATAAACAACATAATCACTGTTGCAATTATAATAATTTTTAGCCCAAAAAGTTTCTCTTGAATGGCCTATAGTAACAAGAAGTTTAAGAAGTTTGAATTTTGTATAATAGACAATGTGGACAAGGCTTTATTTGCTGGTGATTTAAACAATGTGTTTGAATGCAAGGAAGCATTTTGGAAATTATTGCTGGGTGTGGATATAACACCCGGTTTAAATGAGGTAATAAATTTAAAATGTTTTTTAACATACAGAAACATTTGTAATTAGTTACAAATGTATTTTTGAAATTATTTTATTAATGTGTATATATACATTTAGAAGTATATTTATATATTTTTTTACAAAGTATAATATACATTTTTCATGTACTGTTGGTATTAATTGGTATCTTATGTAATTTCCTGTTAAGGTAATTCATTATAAAAGGAAGGGGTAGGGTTATATGTGATGTTTCTGATGAATTTCACAGTATTAAAAAGTGAAGGAAAGTGCTAATCTACATTGTCGGAGTGTGGCTTTTTGGATAGTGATTCACAGCTGGGTGTTCAAAGTTTCTCTTTGGTATTTTTCAAGTTCTATTTAATATATATATATATATATATATATATATATATATATATATATATATATATACAAATAATTTAGCGTATGTTAAGCTAGGTCCTTTTACCTCTGAATCTGTACATTTAACAAAGGGTACTAAACAAGGATTTCCCATGTCACTGATTCTATGTTCTTTGGCTATTAAAATATTGGCAGATTCAGTACGTAGCAATACAAAAATCAAAGGAGTAGATATTTATGAACAATATAATTCTAAAGTAATGCTCTTTGCTGATGACATATTATTGTTATCCAATACAAAAGAGACATTAGAAGAATTAGATATTTTAAATGATACATTTTGCAGGATGTCAAGACTCCATTTCAATAAATCAAAATCACAATTTTTATTTTTAAATAAAAAAAGGAATTGCAGATTAAGGAGAATCACATTATAGTGAAACAAGAATCTACCTTTAAATATCTGGGAATTGAGTTATGCAAGGATAATAATGGATTAGTCTCAAAAACTACAATAATATTATCAATACAATTAAAATCTCTGTGGAAAAGTGGAAAAAATAATATTAACATTTGAAGATAGACTACAGTCAATAAAAATGGTTATAATACCCAAGATTCTATATATAGCTTTGGCAATACAACTGTTACCAGAAAGGCATATACTCAAAGAAATAAACTCATGCCTAATAAATTTTTTATGGTTTCCCAAAAGAAACAGAATAGCTTTAATACATCATATCAGAGCATGGAAACAGGGAGGATTAAACTTTCCTGATATAGAAACGTGTAAAAGCATCAATATCTAAAACAATCTCAGACTGGATAATTCCAAATTATTCTGCAAACTGGAACAAAATTACTATCTGTAATACCAATAAATTAATTTGATTTACAAATAAATTTCAACTAACATACAAAAACAATTCGCCATGGCACATATTATGTATTAGTATGCAATATAACATAACTAAGCCCACAAAAACTCATATGATTAATTATTACATTGACTCATTTAGGAAAATTATTAATGCAAATATAGATTTAAAAATCTGGTTTAATCTTTTAACACCATTCATAGTTACAAAGAACTATCCACATAAAATATGCAGAGAAATAATTAATTCCTAGGAACTGAAAGGATTTGTTTGTTGGTTTCAATGTATCAAATAACTAAAAGTTCTGGACATGCAAACAATAGCAACAACATACAAAATTCACAACAAGATTGGCTAACTATGCAAAGCATTCTGATGTATTCACAAGAGTTATGCAGAATAATTAGTAATTCATCTTTTAAAGAAATACCTAAACTAACGAAATATCTGTTTGAAATCATATATAATGATTATGACATGGGAAATAGTATTTCAACATTTTACAATATATTGATAAATTATAAAACAACACCCAAATCCTCATATTGGAATTATATAACAAAAGAAGTAATTAAATCAAATATTTTATTATCAATAAAACATACATCCTTTACACAATACTGGAAAGTTTTAAATTGGAAATGTTTGCACATAGCATTCTTAACTCCAGATAAAATTACTAAAATTAGTTCTTCCACAAAGATAATATGTTGGAGGTGTGAGCAATGCATAATGCAGATTAGAATCACATTTTTTTCAACTGTGTTAAAATTAAGCCATTTTGGAATGGTATTAAAAACTTTTTACAAGCTTTATTTAATGAATCATTTAACTTATCTGAAGCTCTATTATTATTAAATGTGTATGAAGGCCGTCATTTGAATGAGTCAAATATATATCTAGTATGGACAATACTTGCAATCTCAAGGAAGTGTATAACAAGAAGATGGAATAAAAACACAATACCAACTTTGGAAGACTTCTACAGCTTACTGAAGACCACATCATTGTTGGAAATTAAAATTAAAGAATTAAGGATTCATCCTAAGCCATTTATTAATAATCCATAGAAAAAGTATTATCATTGATTGACACTTTACAATAACTGAACAGATACACTCTGATAACTGGATTGTTATACCTCTAAACTAATTGTATATATTGAACTCTGTTATGTTGTTAGGCTGATGTAAATAGTGTACATAGTTATATAAGATGTTATATACAAATACTATGGAATTTATTTAACTGTATTTGAAAAATAAAAAAAATTGTGAAAAAAATGCTCTGTTGTCTCTTCCGCCCCATGAAGTAAACATACTCTTTCAAATTTCTTTTTATATTGCATATTTCACTTTACCATTTAACTTATTTATTATCATCTCTATAGGAATTTATGACACTCTATTATCTTGGCACACTGCTTTTTTCATACTTCAGTGGCTTTTATCATGTCTTCTGGTAAATTTCCCATGGATTTACATAATAATATGGTTTTGTTACTTTATTATACCACATTTTAAAAAAATAAAAAAAAACAAAAAATAAAAAAATTAAAAAAAAAAATTTTAAAAAAAAAAAAACAAAAAAGGTTTAATTTTTTTTCGGGGGAAAAAAATTTTTTTTTTCCAAAGGAAGAAAATTAAATTTGAATTTTTTTGAAAAAAAAAAACAAGGAAAATTTTCTTTTGGTTTGGAAAAATTTTTTTTCAGTTTTTTTTGGAAAAAAAAAAAAGTTTTAATTTTGGAAAATTTTGGGGTTTTTAAAAGGTTTTAGGTAATAACTATTTCAGTTTCAAAAAAATTTTGTACAATCAACTTTCGGGAGTAGCAATGGGGGCAAGAGTAGCTCCGGCTTTTGCTAATTTAGTCATGGCCAATTGGGAATCAAAATTTCTAAAGTCACATCCTAGTTTCAGTAAGGTATACATCTATTATAGATACATAGACGATTTGTTTTTCTTATGGACGGGGAATTATCAGGACTTTGTAGAATTTGCTATGGACCTAAATTCAACTACTGCATTTTTACAATTTAAGATTAGTGGATTTGGAAGGACAATCAACTTTTTCGATTTAAAATTAGGTATAGACTATGAGAGAAAAGAATTCATTATCAAAATTTATAGAAAACCTTTTTTTGCTAATCAGTATTTACACAAAGATAGTCTGCATCATCCACACATGAAAAAGGGAGTCATCAAAGGACAAATTATCAGACTAAGCAAATTAACTTCAGATAATGAAGTTTTTCAAAAGGAAGTTTTATTTTTGAGGTTATTTTTCATAAATAGAGGTTACAATCTAGATTGGTTAAAAAGAATAGAAGGTGAAATTATGGCACTAAGAAGTGGGGTTGCAAAACCAGTTCTGCACTCTAAGGATGTGATGGTTGGTCCAGTAAATTACAAGAATACAGTTAGTTCTAAAAGAAAAGTAAATTAATACAAAATTGCATTTCCTATACCAATAGTTAGTGAAATGTGGCATATTAAACATATAATAGAGAACAATTGGAGAATAATCCTTGGTAATAAGGAGTTAGTAGCCACATTAGGGATAGTACCAAGATTCACTTATAAAAAAACAACTAACATTAAGTATATGTTAGAATTTGGAAAAGAGAAGAGTAGTAGTAATAGCCGTTCATGTACTCACAAAAAGGGCACTTATAGTTGTACTAATTGCAAACAATGTAGGTTTATAAGTAATTCATCCTTTGTTACTTTAGGCCATTTAAGAGAAACTTTTTGGGCTAAAAATTATTATAATTGCAACAGTGATTATGTTGTTTATGTAGCCACCTGTTCATCATGTAAAAGTTATTATATTGGCAAAACAAAGAAAAGTTTGAAACGCAGAATATATGAACATAATCTGGCTATAAAGAAAAAAGATAAGACAAATTAATTAGCTAGGCATGCATTGTTATCTCAAGAATTTAAGAAGTGTGAATGTTTTATAATAGACAATGTGGACAAGGCTTTATTTGCTGGTGATTTAAACAATGTGTTAGAATGCAAGGAAGCATTTTGGCAATTATTGCTGGGTGTGGATATAACACCCGGTTTAAATGAGGTAATACATTTAAAATGTTTTTTAACATACAGATAAATTTGTAATTAGTTACAAATGTATTTTTGAAATTATTTTATTAATGTGTATATATATATATATATATATTTAGAAGTATATTTATATATTTTTTACAAAGTATAATATACATTTTTCATGTACTGTTGGTATTAATTGGTATCATATGTAATTTCCTGTTAAGGTAATTCATTATAAAAGGAAGGGGTAGGGTTATATGTGATGTTTCTGATGAATTTCACAGTATTATAAAGTGAATGAAAGCGCTAATCTACATTGTTCAAGTGTGGCTTTTTGGATAGTGATTCACAGCTGGGTGTTCAAAGTTTCTCTTTGGTATTTTTCAAGTTCTATTTGATATATATATATATATATATATATATATATATATATATATATATATATATATATATATATATATATATATATATATACAAATAATTTAGCGTATGTTAAGCTAGGTCCTTTTACCTCTGAATCTGTACATTTAACAAAGGGTACTAAACAAGGATTCCCCATGTCACTGATTCTATGTGCTTTGGCTATTAAAATATTGGCAGGATCAGTACGTAACAATACAAAATTAAAAGGAGTAGATATTTATGAACAATATAATTCTAAAGTAATGCTCTTTGCTGATGGCATATTATTGTTATCCAATACAAAAGAGACATTAGAAGAATTAGATATTTTAAATGATACGTTTTGCAGGATGTCAAGACTCCATTTCAATAAATCAAAATCAAAATTTTTATTTAAAAAAAAAAAAAGGAATTGCAAATTAAGGAGAATCACATTATAGTGAAACAAGAATCTACCTTTAAATATCTGGGAATTGAGTTATGCAAGGATAATAATGGATTAGTCTCAAAAACTACAATAATATCATCAATACAATTAAAATCTCTGTGGAAAAGTGAAAAAAATAATATTAACATTTGAAGATAGACTACAGTTAATAAAAATGGTTATAATACCCAAGATTCTATATATAGCTTTGGCAATTCAACTGTTACCAGAAAGGAATATACTCAAAGAAATAAACTCATGCCTAATAAAATTTTTATGGTTTCCCAAAAGAAACAGAATAGCTTTAATACATCATATCATAGCATGGAAACAGGGAGGATTAAACTTTCCTGATATAGAAACATGTAAAAGCATCAATATCTAAAACAATATCAGACTGGATAATTCCAAATTATTCTGCAAACTGGAAAAAAAATACTATCTGTAATATCAATAAATGAATTTGATTTACAAATAAATTTCAACTAACATACAAAAACAATTCGCCATGGCACATATTATGTATTAGTATGCAATATAACATAACTAAGCCCACAAAAACTCATATGATTAATTATTACATTGACTCATTTAGGAAAATTATTAATGCAAATATAGATTTAAAAATCTGGTTTAATCTTTTAACACCATTCATAGTTACAAAGAACTATCCACATAAAATATGCAGAGAAATAATTAATTCCTAGGAACTGAAAGGATTTGTTTGTTGGTTTCAATGTATCAAATAACTAAAAGTTCTGGACATGCAAACAATAGCAACAACATACAAAATTCACAACAAGATTGGCTAACTATGCAAAGCATTCTGATGTATTCACAAGAGTTATGCAGAATAATTAGTAATTCTTCATTTAAAGAAATACCTAAACTAACGAAATACCTATTTGAAATCATATATAATGATTATGACATGGGAAATAGTATTTCAAAATTTTACAATATATTGATAAATTATAAAACAACACCCAAATCCTCATATTGGAATTATATAACAAAAGAACACTCATTACAGCTAACTGAAGAAATTAAATCAAATATTTTATTACCAATAAAACATATATCCTTTACACAATACTAGAACGTTTTAAATTGGAAATGTTTGCACATAGCATTCTTAACTCCAGATAAAATTACTAAAATTAGTTCTTCCACAAAGATAATATGTTGGAGGTGTGAGCAATGCACAATGCAGATTAGAATCACATTTTTTTCAACTGTGTTAAAATTAAGCCATTTTGGAATGGTATTAAAAACTTTTTACAAGCTTTATTTAATGAATCATTTAACTTATCTGAAGCTCTATTATTATTAAATGTGTATGAAGGCCGTCATTTGAATGAGTCAAATATATATCTAGTATGGACAATACTTGCAATCTCAAGGAAGTGTATAACAAGAAGATGGAATAAAAACACAATACCGACTTTGGAAGACTTCTACAGCTTACTGAAGACCACATCATTGTTGGAAATTAAAATTAAAGAATTAAGGATTCATCCTAAGCCATTTATTAATAATCCATAGAAAAAGTATTATCATTGACTGACACTTTACAATAACTGAACAGATACACTCTGATAACTGGATTGTTATACCTCTAAACTAATTGTATATATTGAACTCTGTTGTGTTGTTAGGCTGATGTAAATAGTGCACATAGTTATTTAAGATGTTATATACAAATACTATGGAATTTATTTAACTGTATTTGAAAAATAAAAAAAAAATTGTGAAAAAAAATGCTCTGTTGTCTCTTCCACCCCATGAAGTAAACATACTCTTTCAAATTTCTTTTTATATTGCATATTTCACTTTACCATTTAACTTATTTATTATCATCTCTACAGGAATTTATGACACTCTATTATCTTGGCACACTGCTTTTTTCATACTTCAGTGGCTTTTATCATGTCTTCTGGTAAATTTCCCATGGATTTACATAATAATATGGTTTTGTTACTTTATTATACCACATCCTTCTATTTTTTTCTATATCATCAATTTTCATTTTCCAAGTAAGTATTTTTTCCTTGATAATTTTAATTTCTTCATTTATATAATCTGTCGGCCAGATTCAATAAAGCCTACATGGTCCATTTACACAATTGCAATGTACACACAGTAGCAAACTGTTTTAGATTCAGTAAGCAGCAGTGAGTAGAGCCACTCAGAGCCATGCAAGCAAGGTAAACACTGTGGCATGCTATATACAGCATAAGCAGCTGAATTATATGCTAATCAACCAATGCAAGATGGAGGATCTATTCAACAAGCTATAAAGCTACCATGTAGACTCAGTGCTGGTTTTCCCTATGGATTGCAAAACCTATTGGAATACAGCCATGGAAAGGAGTCTACACAGAAATAATGTTATGGGCTGCTATTGCTTTAATTCATGTGCATGTGCAACAGGCTAAAGTCTATGCTGCTGCTGCTGCTAATAGACAATGGCCAAGAAAAAGAAGAGTTTCCAGACCCAAGTTAACTTATCACAATCTACACGACATGGTAATTTTAGAGCACTACAGGGTAGATAGAGACAATACAGGAACTCTGCAAACTTTGTCACCCCCATCTTAGAGTCAGAGCAAACCAAGGGTAACCCATCCCATTGAGGACGAAGGTATGTGTAGCACTTACAATTTTAGCTACAAGTACATTTCAGAGACCAACTTGGGAAATGCTGGGGGTGTCACAGGCATCAGCATTAAGGATCCTCCATCAGTTCCTGAACTCTATGCTCCAACATGAACACGTGTGCTGGCACCCCAAGAAGTTACCATGACTCACATATCTAGCACACCTCCCAACTGTATCAGATGTTCACTATGGGGGATATCCCACAGGGTCATTTACTCTGGATGCAGGTTATGTAATGGAACCATGGCTGAAGATACCCATCAGAAATGCACACACAGCTGCTGAAGAATGCCATAATGAGGCACACACTAAAACCAGAAATATTGTAGAGCCTGTGTTTGGGCTGCTGAATTTGTAGTTCTGGTGCCTAGATACATCTGGGGGAGCCATGCAATACATTCCATGTACATGCACTGAAATATTCCCTGTATGTGCCATGCCATAAACATCATCCTGAGAAAATAGCTTCAGCAGGATCAGCTAGGGGAAGAGACACACATACTACTACCAATGGCAAGGTCACCACTGCAACACACAGGTGAGGACTCAGAGGGGAAACCAGCAGCTGCTGTGGGTATAGGCAGACATGGGTGTGCTCAATATGCCCTCACTTTGGTTAAGAGATAACAGATAGCACACTCACCTACTACTTAAGGGGCTAAAACCTTCCTCCCACACACACATATATAGTTATATTGATGCCAAGTGATGCTCACAGCCTTTACCTACACATGTAATTGCTGTGTACAGCTTGCATCAACAGTCAGCCTTGAACTAAAACTGTTGCAACTGCTGGATTTACAAGGTATGTGTTGAGCCTGGAGTGTATTGTATAATAATATGAATGACTAGCATATCATTTCATGCTGTTACTTGGTAAGGAAATAAGTAAACAGTGGGTGATTTGTACAGAAAGGAACTTAACATGAGACAGCAGAGACTTCTTTGACTTATATGTGTCCATTATTAAGCAGTAGGCCTCAAACATCAAAGAGTCACAGCCATGCCTCTCAAAAGTACTGCTGTTCACTGCATGCCCTCAGTTTAGAGCCATATGTTTGTACTGGGAAATCATTAAAAAGTGAAGTTAGAAAGTAATGAGGCACATTTCAGTTTCAGACTTCACAACTCTTACAGGATCATTAACAATATTGATGCAAAAAAGGTGTGATGTATCAACTGTCTAACTTTCTAAGATCAATATAAGTCAAAGGTATAATTAACAATTCAACATCACAGATGCAGATTTACTAAGCATTAAGTCAGCTATGCACTCTGAGCATCAGACACAAAGCTTATGTATCCCTGAATCTAAAATATAGCAAACAGGTATATGGCACAGTTATCATTACTTGCACAGGGTGTTTGTGTGTGTGTGTGGGGGGGGGGGCAGGAAGCATAAGCTGACACAAAAGATTGGTGAGTGTGTGTAAGAAAGAGAAGCAGGCAGACATTCAGATAAAGTAACAAATGGCCAGTGAGACAAAATGAGTTTTAAGCTTCATGGCTGAACCATGTAACGGTTGTTTGTGTGTCTGTATGGATTCTCCAGGTGAAATTGGTGTGTGTGTTTGTCTGCATGAAATACAGCAAAGCCTTGTGCTAGTTCTACATCCTGGTATGTCAGACAGGTATAAGCCATGCATGGTAGGGGTGGCAGTTCATCGTTGTTGTACCCAATCATGAGAGGGGTTACACTGGCATGTTCACACTCACAGTCAGATGGACTGCTTTTACCTGAATGTGACCGATAGCTGCTGGATGAGCTTGCCACATGAGGATGCCCAGGAGCATGACCTCATGGTCTACCATGTCTCGGTGTGGACAGCTCAACCACTGATGGAGAAGTAGAAGTACTGCCACTATGGGAGGGTGATCAGGCATGTCCACAATGGCTAACAACAGATGATGTGGCTTGTCTACACCCAGGATGCCACCCCCCTCCCAACAGATGTTCTATCACAGACACTATCATTACATGTCATTCATCTGATCTACTGAATCAGCAACAAGTTGGAGGGAGTGACACATTTCAGCCTGTGCCACATCTACAGCTCTAAGCATTTCTCTGGAAGACCGATGGGAACATACCTGTGCCTTCATGATGGCCCTGAACATATGCTGAGTGGCACGGGAAGAGACACCTGGATCAGGTGGAGGATGGACAGCAGGCCTCATCCAAGAACCCCTAAGAACCCTCCTGCATGGCACATTGCCCTCACTTTGGCTACCACCAGAGTCAACAGGCATTGAACCTACAGTAACCACAGTTCTATGATCGATTGTATCACTCTCCATCTGTCCAATATTTGAGGGCTCAATGGAATAGGTAGGTGTAGGCCTACTGACTGAGTCTGATGGAATTACAAGGGATGGTTGTATGTCAACCTCAATGTCAGATTCAACCACTACACCCCCCTGCTATGTCTCTGTTTGGCCACCATCATCATCAGAGTCTGCAGATACTCTGACATCAGATGCCAGAAGTCACACACTTGCGCTGTCAGGAAAACCTGTGATAATAAGCAACAAACACAGGAAAAAAATAATACCTACACTATTATAGTCCAATATATGCTAACAAATGAACAGTGGTTCCACTATTGCAGACAGAACAGCAATACACACAACAGTCCTGACACCAACATTACACAGTAAATTTTTCTTTGAACTGCACATCAGTGCTGACATAAAAAATGTTTGGTTTACCATGTGTAGATGATATCTTGATCTCATGCTGGATTGTCCTGGAAGAAGTTAAGCAGAAGGTAAGGACAACATCATCACAATTAACAGCAGCACAAGGGCTAAAACGTTTTGCCCTTTATATGTCCATTAACTATATTTTCAACAAGAACTTGGATGACAAGTCCAACCTAAGCCCCAATGTGTATTCAATCAGAATGTGTTGTTAACTATAGCAATATACAATCCCCTCCCCCAATACATTTCTTGTTAAACAACCCTAATGTATTGATGTAAATATTTTACTATATGAGCGTATTTAACACTGGAGATACATAACCCTACCTGCAAGCTCCTCCTGGGCCATGCTTGCTGTCCCTGAAACAGTACCAATGTCAAGGACATACTGTTCTGCACTTTCCTGGGAGCTCTCTGTATCCCTGGCTGTGGACAGGAACTCTTCATTTGCTGTTAGTGGTTGCTGTGTAGCAGGCCCCCCCTCAGTATCCACCTGATTACGCCACTGCAGCTGCTCTCCTCCTGCAAATGACATGTCAGTGGCACTATAGCACACCTGATCATATGTCCTAATGTGGCTGCCTACTGAATTAACATCTTCAGTGATCTGCTGCCAAATTTACATTCTGCCTGACATATATACATGTCCCCTCTCATGAGGAAAGGCATCACATCACCTAAGAGCTTCCATAATGACTGATTCTCAAGGTCACTGAAGGGTGGTTTTCAGGGAATGAGGCAGCTGGGTGCCATAGTCTTAGGTGTTCTAAAGCACAACAGAAGGATAATACACATACGTATCACATAACTAAGAAATATCTGTTCTCAAATAAAACAGAAAAGGTAGCATTTTAATATTACCCACTGGTAAAACATAAAAACAGTTTAGAGATCTGAGATCTGAACAACAAGAATTGTGTGGTTGTAACATATTACATTCACACACAAAGCAAGGCTGGATACAAACCAAGGAAGAGTAACAATAGCAACATATCCTTGTTTGTGCCAAAACAAAAATGCAGCTTTGCTCCCCCATCCCCATAAGAAGATGCAAATGACACATTTTGCTAACAAACCATCAGTGAAATGCTAAAAGTGCTATCAAATGACCTGTCCCTGCAACATGTGTACAGATTTAATACAGAACATTAAATTTTAAATTATTGTCAATCATGCATACCTGTGAAATGCCCTGAAAAACATGCCCATGCCATCAGTACACTTCTAAGTAATCCAGGCAGATAGCAGTAGCATGTGTTAATTAATATAGTTATATAAATATGAAACATATTTTTCTTAAATGACATTTCAGCATCTGCAGTATATAGCAAAAAAATGCTCAAGTTCAGCAATCATCTGTGCAGATATATCCCAAACTAATACCTCTTCTGTGTTCTCCACATAAACAAGTCTCGTCACCATCAGGTTCCCTAGTGACAAAGTTGCATTTTGTGGTATGGATTCAGGGTTGTTAACATGGTGAAGATGCAAATGAGGTATGAACTCATTAGATCTGCTGAATCCCAAATTTTGTCTCTGTGTAACATATGTAGACATAGTGCAGGCACTCCCTCAGTGTTTGTTGCTAATGGATTGCAACTGTGAATGATTACTAGTAGGGAGAAGGAAAACACAACAACAAATGCAGATTGCCGTACCTCCAGTTGGTGTATCAGGTTAGACTTACAAAGTGCATATAAGTAATTGTATCAAGGTTGGAAATATAAGTAAGTGGCACACAATTCACAGGTTCTGTTCATTAACATCCAACCTCTTCTTCATTTGTTGACAACTCTATATTATTCCCAATTAATATCCTCACACATTTTAAGGACAAGTATATAGAATGCCTTACAGACTGCATGTCTCAGATTACTGGTCAGATAAAAGATGCACAACAAACACAGACAGAGCAGCATTTTTTCAGGCAATAGTCATTAATGGTTGTGTGATCAATCAGTGCATTACATCCAACATTTATACATGTACAAATAACTGTTATGTGGTTTCTTAGTACTATGGATAGTGTTGCAGTTGGTTGTATGCAGAATGATTTTAGTTCCCTGCTGCAAAGCAATTTGTGTGGCAAAGAGGGATAAGGCATCCTTATTGTGTTCTGAAGTTTCATTGGAGTGAGAGTTCTAATCAAGACCTATGTAGAAATAGTACATGTGCACTAACAAACATTTTGTAAGGTTTATATCATAGATTGTTTTTCATCATTTCAACTACTTTTCCCTTTTATTTTAATTTTTTTGACACTGCTTGCAAGGAGGATGGTTTAGCGCAAACAAGGGAAATGGAGGAAATGAATGAATGAATAGGACATGCTGGAGGGACAGATTTATCTCCCAGTGACTGTGTCATCTTTGGAACAGGCTACTTATTTATGTGAAAGAGAGCACCTCTATGACACTGCTCAAAAGAAACATGGAAAAGTGAATGGGGCACTGTAATTTCTTACCGGGAATAGTGCCCACAACCATTCTGGACATGGTCAGTCATTAATAAATGCAATCTTGGGTATTAACTAACATGTCTATGGTATTACATTGGGATGAAACTGTTAGGTTTGAAATGAACTCTGGGTTGATAGCCTAGTAATCTTCTATGATCCTATGATCCTTTGATCTTATGGTCTTATGTCAGGTTTGGCTCTGCTTATCTCATTTGTGGAACACTTAGCAATGGACAAACTAGACTAGTGGCCCACACAGGAAGCAGATAGAAAACCTGCGCAAAGTTCCCCACCAGCTGCAGTCATGAACACCTGCAAACAGGGTGTAGATAACCAAGAATTGAAAATGGATGCATTCAATTAATTCTGTTGCAAACACACTAAGCAACATTGCATGGCAGTTAACACAGAGAACTTAAGATTGAGTAGGAAATTATGGCCCGCTCATGTAACTACTCCTTTCACAGCAGGTGTAAGTGTAGGGCTGGAGTACAAAAGTACAGTTGTGTACACTTACCATAAATGTAGATGTTCGAGTGTATTCACTGTTGCAATCATCACATTTGCAGTCATCACATTAGGGTTATCTGCTTGCAGTAGCCCTCAGTCAGCCTAGTTATCAAAGTCTTGTGTCTTGCATTGGTTGCTGTCTCATCATCCATGATGTCAGGTAGTCAGGGGTATAAAGCATGCAGCTGACACCATTACATCAGTTTTTCTTGCCCCAGATGTCAGGTGCCCCCCTAATGGGAAGCAATGAAATATGTATAAACAAGATTATACATCCAACAAAAAAGCAAATACACCAAAAAGCTTTAAAGCATAATAAAAAGGAATAGAGGTATAGCCAAAAGAAGTCAGGGGGCTGGAGAGAGGGTAACCAGGACTGCAACAGTGAATACACTGGAACATCTACATTTATGGTAAGTGTACACAACTGAATTATGTTCTTCATGTTTCACTGTTGCAGTAATCACATTTGGGTAGATTCACAAAGCTAAGAATAGGAGGAGGAAATTAGATGGCATTAGGACCAGCTATAAGGCCCTGCAAGACTGAAGTGGCAAAACCAGCTCTGGATTTAGAGAAAATTGACAAATGGTAATGTTTGGTGAAAGTATGTACAGAATTCCAGGTAGCAGCTTGTAGGATGTCCCTGGTAGGGACACCTCTGAGAAAGGCTGTAGAAGTAGATGCAGCCCTGATTGAATGTGGTTTTATCCCCTGTGGGACAGGTTTTCCATGGTGCTTATAGCAGAAATTAATGCAATGGCCAATCCATTTAGAAATGGTTTGCTTTGAAATGGCCTTCACCTCTGCCCCTGCAGCAAATGCCACCAGCAGTTGTTCAGATTTCCTGAGAGGTTTAGTCCTGGCCACGTAAAATCTAAGTTGCCTGTGCACATCTAAGGAGTGCATTATCCATTTCCCTTTGTTCTGTGGATTGGAAAAGAAGGTTGGCAAATGAATGGACTGACTAAGAGCCACACTGGATACTACCTTGGGCATGAAGGAGGGATTGGTCCTGAAGGACACCCTGTCCGCCTGAAAGATGATGAAAGGTTCTTCTGCCATAAGGAACTGTAATTCAGACACCCTTCTTGCTGAAGTGATGGCTAAAAGGAAGGCTGTTTTCCAAGAAAGGAATTTCAACTCTGCATTAGCAGCTGGCTCAAAAGGAGGTAGAGTAAGTTTTTCCAATACAAAGTTAAGGTCCCAGGCTGGAGTAGGGGCTTTCCTGGGTGGTCTTAGGTTGTTGGCCCCTCTGAGGAACCGCTTGAGCAGTTGATGAGAGAAAAGCGGTGGTGCTGTGTTGTAATGAGCTGAAATGGCTGAGGTATGAATTTTGATGGAGGAAAAGGAAAGGCCCTTGTGAAACATCTCAGTTAAGTATTGAAGAATCTGAGGTAAATTGGGCACTGCTGTGCCCATCCCCTGAGTTTGGTTCCAGGAACAGAATCTTTTCCATTTTTCAGCATAAGATTTTCTAGTACTAGGCCTCCTTGCCTCAAGAATGACATCCAAACACTTGTTTACTGAGGGATGGTAATGGAGAGATCAGATAATTAGCCAGGCTGCCAGATTTAGGGTTTGAAGCTGAGGGTGCAGAATCTGGCCCTTCTGCTGGGACAGCAGGGTAGGGGTCTGAGGCAGGTGCCATGGTGCCAGCAGTGACACACTGCATAAGAGGGGGTACCAGTGTTGGCATGGCCAGACTGGTGCAATCAGTATGGTCCTTGGTTTGTCCTGTTTGATCTTTAGTAGTACCTTGGAGAGGAGAGGCAGAGGAGGAAAGGCATAAACTGATAGATTTTTCCAGGTGAAGGACAGGGCATCCACTTTCCAAGCTTGATTGTGGGGAATCCTTGTGCAGAATTTGTCCAATTGGTAGTTCTGGGGGGAGGCAAGCAGGTCTATCTCTGGGCTCCCCCATTTATTTATCAACATTTTGAATGTCTTTGGTTCCAGTTTCCACTCGTGTGGGTCCATGAGATTTCTGCTTAGATCATCTGCCAGTGTATTTAGCTTTCCTGGCAGGAATTGAGCCTGTAAGTGCACTTGGTAGCTCAAGGCTATGTTCCACAGAGTCATGGCTAGTCTGCAGAGAGGGTATGAGTGGGTCCCCCCCTGCTTGTTTATGTACCACATAGCACTGGTGTTGTCCATCATTACCATTAATTGTCCTGGAAGAATGTGGTCCTTGAAGGCTGTCAGAGCATTCTGTACAGCTAACCTTTCTTTTTGATTGATATGCAGGTGCATTTCACTTGGGTTCCATTTGAACTGAATGCACTTCCCTGCCAAGTGAGCCCCCCATGCTTAGTCTGATGTGTCTGTTGTTAGGGTTTAGGTGGCAGGGCATAGAGTGAAAGGCAGTCCCTTGTTTTGGTGGCGGGCCTCTGCCCACCAAAGGAACTCTAGCTGTAGGCAAGGTATGATAGGAATTATTGCTTCTAGATCCTGAGAATGCTGACACCATAGGCTTTTTATATACCATTGTAGTTTCCTCATATGCAATCTTGCATATGGAATAAGGAAAATGCAAGAGGCCATGAACCCCAAGGCTTGCAGTATTTGTCTTGAAGATAGCAAGGTCTTTGTGGCCATTAGTTTGAAGTAAGCTGTCAAATGAACTTGTTTCTCTGGCATGAGGAAAGCCATCTGGGAAATTGTGTTCAAGCTTGCTCCCAGGAATACAATTTGTTGGCAGGGTACCAGATGTGATTTCTTTTTGCTTATGGTGCACCCCAGAGAAGTTAGCACTTTTTCTACAAACACCAGATGATTCAATAGTATGTCCTGGCCTTCTTCCTGAATTAGACAATCGTCCAGGTATGGGTATATTTGAATATTTCTTTGCCTGCAAAATGCAATGACTGGAGCTAGGCACTTTGCGAATACCCTGGGTGCAGTAGATAAGTCAAAGGGCAGAGCAGAGAACTAATAGTGCATGAATCCTGCTTTGAAGCATAGGTATCTTCTGCAAGATTCCCAGACAGGGCTGTGCAGGTAGGCTTCCTTTAAATCCAGTGTTACAACCAGGCATCCCTTTCCTAACATAGGAAGCAACTGGTGAAGAGTTAGCATCTTGAATTTTGGGATCACGAAAAAAGTGTTTAGGATAGAGATATCCAGGATAGGACACCAGGAGTTGTCTTTTCTGGGAACCAGGAAAAGTCTTGAGTAGAAACCTTGTCCCCATTCCTCTTCTGGGACAGTTTGAATAGCCCTTATACTTATGAGAGAGAGAACTTGTTTTGAGTCTCTGCCCACTGATTTTGGGGTAGAGATGGTCAACCATTTGGGATTGTTAAAGTGTGGAAGGGAAATCTGTTTCCTTGGGAAACTATATTTAAAACCCATTTGTCCTGGGTAATGAGTTCCCAGTTTTTTGCCTGCAGAGCAATCTTTCCCACTAAAGGAGCAGTCAGTTGAGAAGGGTTGGAAGTTTCAAAGTTAAGTCAGTGAGACAATTTACCATAGGGAGGAGTCTTACTACTCCCTGCTTTGGAAGTGGGAGCCCCTCACTGCTTAGTCCTGTGCGAACCTTGGGCCTGAAGCCTGAATGGTCTGCTGATTCTAGGTTTGGACTGAGAAGGTCTAGAAGAGGCAGGAAAGACCAATTCTTAGAGGACCAATGCCTACTAAATCTTGGAGGCTGTACTTACAGGAAATCTTTAACAGTTTGCATAGATTTAGCTTTTTCCTTCATCTTTTTAAGTACTTCATCTGCTTTGTTGCCAAACAGGCATTCCTGGTGTAAGGGAGCATCCAGCAATTTAGCTTTAACATGATCTGGTAAAGATTGCTCCTTAAGCCAAGCATGCTTTCTAAGTAGGGACCCAGTGACAGCAGCACTGCAGGATGTCTCTAGTGAATCAAAACCACATTGCAAAGTATGCTTTCCAACTTGTTCAGCAGAATGCATTAAATCCTGTAAATCCTTATTTTCGGCACAGTCAGGAATCAACATCATTTTCTGTTTAAGCAATCCAGTAATATGCTGCTGATACTTTAACATATGAAACTGGCAGTTTAAGGCCTTAATGGCCAAGGTTTCAGAAGTGTATACCTTCTTAGCCCATCTATCCAGCACCCTGGAATCTCTATCAGAGGGGGTAGGATTTTTTGCAGTAGTAGCCTTAATGCACTTGAGTCCCTGTGAAATGGTCTCAGGATCTGCAATAGGATTTTTAAAGAAGAACTTGTGAGAGTCAGGAACCCTGTAATATCTATCTGGTTTTCTGGGAGCAGGAGGTAAGGAGTCAGGTGCCAAGCTAGACTCCGAAAAGGCATCATCAATAATGTCCAGTACAAGGGGGATAGCTAAAGGCCTGTTGGGGCAGGAGTAAGAGATCACTAAGCCTCTTTTTAGAATCAGAGTAGTCCTGGCTTTCCCAGTGGAAATTATCCCTAAGAGTATGCAAGTTTTCACCAAAAGAGAAATCCTCTGGAGGGGAAGCAGAGGGAATAGAGTCCTCTGCATCAGAATCCTCATAGGTAGATAAGGGTAAATCCTGGTCATCAGAGGAAACAGAAATTTCAGAATACTGATCAGAAGAATCATAAGCAAATTCAGTCCTAGGTCTCTTAGAGGATGAAGGTTGTTTTCCCCTGATTAAAGTAATAAGGTCTTCAGCCATTCTTATCATTTGTTTTTTAGGCATAGAGGCCTCACCATGCATTCTGGGCTTTGGTTTTCTAGGCATGGATCAAATTTTAGGCCTTGAAGAAGAGGATGGTGTCAGTTTAATATGCAAGTCAGTAGGCCTGAATATACCCTCAGAAGCTGGTGCCTGCACAGCGGCTCCAGACCCACCCAAGGTAGAGACATCGGCAGGTTTCACAGTTGAAGCATCTCGTGGCATACAGAATGGGTCTCAGTAGAGGCCTGTGAATCTGAAATAGTGGGTATAAGGGGCTACAAAAGTGCCTCACTGAGTACCGGTGAACTGGTGATTAGCTTAGGAGAAGCATCAGCAGCAGCTTTGGACTTAGGTGGCCTGTCTCTGTCTTTATCTTTGCATTTTTTTGGAATGTCGGTAGTCGGGTGGCTTACTGAAGCCATATCTGGATAATTGAACTGAGTACCAAAATATTTAGAAGCGTAACTATACCAACGATGAATAATTCATTGTTCAAATAAGGCACAAAACTGACAGTGAGGTATGTCGTGGTCAGGGCCTAGGCAAAGAATACAGTAGGTTCATAGGTTCATAGGTTCATAGGTTGGTACTAGGCTATCAGCCCTAGGGCCTATACAAGCCTAGCTATAACAATTCCCTGGCTATTTCTTCCCACACTATTTACTTCCCTGGATCCCTGTTAAAATAATTTAATGTACAGCTGTACTCAAACCTTTGACACTATGTGAAAACATCATAGTTCATAGATTAGTACTATGCTAACTGCCCTTGTGAACCATTTTAAGTCTAGACAATTATTCCAAGTGAAAATCAAACCCTGCTCCTTGTGTCTGTAAGGTAAACACCTTAACCATTATACCAACCTCCCTCCCTCCCAGTACAAATGAAAATCTTTATGAGGTATTTGCTTAAAAAGAAATACAATTATTGACTTTTACTGACATTGGTTAAGAGCAAGAACATTTTTTCCCAATGGGGTACTTAGCTTTAGTTGAAGACTTCAGTTCTGAAACTCGAAAACGAAAATTTCAGGAGTCAGCCGACCGGCGTATGCAAACTGCTTCTGCTTTGGACACCGCATGGCAAGAAAGACTGATGTAATGGTGTCGGCTGCATGCTTTATACCCCTGACTACCTGACGTCATGGAAGATGA
The DNA here is from genome assembly GCF_019279795.1 of Protopterus annectens. NCBI lineage: Eukaryota > Metazoa > Chordata > Ceratodontiformes > Protopteridae > Protopterus > Protopterus annectens. The sequence goes on along the minus strand of NC_056731.1, from coordinate 1,989,448,292 downwards.
GACAGCAACCAACGCAGGACCCAAGACTTTGAAAATCAGGCTGACTGAGGGCTACTGCAAGCAGATAACCCTAATGTGATGACCAAATGTGATGACTGCAACAGTGAAACATGAAGAACATTGGCCCTGGGTTCTAGTACAGGGTGTTCAACTTATTTTTACTGTGGAGACAGTGCAGTTTAATTAATGAACTGTAAAATAGATGTTATTTTAACATTCTTGTGGCAACAAGTGTAAGTGAAGGACTGTCATACACATGGTCCTGGTTCTAATACAGGACATTCCAGACATGTTAACTGTTGTTCAATTTCCCACTATATTCATTCTCACTTATAACACTTTAAATAGTGGAACTGTTATGAATTATATGTATGAGGGATAAGACACCCTTTGTGCATTTTCAAATGTATAACTGAGCGTATAATTTCTATTATATTTATGTAAGTATAATTGTGCTATCTGGACTTGCATGGCCTTCACAATTAAATAAGACACATACACAACTGGATCTATATACAAGAACCTTGTCAGGTCACACACATACATGTGTAACACCTCAAACTGTCAGCTGTATTTATGAATGATCCCTGACTATATCTGAGCAGCACTGCTTCTGTGTCAATGATAAAATCAACATTGTGGAAGAAAATGTTTTTGTCCATTATGCCTGTGTTTAAATCCCACACTTTAAAAATAAATTTTATCATTTTATAGAACCAAAAAGAAATGTGTCAGGTCATGGCATTTATGCCTCCAGTGCACGTCTGCAAACTTAACTCACCAAACAGTTATTTTCTACTTTCCAATACATATTTTCAAGGTACATCACCGGATACCCCTTAAACTAAGGTCAAGTGTCAGATTTACCTTCCTGTTTCAAATATTTATGTCATTCCTGCTTGGCAGTACTGTGCTCTGTTTAAATCTCACAATTGTGTTTGGCATTGTTACTTGTGTTTGTGTACTACCAGTAAATGTGATAACTGGAATTGTCAGGAAGGCATCATTTTCTATTGCCCTAGGTTGGGTGTTAGATATGACTAGAGTTAGTGGGGAAGCTGCCCAGCTTAGGGCACAGAGATGGGTGTCCAGAAGTCCAGGATAAATATTGGACTCCTGGAAAAGTGTGACAACTAAAGGCATCTGCAGGGGGTTCTATTCTGGCTCCCAGTAGAAGTCTGAGACATGAAGTAATTTGTCTCAAGCTGTATCCAGTACTACTGGCATCCTGTGCACAACAGAAGAGTGTACATATCATTTCAATGACCCACACAGGTGCAAAAGGGATACTCTCAACCACTAATTGACTGAATTTCAGACTGTGGACCTACCATAGCTTTGTAAGTATGACAATAATAGGGTATTTGTAATACTTAGCGGAAGCGTTGTTGCCTCACAGCAAGACATTGTCTCGTTCGATTCTCAGCTAGATCGTCTTCTGTGTGGAGGCATGAGTGAATGGGTGTGCCTTCATTGAAGGTTGTGCGTCAGGGCTGGTAACTCGGCACGTAAAAATTCACTACCAAACATTCGCAGACCGGAGTTCCACTGTGGCGACCCCTAACCGGGACAAGCCAAAAGACACAACAACAAGAAAGCTAAATATAGGTAAGACTGGTATGCATAACACTCTTCTTCTCTTTTCTGTTCTTTCCCCAGCTAATGCCAACCTAGAGTTCAATCAACATGCCCGTGCTGCTCAAATGGGGAGACTGATGGAAGCAAGTGGTATGTATGCAGCACAAGAGAAGTATTATTGCAGGTTTAAAAGTTAAAGATAGATTTTTTTTTTACACAAGTGTAGCAAATTAAGCATGCATATCCTAACTGTAAAAGCAAGCATGCATGCATTTGTCTAAAGCACAAACCAACTTTAGGAGTCAAATATAAGACTGTAGTCAAAGGTTCTGGGTTCAAATACAATGAGTTACAACAATACAGTACCATAGTACTTTAATAATCATCATCATTAGCCTCCCTTTTTCACATTTTTCTAAATGGGGTCAGGGTAGCATGTTAACTGTCGCCAACTCTCTCGATTTAGTGCCACACTCCTGCCTTCTTCAACATTCATGCCTGACTATCGCAGATCTTCTTTCATACAATCCATCCACCTCTTTGCTGGATGTCCTTGCTTCCTCTTACCTTCTTCCTGTCTGTCCCAAATCTTCCTCACCAGATTGTCTTCTGCTTTTCTACACATGTGCCCAAACCACTGTAATCTGTTCTTTTTGATCTTTTCTGCAATTGGAGCTACTTTGGCTTCTCCTCTTATGTCCTCATTTCTTCATCTGTCCCACAGTGTACATCCTACCACCTTTCTCAGGCACTTCATTTCCATCACCTCTAGTTTCCTCAACTGTTCTGCCTTTACTGCCCAGCTTTCTGTACCATACAGTAGTACTGGTCACATCACTGTCTTGTGCACCTTACTTTCAGCTTCTTTGGCATTCTTCTGTCATAGACTACACTTGCTACTCTATGCCAGTTGCTTCAGTCCCTCTGATTCTAGCTTTGACCTTTTCATTCAGACTACCCTCCTCCTCAAATACCCCTACCAGATACTTGAAGCTGTTTACCAGTTCCACAATCTTCTCTTCTATCTCTATTCTCAGCTTCTTCTGATTTCCCCAGTTTGCTGCCATTACCACCATCTTATCTGTGCTTGGTTTCATCCCATGTGCCTTCAGATTTGCATTTCATTCTCCTGTCCTTTGCTGAAGTTCTAGCTCAGAGTCTGCCTGCACTGCCACATCGTCTGCATACAGCAGTTTTGTTGATCCATCCCCTTCAACCAGCTTGCTAATGTAGTCCATCACCAGTATGAACAGCAGTGGGCTCAGAGCTGAACTCTGATGTACACCCACTCCCACTGGGAACCCCTCTGTGAGGCTGAGCACTGTTCATACTTGAGTCATCGGGTCCTTGTACATAGTCTGCACTAATTCTAACAATGTTTCTGGGATTTCAAACCACCGCAGTACTGCCCAGATCAGCTTTATTGTGACCTTGACATATGCTTTCTCCACATTTCGGAATGCCCAGTTGGACTCTTTCCTCATCTCTAGCTTCTTCTCAAGTATTTGTCTCAATGCAAATATCGAGTCGATTGTGCTGCATCCTGATCTGAATCCGAACTGCTCATCTCCCATCTTAAATTCTACTACTGTGGATATTCGTTTATCGGGTCTATATTAAAAGACTGAACATTCACAACCACAAATATGACAACAGCGACACATAAACGCTGAACAGCTAAAACAGCGAAACACGTAAACATCGAAAAATGGAACACTGAATGCATGTCTGAAAACAACAGCACCATACAGGTAAGGAAAACCTACTTAAACAAACCTCAATAAACACGATTTTGCTGGGGGCAAGCCCCCCTGCACCCCCCATGTGGGGGGCCGTGCACCCCACACCCCCTACTTATATATACCAACTCCGAGATTACACTACAGTGGGGAAAAGGATATATTTCTACTTCCCCACGATTATCCTGCTGGCCAAGGAAATGCGTTCGGCATTCCAATTTTCGATGTTTACGTATTTCACTGTTTTAGCTGTTCAGCGTTTATGTGTCGCTGTTGTCGTATTCGTGGTTGTGAATGTTTGGTCTTTTAATATAGACCCCATTTATCAATCACCCTCTACAGAACTCTCATGCAATGTGATAGGAGTTCGATGCCTCTGAACTGCCCACAGTTGTGGATGTCCCCTTTGTTCTTGTACACTGGCATGAGTATCCTTATCCTCCAGTCATCTGGGATACGCTTTTCTCTCCACACTGCTATTAGTACCCTTAGGAGCCATTTCTCCCCTATCTCACCCATCATCTTTATCATATCTGCTGTGACCTCATCTGATCCTGCTACTTTCCCTGACTTCATCTTCCTTAGTGTTGTTCTTGCTTCTTCTAGGGTGGTCTCCTCTTCTCTCATCGTAGGCAGTTTCTGGGGCAGTACAGCTTCTATGGGATTTTCTTCATTCAGAAGCAACTGGAAATACTCCTTCAATCTGCCTTTGATGTGCTCTGGACTGGTGAGTAATTTGTTTCTGTCATCCCTTATGAAGGGTGCCCAACTATCTTCTTTATCTTTCTATCCTTGCCTTGCAATCTGATATAGTTTCTTTGTGCCCATTATTGAGTCACATTCCGAAAGTTGGTACAGTGCCTCCAATGCCCGATTTTTTGCTATTGCAACTCCTTTCTTAGCTTCTTTGTTAGCCAACCAGTAGTCCTTCCTAGCCTGGTCAGTCTTTTCTGTCTCCCATTTCTTCCTGCACTCCTCCTTTCTTTTCATGACTTCCTGGACTTCTGCATTCCACCACCAGATTTCCTTGTGTACCTTATTTCCATACCTGGCTCGGCCACATATCTTTTCTGTAGTCCTACCACATACTGTTTTGAGGCACTCCAATTCTTCTTTAACTCCACCTGTTTCCTCCTCTTCTTGGGGTGCTAGATCCCTGAGTAATTCCTTGAACTGTTGTACTTTCTCTCGAGTCAACTTCCAGGTCTTCAGTCTGGTCTCTGTTGACCTTAGAGCCTTCTCTGACCACTGCTTGCAGCTGATTGTGGCAACTAGTGGTTTATGCTGTGGGCTAACTGTTTCACTGGGGATGACTTTGCAATCATGCATTCTACCCCTGTGTCTTTTCCTTACCAGGTTGAAGTCTACCTGAGTTTCATGTTGACTATTCTTATATGTGATCTTGTGACTGTCTCTGTTGCTGAACCATGTGTTGGCTACAATCAAGCCATTTGCCAGACAGAAGTCTAGAATGGCTTCTCCTTCTTTATTCCTGTTGCCCCACCCATGTGAACCCAGGCAGTCCTCATATCCTGTTCTGTCTGTCCCGATATGTGCATTCAAGTCACCCATTATCAACACCAATTCATGTTGTCTTGATTTATCTAGTATGTCCTGCAACTGCTGCCTGAATACACTCTTTTCTGCACTATCACAACCCTGCTGTGGGGCATAGCCTGAGATTATGAATACTGCCCTATCATTACACTGGAGTCTGACTGCCATGAGTCTGTCATTAATTCTGATGATATCCCTTCATGCCTTCTGAAGTGTCTCTCTCACCACAATTCGTACACCATTTCTAGCCTGCTCTCTATCTCAGTAGTAGACACTAGATCTCAAGCCATGTGGCTTTGCTGCACTGTCCTTCCATCTCATCTCTTGGATGCATAGGATGTCCAGCCTCCTTTGTATCATCATATCATCCACTTCCAAGCTGCATCGTGTCAGTCAGTGAACCTACATTAAGCGTAGCAATTCTCAGTTCATGTCTGGCAGGTTGGTTGGTTTTACGTCCAGCTTTTGCTTAACAGAGCTATTCCAGGTAACCCAGGCTGAGCAACTAGACACCAGCCAGCCAGTAGCTTATTGATCCAGGGCTGCTGGGCTTTATGGTGGGCACACACTGGCCAATAGGGGCACATATACCCCTCCCACTATTAGCAAGGGTCTATGGTGTAGGTCAGAGTAGGACGGGTCCTCAACCCACTTATCACCGGTAACTACCCATGGCCATTTTTGGCGACATTAGTCAACATGACCGAATCACCTAGAGCCGTATTTTACACCGTTAAGTGGCTAGCCCTGCCATGGAAGCTAAATATTTACATTAAATTAAACTCTATACAAGTGACATAAATGACTGTAATCTGTATAATTAGAACACACATATGTGCAAAATATGCACATTTCAAGGATTTCTTTCAACAATCTGTAGGTATAGCATGCATTTGTTAGGACATATATTTAAATGTAGTATTTCTGATAAAATAGTTATATAATTGAAATAATGCATTGTATGTCATATATGATAGTACTAATTTTATCTTTTTTTCTCTCACCCAAACCCTTATCTCTCTTTTTTCCATTATGTGTCATCATAATGTCTCCATGTCAGCCATATGCGCCATAGCACTAAATGGTCTGCAGCACAGCAGGGTAGGCCAACCCCAGTGAATCAGCCTGCCCCCACTCCACTAGCTCCAGCAATGATGTCCAGCATGTCTGGGACTCTACCTGACAACATTACCTCTGCTTCCGTGCACTACCTGTGCCCGCACCATTGATGTATGCCTATGCCGGATGGAGAGGCTGCTGTCTGTCCCTCATGATACATAGGAGAAGACATCAAATACGCCAGCCACCAGCAGATTAAGGGAACAGTGATGACAGTCCCATGGGTGTGGACTTGATTCTCACTATCTCCATGTTTGTCTGGCATGAGCATGTGTTGTCCCCTCCCTTATCCATATCATGGTGTCCCCCAACCTTTTCTCTCCCTCACCAACCCTGTGACTTGTCTTGTTTGTCTTGTTTGTTTGCATTTGCTTCCTCATTTACCCAACTTACCTGACCAAGAAATACTTACATCCATTACCCGGCATTCCTCTCTTACTGAATTAAAAAAAATGGGTGCCTGCCCCACAAAAAAAAAAAAAAAAATGTCCAGTACATAGTTCTCCATTTCACGTGTTTCATCTTGACACACTTGATTCAGCCCAGTTGGCTACACAGCATGATTACATTCTTGTTACCCCTCTCTGTGGAGGAGATGGACCAAATTTAGCTAATATTCTGCACGTATTGTCAGTTTTTATTGTTGAATAAATGGATAGCTATGTTTTTTTCCTACCTACCTCCCTCCAGCATGTTCCTGCATTGCATTCTCTTTGTTCTCTATCCTGCTTGGTCCCTATTTCACCACTTTCCTATCTACCCCATTTTACCACCTATAATCTGTTCAAAGAATAGAAACACACGACACACACAAGTACCAGAATAAGCAATAGAGCCTTTCAGTTTTTGGCCTCTATGTTTGCGTGGAGTTTGGCAACATGCATTGACACCAAGCAATGGTGAGTGGCTGCACAATGCTTCAGTTACCTCTGTGCAATGCTGTGTAATCCCACTGCACTATGCCAACACACAGCAATACATGTACTATATAGAATTCATGTGATTACAATATCACTCTTTCTTTAAAAGTATTAGATACACTTAGATTCAAACCCAGTGTCAACTGTGCTTGAAATAAATGCGCTAATGCATTCACATCTGCTGCCACAGATTCAGCTAAGCTGCAGGTGTGTTTCATAGACTCAGTACTAACTGCCAGACTTTTTAGTAATGTGGCTCCATTTATGCACTGCTTAACTATGCACAAACAAGGAAAGTAATGGAAATGTGTATCTTGCATGTGCAAACAATTTGTCAACCATTGCACAAATCCACTGTTCGCTGCTGCACTATGTAAAGTCACTATTAGCATGTATTAGTGATGTTTAGTGCCAGTTCATTCTTTATGCCATGAAACAACATGTGGAAACATAGCAAACTGAAAGGTCTATCTAACAATATGTCACTTATTTACAATGCAGCCATGTGTTGCCTCCCCCCATGCACTGCATCTCTGGTGTATCAGTACTTTTTCACACATATCAACTATGCTACATAAATTAACATCAAATGTGTGATATGCAATGCAGGTCAGTCCAGTAGCATGCAGAACTTGAACTATCTTCACAGCTGAACATGCCTACATATCCAGTAACATTCCCTGGGAACTATTGACCCATAAGACTAACCATCTTTATCTGCAAGGCTATGGAAAGAATCATCATGGACTCTATCCACAGGGACATTGGTGACCTTCAACACCCTTGATCCAACCTATTTTGGTTTTGTCAAGGGTGGAGTTTGCTTATGAAAAATAGCGGACTTCTTTCATAATGTCCCCAATTCCATGGATGAGGGAAAACAGGACATACACCCTGCATTTATTTAGAAAAAAGGCCTTTGGCACAATTCCCAATTCAGGTATAATAGAGGAAATCTCCCATCTGGGGATTAACCCATGCATTACTAGATGGATAGCCAACTGGATCACTGACAGAACACACACTGTCAAAGTAGGGGGGGGGGTCCATTTCCACCAGTAGACCAGTTACCAGTGTATTACCACAAGAATCTGTACTGGGCTCTCTACTGTTTGCAAACTATTTCTTTGAAGTCTAGGTGAAGGTAGATGGCCTGTGGCTTACCAGGTTTGCATATGATTGTCAACTGGGCACAATCATATAAAGTACTCCAGCGATGTTAAGATATTACAAATAGGGCTGGCACAGAAAAATGATTGGTGTCAACGTCTCAAATTGAAACTTAAAGCAAAAAAATTGCCTCACTGCCTCCTTTGACAAAGAAGTGCCCGCACTAATTATGATATACAATGCACCCCTCTTAGCTCAAACTCAGTGGTATTAGACTTGGGAATATAGGTTAATAGCAATCTAAACGTTGATCACTATGTGTCCTTAGTAGTAAGACATGAATTCTACATTGCCCATCTTATAAAAAAAGGCATTGCATCCAAGACCAAGGATGTCATAGCTCTACTGTACTTGACCCTTGACTACTAACTGAATACAATGCTCCCTTTTGTATGTACCTCACATGACACCTGTAGTAACTGGAGAAACCACAGAGGTTTCTGATCCAGAGAATCCAGAGCTTCCAAAACATGACATACATGGAAACATTGAGCCCTGTCACTGTACTCAGTATCATACAGGCTGCTGAGTGGTTACCTGTGCCTGGCCTTCACAGCAGTCTCAGACCCTGTCCTACTGAAAATGCTTGACATCCGCAAATCAAATGGGACAAGAATAACTTGATCCAGTGATCTCAACCTATAATGTGACATGAACAGAACATTCTGGAGAGACGAATATATCTCCCAGCAATTGCCACTCCCCTGGAATGGGTTCCTACTGTATGTGAAGCAGTGCTCCTTAATGACCCTATTCAAGCGTAACCTTAACAACTGTTTGTGTGATTGTAAATTCACCCCAGGGGTGGTACCTATGTCCCTTATGGACAGGGGCAGTTGGTGCTGATCACAAAGTTGCTCTACTAACAATGAACTTCTAACTATGCTCCATAAGGGTACTTATGTTTTTACATGGCTAGGCTTGTAAAGGCTCTGGGGTCATTAGCCTAGTAAACTCCTATGAATCTATGAACCTGTGCAGGCCTCTCAACATCTTCTCTCCTGCATCCATTGCTGATGTCATCCACTATAAGTTGCTCTGCAACTGTGATAAAGTCAGAATTGTGCTATGATGCTTGCATAAAAAAGCATTGAGTTCTGTAGACTGTATACTTAAGTAGGTGTTCTGTTATCACTGTAGTCAGCTGGGGTGTGTGTGTGTGTGAGTGTGTGTGTGTGTGTGTGTGTGTGTGTGTGTGTGTGTGTGTGTGTGTGTGTGTGTGTGTGTGTGTATGTGTGTGCACTTGCTTGACATTACACAGATCATTTTACACCAGCATGTGGGACACTATTACCATGATATCCTCACCAGACACTGCTGATGTCATCAATTATATCTGATTTGTGGATGTGCACTACTCCCACCTGGGCCGGGTCAGAGACTGGCCTGGAGGCCATGCAGAAGTCATTTTATTCTATATGACTCAGATTACAGTAATATGGATATCAGTCTATCCACATATGTCATGGTATGGTTTGTAGACCCTGTGTTTTCTTGGTGAGAAACTCCTGTAGTCTCTTCAGCTGCTGCATTTGTCTGGTGAGTTACATGAAAAAGAGAGCATTATACTCTCTTAGTGTTCTGATGAGAGTTACATGCAAAAGAGAACATTATACTCTCTTAGTGTTCTGATGAGGTTTGAGTACAGTGCTCTAATATAATCTTCAGATCTGAATACAATGGGGTAATGCATGATGTGCACAACATAGGCTTTCAATACCAGTGTGGACACCTGGTGGTTGAAGTTCAGATTGCTATTTGTGTTCCCAGTGCTTGCATCACTGGGTATCAGCATAGTGGGACTGTTGTCAATGCTACAATTAGCTGGGAATTCCACTTTGCCAAAGGGCAAAATAAAGACACAAGTTTGCATTTATTTGTAGACCATGTGGCTTTATCATCAGTCATTTGTCTGTGTTAACCCCTCCTTTAGTATGTTATCATCATAGGTGGAGTCAATGATTTCACCCAGTATGCAAGAATCAGCAAATGTGGTAAGCCAAAGGCCGTATACTTTAGCCTGAATTATTGAGAAATAGAGTCCAAACAGTAAAGGGTCAAACACAGATCCCTGGTGTACACCAGTGGTAACAGCTTTACTGGTACAGGTTGATGCACAACTTCCACAGCATGTGTTCTGTTAGTCAGATAATTGATTACCCATCTACTGACATAAGGGTGAATCCACAGTTGGATGTGTTTCTCAATGATACTTGCATAGGGGATTGTATCTAAATCCTTTACCAGATCAGGATAGCCAGTATGCACTGTCTTACCTTCATCCTGGCCTATCACAGAGAATCAATGGGCTGTGACAACATCACAGATCACCTATCAAGTGACTCAGCACATACACCTTCCTGATATGGCTGAATATACCCTTCAACACACCTCCACAAAGACTATGTTTCTGTAGAAGGGTGTACATCAACATGATCCATGTCAGATGAGGGAAGCACCCGAGGCATGCATGTATCTACATCCTGACTCTTCTCATCTCTGATGTAGACCAACATGTCATCATGGACCTTTTACTAAATGGACACTTGTAATATCCTAGCTCTGTGCAACAGACCTATGTGAGTTGTTAATAATACAATGTGTGTTACATCTCTTAGATGTCCTCAAAGAGGTCCTCTAGGGCATGCATGATGACAACACTATCATCCTTTTGAACTTGACAAGCCCAAGGCATTTGACACAAATCCACACTGAGGTATTCAGTCAACACTGTCAGATGTGGCCATATACACCTAAATCACCAAGTGGGGAGACCACTGGATCACATATATGATATCTAAATATGTTGATATGTGTGAAGTGAACAATATCTCAAGTGCAGTAATCAGGTCTGTACATCAGGGCTGTCTGCTAGGCCCTTTACTCTCCATTATTTAAGTCACAGATATCACAAATGACATAGACATACTGTGCCTAAACCACTGTCTGAAGGACTACAGATTGTGGGAAACCATTGACTTCATCTATGATAATGCTATAAAACAGACAGTATCAGCACACACCAAACATTGCTGCCACAGCCATGGCAACACCTGCAATGACACAAAATGACATGGAGATTTGTTATATCAGGAAAACAAACATACCACCCAAGAATAATGTAGACATCACACCCTACAGTCAGACCAAGTGGTATGTGGCCTATTTCCTGGAATGGATGGTAAGTGAAACATTCACCAGCATGTGGCCAAAATGCTGACTACTCCTTTGTATGTAACACAGCTAATGAGTATGTGAAAGACATTCACATCATAGGCCATAACACCTCCATAGTTCACAGCCTTCATCACACCAGTAACTGAGTATAATGCACCCTTCTTCATGCACCTCACTACACATCTTCCATTGAAGTGTACCACCTTTGACACAGTGAGCCTCCATTCATCTTAAATATATAGCATCAGGACGGTGTGAGTGATTACAGTCATAGAGGGCCGACATGTCATAATAGTTGTATAGGTGTGTTTGTGCAAAACCCTGTCTGGTCACTCTAAATCACATATGCTATATCAGAGACATGGGATTACTGGTGGTATTATTTTGATATTGTCCATGACTGTGTGTGCTTCATTTAATGTTGTCCATGAGCCTTTAACTATCTCCAACTTGCTGAAGACCTCTGCTGAGACTACACTCATATTCAGGCAACTCAGTCTGCATAGCTTCACACTATGCACCCTACCCCATTCATATATAACATCCCTGATAGATGTCCTCTGCATTGTTCACATAAGGACGCTTATCTCACACAGACATCTTCCCCATTGTTATGTCACCTTGTGTGACAATCACATAACACATTTTCACTGTGCAGTCCCTACTGTACCATATTGATATGTGATTGGTGTTGCTGCTACAACTATCGTCCATTGACATGCCCTCATCTGCTGTACATTAGGTTGTTTCATCTGTCCTCTTTCCCTGTCTTCATATTTACAATTAATCTCTGTGTCTCTGTTGAATATATACACTTTCACTGAGCGTTTATTCAACATGGCAGTCCATATACCCTTTCAGATTATTTACGCAACTCAACTTTGGTGCAGAATGTCAGAATGGGATTTCACAATACTCTACACAGTATACACTGTCCTGTACTGTGTTTGGACCATATACATATTATACCTCTCCAATGTTTAGATTTTCACAGTATGTTCAGACTTTTGCCTTATAGCTTTTGGTCTTTTCCTTATAAAATGTATGGCTTTCTGCAATATCACTGGGATGATCTCAGGACTGATATTACTAAATAATGACATACATTTGAGTTTCAATATTTGATCAGATCTTTCATAAAATGTATCAACACAAACCTGTTGTTATTCTAGCATATTTCCAATGTGCAAATATGTAGAATCTGTCCCTTTTCTGGGTCATTGTCCCCCCATTATGTTGGGATTTGTACAGATTTCTTGCACTAAGTGATTGAGAGTTATGAAAGCTTATATATGTTAAGTCCTAGTGATCATTGTGGCATTCTGTACAAAGACAGTAACTGACTGTGCCAGGATTGTTATCCATGTTGCTTTAAATGGTTTCCTGTCCGGAAACACTGTTGTCAGCCATGAAACCATGCTTATGCATGTTTAAACATGTTGGTAGCATGAATATGTAATTAGCACTGCTGCTCACGGTGCGTCACCATGCACACAAATAAACTCAATTTACTGAATCCCAGTGTGTAACTCCTTTTCTTAGTCCCATCACCTCTCAAATTCTTTTGCATTTATATTTAAATATTTTCACTATTAATTTCTTATTCTCTGCAATTACCCACTTTAATACTCTATACAAGTTTAAAGAAGCAGAACTGGATTTAATAACCCCAATCCCCCTTCATCTTCACTTCATATACAACACACCTCTTTTCACTGAGTTTAACCTTGAACCCCATGTGAAAGAAAACACTAATTGCAAAATTTCTTATTCATATTTTTCTGGAATCATATAATCATTTGACATACATGCTATTTTTCCCTTAAAACAGAATTCACTAGATACACGTTTTTCTTAAATGCTAATCTATACGTCCTCTACATAAGACATATAGGTTCATAGGTGCTAACAACCAAAAGGGCCTTTTTAAGCCTAGGCATGCATCCCAAATCTCTGACAATTTCTGATACCCTTGATAAGTGTAACCATGGGCCTCTGAGATAAACCATTTATAGGTTACTGTTTGCACCAGAGACATAGGTGCCAAACTAGGGATGAATTTCTGGTTTCCCATCAGACTGTCCAAGTTGCACTTGAATTGGATTAGGGAGGAACTGTGCTTCACATGGATGGGGAGCCTGTTCCATAGACAGGGTAATCTCTGGGATACAAACCTATCTCTCCAGCAGGTCCTATTTATATCACAGGCAAAGTTTAAGTCTTTAGAACAGGTAGTTCTGGTACTATTTGTTTTGTGGATATGCAGGCGGCCCATCAGAGTGGGATCTGACAATGCCCTGTATGTCAGACATAGATCTCCCCTGAAAAGCCTGTAGATGGAATACAGCAATAGGACCTTGAGGCAGTCTGCATAGGACATATTACTTACACCCTGTATTCTTTTAGTGAGGAACCTCTGTGGATATTCCAGTTGTTGGATATGCCTGGTTAAGTACATACCAAAGGGGGCATTAAACTCAATGACAGGTCTGATGAATGCCAAATACAGTGGAACAATTACTTCCTTGGACTGAGATGCCATACCTTTGTTTATAAGTTGTGCAACATAGAATGATTTCCTCACCACTGTAGACACATGATGATCAAAGGCTAGATTACTATCTGCGTGTGTCCCTAAGTCCCTGACTACTGGGTCAACTGTAAGGGATGTTTTGTCAATATGATAGTTACCAAGAATGGATGACTTCCCAAAGGATACTGTTATGCATTTCTTGGCATTTAGTTTTATTCCATGACTCTGACACCAGTTGTTTGTCTGTGTCAGTCTCTCCTGGAGAACATTTGTGTAAGTGTGAGATTCAATGACAGCTCCTAATTTGCAATGATCTGCAAATTTAGTCAGCCAGAGACCATTGACATTGGCCTTGACTTCTGAGAAGTATATGTCAAAAAGGAGTAGTCCAAGGACTGATCCCTGAGGGACTCCACTTGTGACTGGCCTCTTTGTAGAGGTGGACTCCCCAATTCTAACTTCCTGGGTCCTGTCTGTGAGCCAGTTGGCTATCCACCAAGAGACATATGGATTTGTACCTAACCTCTTGAGTTTGTCAACAATACCTGAGTGGGTATTGGGTCAAATGTCTTGGCCAGGCAAGGTAGGTAGTGTGAATGATTTTGCCCTCATCCATTGCTTTGGTGACCTTCTCAAAGAAGTTGACCAGGTTGAGTAGGTATGATCTGCCCTTGAAGAAACCAAACTGGGTTGGATCCAGTGTCTGGAGGTTTACTATATCTCTGTTGATCATCTCCATGTAAATTCTTTCCATGGCTTTACATATAAGACTAGTAGTGAGACTTATGGGTCTGTAGTTTCCAGGGTCTGTAGATGGTCCACCTTTGTGCAGAGTGATGACTGTTGCCTTTCTCCATTCATGAGGCACAAAGCCAGTTTGGAGGCTACAGTTAAATAGTAATTCCAGAGGCCCTGATAGGTCATGTTTCATGCTATTTAGAAGGCATCCTGGGATATTGTCTGCACCTATTGATGCAGTGTTCTACGTGTTAAAGGGCACATTAAGGACCTGTTCCCTAGTGATAGTAGAGGGAGTTATATTTGATGATATTTCATAAGGAAAGGTTGAGGGGGAGAGAGGAGTAAAGTTGGAGATGAATTTATCAGCCAGGAGGTTTGCTATATCTTCTGACTCAGTATAAGTGGCTCCATTTACAATGAGCACTCCACAGAATTGTGTATTGCCTTTGAGGTTGCGGACCTAGCTAAAGAATGTTTTGTGGTTGTCCTTGGCCTTTGGCAGACTTTACTTGTCCTCTGAGTTGTTTGTTTATTTTAATGACAGTGCTTTTATCCTGCTGGGTGCTGCACCTCCTAATTTTTGCCATGATTTTCATCCTCCTGTTATACATCCAACAGATTTTGTAATTCCACCAGGGTGGCTTGTTTTTTACTTAGTTCTGTACTTCTTCCTGGTGGGTATAGCTGCCTCTATGCATTTCTTTTATCAAACCCTTCCATTGTCTCATAACTACATAATTTCCCCAAATGTTATCCCAAACTAAGGCACTTAATTAATTGGAAAAATACATCCTTCCAATTTTCGCAACATCACCTAAACCCTTACTCTCATCTTCATTCAAGGTCATTCCCATTTCCCTTAAACCTCCATTCAGACAAGCCAGTACTTCTCTCATGCATATTTTATCTTTATGAGACACAACTATATCATCTGCATATGTGAAAACTACTGGAATCACCAATTACTTTTCCATCACATATCTAGCAGCTTACATTAAATAAGCCACTTCACTCACTATCACATTCATTACTAATGCAAATAATATCCCACTCATCGGGCATCCTTGTCTTATACGACAATTCATGCATATTTTTTACTCAGCCACTCATTCAGTAACATGCTGACTCCATTATTTTGATATGCTGACATACACACTCTCCTAATTCCATTACCTATTCAATAGTTTTCCATAACAGCCCCCAAAGCATCATGTCCTGTGGTATCAAATGCCTTAGTGATATTGCTACCATAAGTTTCACATCTTCCCTTTTACTTACAATGTCATCCACACTTTCTTGAACCACTTGTAATAATTCCAAGTGTCCCTTCCTTTTTGTACCATATAAACTTTCTTCCATAATACTTTTTATTATTCTTATAAAATATAATCTTTATTATTTAATGTGATAGGTCTCCATTTTTTATTTCATTCTTTTCATCTTTCTTCTATACGGATTTTAATAGCCCACTACATAACTCTTCATAAACAAACCATTTTTTCAACCATTCATTCAAAATGTTTACAAAATATTTTCGTTGCCAGTTTCTTAATTTTTTGTACATTTCATACCCTATGCCATTAGGACCTGATACAGACTCAACATTTTATTCCTTAAGTACTTTATCCAATTCACTAACAGTAAATTCTTCTTCAAATTCTTCATTAACTCATTCTTGATTTTTTTTTTTTTTACTTTCCATTCTCTCTTATTTTCTTCCTTTTTACATATTTGCTACATGTTGTACTGCAATACTGATAACTTGCTTTTGGACAATTTTTACCTAGCCCATTATATTTTTCATTTATCCCTTTTTACTAAGATCACTCCTTACTATTTTACCCAAATATGCAGACACCTCCTCCCTTCTCTCTTGTAAATAATATCTTTACTTAAACACTAATTTCCTATTTTTTCTTGATTTATTTTACATATTTCATTTTCCATATCGTAATAATCTGTTGTGTTCATCTCTAAATTCCTCAATGCATTTTTGTACATCTTTACATACTTACTTGCTCTTCTTATCTTAGATAATCTTTTCATTGGAAGAAAAACACTTTTTATAGTTCCTTGTAAATTCAGTTCACCATTCAGACAATTTTTTATAAAGTCTTTCATGGTAATATGATCCCTCCATAACTACAATGCTTTCCTCTCTCCAAATTTTTCCCATAACTTCTCATATATTATTTTTATTCCCTTTCCTATTTAATATAGTCCCATCATACATCACCTCCATCCATATTACTAAAAGATCTGAAAAAAGCTGTCTCTATTGTGTCACCATCTCCTACATCCAAATCTTCCAAATTTATAAAATACTCAATTTCAGATCCAATTGCCCCTCTTCCATAAGTCCACTGACTTTTATTCCACACAGATAAATTACCACATTTTATCATTACTTGTATTGTTTTAATATCTTTCTTTTTCTTTTTTATATTTCCCCTTAATTCACAATTAAAGTCTGCAATAATAACTTCATGTTAACCACCACATAATCTAATATTTGGTGAAACATTATCTCATTCCTTGGCATTTGTCTATACATATAATGCTGTAATTTTATAAACATACTCTCCACCTCACATCCGCAGCAGTTAATCTTCCCAGCCTTACCAGTTTTACATCTAATATTTCTGCTGTTTCTTTAAACAATAGAGCCATCCCAGAACCACATTCACCTCCTAAATACTATTTTATTTTTCCACCTCACACTTTTTCCATTTGTAATATATTTCTTCACTTTTCAGGAATCTTACATCCTTTATAAGAATGATATCTACGTCACATTTAGCACACCATTACAGTATCTCCATCCTTGTTACAATATTAATAATACTATTTACATTTACTGAAATCACTCTTTGATTAGTATGTTTCTTCTTATGTTTAAGGGAAGTGTTTTAAATTTTTGCATTTTTATTTTTCACAATTTAATATTTTTCTGAGTTAATGTACAACTATGACAACCACCAAAAACAGAGACAGGAGCTGGATGCAATCAGGCTTATTCTGGTACCTCAGCTTACACAGCCTTCAAAGGAATAACCTTTTCACAATTTAATGCATCTTTTATACAAAAAATCCATCATTGGTTAATTAAATAATTGGATAATTGTTTAAATGTATCACAAGGCTTCAGAATAAAAGGGACCATACACTATTAAATACTAATACATAATAAAGAAAGGCTACCTATACAGAAACGTTAATATACAATAAACACATAACTAAATAAAGCCATGTGTATGTACAAGTGCCTTAAGCAAAGTTTCAAATAGTCAAATTCATTTCTAAATTCAGACCTTTAGGTTTTAATGTACCAAAATTTAATATAAACATACTTTCCAACTTCAACAGTTTCTGTAAAAAATTCCCAGCATTATAAGTATCAGGCCTAGCCAAAGCACAAAAGAACAAAGAGTCCAACATACCATTATGTAAACTATTAAAATGCTCAGAAATCGGACTTTCCATCCTACGATTTCTAATGTCACCCATATGTTCCAAAATTCTAATCTTTAGCTGATGTTTCGTTTGCCCTATATAATATTTAGGTAGAATACACCCACAACCAACAATATAAACCACCCCACAAGATTTACAATCAAATATGTCCGTAGCTTGATATTTTACACCATTTATACAACTACCTGTTAAATTCTTAACTTTTGGACAAATTCTACATTTTCCACACCTAAACATACCTTTTGATGTGGAACTCCCATTAAGCATGTTAATCTTAACTTTTGGTTTAAACTTTAACATTTCCTTTAAATTTGCATATCTGCCATAAGAAAAACAAACTCTATTGGGAAATAAATGACCTATTTCATCATTTTGACAAACAATTGGCCAAAGAAAATCCACAATATTTTTCATAATTGGTGAAAAAAGCGAATATTTATTAACTAAAAATATTCTATTCTCACTATTCAAAGGGACCCTATCCACTTTATTATTTTTGTAATGAGTTTTATCCTTGTTCCTTATGTAGGAATCAGGGTTTAATAACCTATTACTACTGTTATTTATTAAGGATTCAGAATAACCTCTTTTTAAGAGCCTGCTTCTGATCTCCCTAAATTCAGAGTCCAACAAATTAATTTCCGAGGTATGTTCAAAAGTGCGTTTGAACTCACCAAAAGGAAGTGCCTCAATCAAGTGTTTGGGGTGAGCACTAGTGGCATGTAAAAAATTATTGGTTGCAGTAACTTTTCTATATTGCACTTTATTGCTAGGATCCACATATAACAGAATATCCAAAAATTGAATGGTTTGGGTATTCACTACATATGTAAATTCAAGACCAAATCTATTACGATGTAAACTGGTAATAAATTCATCAAATTCCACAGTATTACCAGTACATACAAAGATCAAATCATCAATGTACCTATCATAAAGTACAACATTTTTACGAAAAAAATTCCAAAGTATAAAGAAAACTGGTTTCAAAAAACGACATAAATAATATAGCATAAGTAGGGGCAAAATTAGCCCCCATTGCAGTACCTTCCTTTTGTAAAAAAATGTTATCTTCACAACAAAAGTAATTATGAGTTAATGCAAATTCCAGAAGTTAAATAATAAATGAAGTTCGTGGACCCTCCCCCAAAATATTATAAATAGCCTCTAAGCCAAATTTAGTGCTAATGCTGGTGTATAAAGCCTTTACGTCAACAGTTGCCCAATAAAAAGTGTTGTTCCATTGCAAATTCTTAACCTTATCACAATAATCATTGGTGTTCCTGATATGTGAAGAATCATTAGGACTAAATTTGGCTTAGAGGCTATTTATAATATTTTGGGGGAGGGTCCACGAACTTCATTTATTATTTCACTTCTGGAATTTGCATTAACTCATAATTACTTTTGTTGTGAAGATAAAATTTTCCTACAAAAGGAAGGTACTGCAATGGGGGCTAATTTTGCCCCTACTTATGCTATATTATTTATGTCGTTTTTTGAAACCAGTTTTCTTTATACTTTGGAATTTTTTCATAAAAATGTTGTACTTTATCATAGGTACATTGATGATTTGATCTTTGTATGTACTGGTAATACTGTGGAATTTGACGAATTTATTACCAGTTTACATTGTAATAGATTTGGTCTTGAATTTACATATGTAGTGAATACTCATACCATTCATTTTTTGGATATTCTGTTATATGTGGATTCCAGCAACAAAGTTCAATATAGACCATATAGAAAAGTTACTGCAGCCAATAATTTTTTACATGCTACTAGTGCTCACCCCAAACACTTGATTGAGGCACTTCCTTTTGGTGAGTTCAAACGCACTTTTGAACATACCTCGGAAATTAATTTGTTGGACTCTGAATTTAGGGAGATCAGAAGCAGGCTCTTAAAAAGAGGTTATTCTGAATCCTTAATAAATAACAGTAGTAATAGGTTATTAAACCCTGATTCCTACATAAGGAACAAGGATAAAACTCATTACAAAAATAATAAAGTGGATAGGCTCCCTTTGAATAATGAGAATAGAATATTTTTAGTTAATAAATATTCGCGTTTTTCTTTTTTTTTTCAATAATCATTTTTATTGTTTTGCCAAACCATTATTCATTTCACACACTATTTACATTATGTACAATATTGCTTCCACTGTTTAAGTTCCATTTTGAATTTCCCTATAATACATTAAGAATAAATATCATTTTAACCAAGTACAGGAAATTAAAATCACAAAAAATTAAACACAAAAGCATCTACAATAGACAATTTTAAACCAACTCAAGCCAATAATTTGTATTATTTCTACATTTTCTATCTAATCCAAGAATGTGTTGGTACACATACAGAATGTCCTGACGGAAAGTGGATAGGGACTGCTACGCCAAAATAATATTAAAGATTTGTTCCCAAATTTTTATGCTGTTTATACTTTTCTTATTATTTCTAATTAACAATTTGTGCGCTAATATATGCTTAATCGCTAACAGCCTGAAATTTTGCCACGACACCTGTGCTGGGTTCAACCAATTTGTGGCTATATATAATTTCATTAGTAAACTAATATTCATAATTACAATCTTTTTGTTTTGTCCAAATTCTCCGTGGAATATGTAAAATCAGAAATTCCCAGGAGAGTGTTGAGTTTTGGTAACCCATTTTTTGTAGTTGTAACTTTAAAGAATTCCATAATTTATAAATGCACTTGCAACTCCAGAACATGTGTAACAGGTCTGCTGTCTGATCTATACACTGTGGACATGTAGGTGACTTTTTTGAATCAAATTTATGAAGTGTAAGATGGGTATAATATGCATTGTTAAATATCATCAATTGAGTAAAGACCAGTTTTTGAAGTGATACGGATTTTAATGTTAAGTTAAACGCCTCTACTATTTTACTTTCATCTAGGGATGGCAATTTCTCTCTCCAGTATTTGGATAACAGAATATGATTATTATATTTTCTCTTTTGCCATTTTATACGCTGAGGATATATATTTTCTATCTTGTTGCAATGCTTCCCACAGTTGACCTGAAATAACTAGTTCCTCTTTTTTATTTCAAAACTGGTAAAATAATTTATGGCCAAATCTTTTAACTGCCTCATTATAATTAAATAAGAGATGGGAAGATTCATCTCTTTTAAGATATCATGTACTGCTACTCCTAGGAAGGGTATAAATCCCTTACAGTTAATTCCTTAATAAATGGATATTTCTTTAAGTCTATCAGTTGATTACCAATAGTTATATTAGGATTTCCATCAAACGGTTGAAACATCATCATATATTTTAAAAGGTTCAAGGAGGCAAACAGAGTTTGAGTCGCCACTGCCCATACCTTAATGTGTTCCATTAACTCATATTTACTCAATGTTTTTATATTCAAAATGGTACAGCTTTAACATTAATTCTCTTCCCTTTTATATGTTTATAATTTAGCAGTACCCATTTGGGTATCCATTTTCTATTTTCGCTATCCAAGTAAGACACCCTTAAAATCCTATTGGCCTGAATCACTGTATAATACATCTCAAAATCTGGTAAATCCAACCCCCCCCTCGTTTTAGGAGCCATCAGTTTTTCATAGGATATTCTCGCTTTCTGGGTTCCCACAAAATTTCCCCAGTCCTATCTGAAATTGCTTGAAAAGGATTTCGTGATTTTAAGTTGTGCTGCTCTAAAATATATAGCATTCTGGGAGAACGTTCATTTTATTATCGCTGCTCTTGCCATCATGGGTAGCTTCAACTTACTCCATCTTTTCAAATCCATTGTTATTCGGTCTCCAGTTGCCTTAATATTGTTGATAAAAATTCTCTATTTTCAGTTGAAAAGTCAATCCCCAAATATTTTATTCTTTCTTCTGTCCTTATTCGTCCTATCAATGGTAGCATTGAAAAAGGTGTAGGTGTCTTTAGGGGCAATATTTTGGTTTTTTCAAAATTTAGTCTGTAATTACCAATTTTCTCAAAGGTTTGTATCCGTGTTAGTATTTTTTCTGTATCTGACACGGTGTGGTACTGTATATATTTAAATCATCTGCAAAAGCAGCCATCCTAACATTTATCCCAAGAAGTACAGGAGAATTATAAAAAACTTTTTGTTTCATATGAAGAAATAAAGGTTCTAAATACAGATTAAACAGTATGGGAGACAATGGGCACCCTGTCGAGTTCCATTTTAATTTGAATCCTTTTGGAACATTCATGATTTATATATAAACTAGTGTATGCATTCTTGTATAAATTTCTTAACATAGAAATAAAAAGCTGAGGTATATTGAAATATGATAATGTTTCAAATAAATAAGCCAAATTAACTCTATCGAATGCTTTTGAGCATCAATTATTAAAGCATATATGTTCATATTTTTATACTTTGCATAAGATATTAAAGTATGAAGAGTTAATGTATTGTCTGTAGTCTGTCTCCCATCTATAAACCCGCCTGTTCTTCTGATATTATCAAGTTTATTATTTTTTAATCTACTAGCTAGAATAGATGTCATGATTTTCATATCAATATTCAACAATGATATGGGCCTATAATTGTCTGGATTTTTGGGATCACTATTCTCTTTCAATAACAGAATTGTTCTTGAGGCATTAAAATGAAGATCATTGCTGCCATTCGAAATGATATAGTTAAAGGTCTGTGAAAGTACGGTGCTTAGAATCCCACTAAAAGATTTATAAAATTCAGAGGTCATACCATCTGGTCCTGGGGCTTTATGTGGCTTTAGTTTCTTAATTGCCTCTAGAACTTCATCAACTCTCCCTGAGAATCCTCGTCAATCTTGGGAAAATTAATTTTCTGTAAGAACTCTTTCCTCTCTTCATCATGCCCATGAGTTTGTTGCTCACCATATATCTGATTAAAAATTGATTCAAAAATCTTCATGACATCTGACTTATCAGTATATAACGTATTATTATGATTTATTTCGGTAATTAATAGTGTCGATTTCGTCTGATTAATAATGCGGGCTAATGCTTTCGAGGGAGTTTGAATGTGATTTGCATATTTAACTAAACTTCTTTGTTCGTACAGTGTCAATTTTCTGTTATGCATAAGAAACAGCTCTTTCTGACATCTTAACAACTCAGTTTCTGTTTGCTCAGTGTAGTTACTCATCAGCTCCTGGTCCAATAATTGTACTTTAGTTTCCAGATCCAGTTGTTCTTTATTTTGGAGTTTTTATAATAAGTGGCTTTCTGAATAAATAATCCTCTTAACAAAGTTTTAGTTGTAGCCCATTCTATATCTAATGGATGTTCATTATGGGGTATATTGTATACTAATTGTTTAAGAATCTCCTTAACTTCCTTTACTATATCTTCTTTGGTTAATAGGTATGGGTTTAAGGACCAATTATATCCTCCATGATTTTTAGTATTCAAAATATCGGTCTTTAAAGTTAAAGTTATTTTAGAATGGTCTGAGAGCTGTCTAGCTTGATTAGAAACCCTAGGGTCAAGTGAAATGAACACTTCTGGAATTAAAAAAATCAATTCTTGACCACATTTTATGGCAGCTAGAATAGAAAGTAAAGTTTTCTGCCTTTGCTTGTATGTGTTTGTGTTTAAAAGGGTCATATAGTTTGAAATCCGTTCTCAGTTCTTTCAACGCTACCATTGCCTGCTTATTAAAAGCAGTCGAAGCTCCCAACTTATCAGTTTTAAAATCTTGGTAAGCATTCCAATCCCCCCCCATCACTATGTAACAGTTGTTATATGACTGTAGAATAGAGTAAATTGAAGCTATATAATGATGTTGGTTCACATTTGGGGCATAAACACATAAAAGTACTATCGGCTTATCGAAATTTTCAGTTTTGAGAACCACCAAACACCATCTGCCGTCTTTATCTATTTTGTCCTCCAAAATTTCTCCTTGAAACTGATTTTTGATTATAATTGCCACCCCAGCACTATTCGTAGTCCCTTCCGCCTTTACAACCTTCCTAATCCATTTCTTGTCCTTCATTGTTTCCCATTGGTCATTAGTCAAATGTGTTTCTTGTAATAGAATAAAACCTGCTTTTGATTTAAAAAACAAATGCAGAAACAGCTTTCTTTTTTTCATGTTCTGGAGTCCTTTAACATTCCAGGAATCTATTATCCACATTCTAAACTATGAATTGATGAATAATGGTATCTATTTTTTGTTTTCCACCTTAAATTGACAAATGTTGGTATTACGTGAATTTTTTGGAAGCAAAACAGCCATCCCATCCCTACCCAGTGCCTATCCACTATTCCTCCGGACCAGGATGAACATAGGTTTTTCACATTGGATAACATTCTCCAAGTAGCTAAACTACTAATTCTATTAACTAACAATAAAATAGCATGCAAAAAACCTACACCAACTATATCTACGTCTACAAAGTCTAACCCAGACATTCCCTACTAAACACCACACTCAAGTAACTACAGCTCTGAACATTTCCCTAATATTCATGTAAACTAATTGTACCTGACATGTCAAATAATTCACTTTTAACAAACTTTAAATACAGCAATAATATGTTAGCATTATAATTACTTGTTCCAAAACCTTTTAACTAACAGTTTACCTAATACGCACACAGTTGTTATACATTTGTTTAAAACAAGCCATTATTTAGGTCAGCTATTTATCTTCAAAACATTCCTACAATATTGCATTTAATTTTTATAGATCATTACAGTTAGACATCACCTATATTACACAACTACTACTACTGTTTGCTAATTATACTAAATGTATATATATATATATATATTTTTTTTTTTCTTCTTTCTGTTCTCCCCCTTCCCCAAACTGAACACAGTTAAAAGATACTTATTTATTCACTTATTTACTCACTAAATAAAACACAGTAAGTTACAAAAACAAGCCTGCAAAAGAGAGAAAAAAAAAAAAAAAAGAAAAGAGAAAAAAACAACACAAAAAATAGACTGCATTACCTGGATTTACCACTAAGCCATAGTCTCTTATACAGCAACAGCCAAACCATACATTTTTGTCCATACATGACACATTTTACCTTATTGATCGTATCTCAGTCATTTTAGCTCCAAAAAAGTCCCAAAAAGTTTCATTTTGATTTACAGCAGCTCTTCTTGCTTCCCAGCAGTTGCAGCAGTCCAGGCAGTTCAATTTTCGAATTTTCGCGCTCGCGACGGGGGAACCAATTCGCGAACGGACCTCTCAGCTGTATCACTCAAAACGGTCCCCCTGCTTCCTTTACCTTGTTTCCTGCTTCCTCATGGGTCAGGAGCGCTCGTAGAAGCCATAAAACGTCGTGGAATCTTTGTGTTTCAGCTAGGAAGACGAGATTAAAAGATAAAACGGAGAATTACCAGGCCTGCTGAAGAATGAAGAACACACAAAGGATTTTGAAGCCTCGGATTTTCGTAAATGCAGTCTCCCATTCATTTTAATGCAGGAAAAAGCCAGGATGTACTGTTCAATTTTCAGATGGTGGCAGAGCCTTAAACAGCTTCAAAAAGGTAGGTCTGGCTTCTTTTTTTGTATTTACAGTGTATTTAATGCCATCAAGAGTAAAGATTAAACTGTTAGGATATTTCATTTGAAATCTAATGTTTTTGTCAATTAGAAACTTACAGTATGGAGCCAGCATTTGTCTAGACTGTCTTATTTGTGCTGGTAAATCCTGTGTTATAGAAACTTTATAACTTTGCCACATTATAGATCCTCCAGATTTTTTTATGGTTAGAAGTATTTTATTCACATCCTGGAAGTTTAATATTTTGACATACACAGGTCTTGGTGTATTTGAAGCTTGGGAATTCCTGTAAGTTCTATGTGCTCTTTCTATGACAATTTGCTGAACATCCATAGAGTCCTTAAGTAATGTTTCAAATATTTGTTTGATAGAAGTGTTCAGCTCATTATATTGGATTGATTCTGGGATCCCTCTGATGATTATGTTGTTACGTCTTGATCTTGCTTCCAGGTCCAGAATTTTGTTTTGCATCATTTGTATATCAGCCTCTTGTGATTCAGATCTTTTAGTGAGCAATGCTATATTGTCTTCATTTGCTGCTATTCTGGTTTCTGCTTTCTCCATTCTTGTTAGAATCCGATTACATGTCTCACTAAATGTTTTTGTTTGGGATGTTAGGTCTTGTAATGCATCTTGTATAGGCAACAATGCAGACTTAATTTCTTCCATCGTAACCTGTTGATCAGATTTCGCTGATGCCCCTGTTTTTGCAGTTTCTTGCTGTCTGAATGTTTTCTGTCTCTTAAATGTGGATTCCTTCTCTGGAGACTGTAATGCTGACAGTTTAGTTTTAGTAGTTGTAGTGTCCATATTTTTATCTTCTTTTGACATTTTGAAATGCTGCAGATAGAGATGATTACCAAGTAAAAGTTTCAGTAATGTGGTAATTCAGTCCTTTGTTTGTTGCTCTGTTCAGAATCAACCAAGCAATCAGTTCCAATCCTGTTGTCACCAAGTATTTTTTTTCAATTTTTTTTCCTCGATAAGATCGCTGACTTCTAGTAGATTATTAATTGCTGTCAATTAGTTGATTAACTCCAAATGTACATCCGCAGAGGTGATTTTTGTTTCTGGTCTTTGGAGAGCTGAAGTACTGCAGTGCTTATAGAATGGCGGCCATCTTTGTCTCCAATATTCGCTTTTTTCACCTATTATGAAAAATATTGTGGACTTTCTTTGGCCGATTGTTTGTCAAAATGACGAAATAGGTCACTTATTTCCCAATAGAGTTTGTTTTTCTTATGGCAGATATGCTAATCTAAAGGAAATGTTAAAGTTTAAACCAAAAGTTAAGATTAACATGCTTAATGGGAGTTCCACATCAAAAGGTATGTTTAGGTGTGGAAAATGTAGAATTTGTCCAAAAGTTAAGAATTTAACAGGTAGTTGTATAAATGGTGTAAAATATCAAGCTACGGACATATTTGATTGTAAATCTTGTGGGGTGGTTTATATTGTTGGCTGTGGGTGTATTCCACCCAAATATTATATAGGGAAAACGAAACATCAGCTAAAGATAAGAATTTTGGAATATATGGGTGACATTAGAAATCGTAGGATGGAAAGTCCGATTTCTGAGCATTTTAATAGTTCGCATAATGGTGTGTTGGACTCTTTGTTCTTTTGTGCTTTGGCCAGGCCTGATACTTATAATGCTGGGAATTTTTTACAGAAACTGCTGAAGTTGGAAAGTATGTTTATATTAAATTTTGGTACATTAAAACCTAAAGGTCTGAATTTAGAAATGAATTTGACTATTTGAAACTTTGCTTTAGGCACTTGTACATACACATGGCTTTATTTAGTTATGTGTTTATTGTATATTAACGTTTCTGTATAGGTAGCCTTTCTTTATTATGTATTAGTATTTAATAGTGTATGGTCCCTTTTATTCTGAAGCCTTGTGATACATTTAAACAATTATCTAATTATTTAATTAACCAATGATGGATTTTTTTGTATAAAAGATGCATTAAATTGTGAAAAGGTTATTCCTTTGAAGGCTGTGTAAGCCGAGGTACCAGAATAAATCTGATTGCATCCAGCTCCTGTCTCTGTTTTTGGTGGTTGTCGTATCTACAAATTTGTTTTTTTTCATTTTAATGTACAACTATCCCATGATCCTCAGGCAATTTTTCATTATTTTCATTAAATGAAACATATATACTACTACTCCTTACGTTTCTTTTTAATCTTTTGTGATGTAATTTTAAATCTTCTTTTCATCACCTCTAACCCAGTACCTATCAAATTTATTTTCCTGAAATCCTTTACACTCCCTTCAAAAACATCCGATTTATCACTTTCAGTTTTTTTTTCATTTTCAACACTGTCAGTACAGTTATCCTCAGCCTTCTGAAATATAACATTTTTATCTAAGTCATTCTTTATTATTGCATCCTCTTTTTCATTAACACTTTTCCCCCTACTTCGTCATTACTTTTAGATATTACAAAACTTTTTTCATCACCTGCTTAACATTATATTACTTATTCTTTTTGCAATCAAACCAAAAATGCCATTCACTTTTACATATTCTATATTCCTTGTTGGCCCTTATTCATCAGTGATCTTTTTCCCCACATTGATTACATCTTACTTTTGCGTACTCATTTCTTCAGATTATAGGTTCATAGGTTCATAGGTTCATAGGTTTATACTAGGCTATCTGCCCAAGGGCATTTATAAGCCTAGCCCATAGTTATGTGGCTTTCGCCACCCCTTTAGTTTGAATAAAAACTATGCCTATCATTTTGCTGTGCCTCTGTGAAGCAGTGACACTGAAGTAATCCCTGGGGTATATCTGCAATCTCCCATCCATTGGTCAAGATTCCTCTTGAACAAGGCCAGAGAGGTGCTCTGCCTCACATGTACCGGGATTTTGTTCCACAGCATAGGGAGTCTCTGGGTGATGAATCTGTCCCTCCAGCACGTTCTATTTATAACCGTGTCAAGGTTTAAGTCTCCGCCCTTGTGGTTCTGAGGGATCTAGATTTTTGAGGTGAAGCATATTCATCAAATCTGGGTTTGACATGGCCTTATATGTCAGGCACAGGTCACCTCTGAGCAAGCGGTATGAGACTGAATAGAGCTGGAGTTCTTTCAGTCGGGCAGCATAAGACATATTTTTGAGACCCTTTATCCTTTTGGTGAGGAACTTTTGGGGCCTTTCAAGCTGCAGCAGGTGTCTGGTCAGATACATTCGAGCGGGCATTGTAGTCAATCATAGGTCTAATGAGTGATGAGTACAGGGCGACGATGACCTCCCTTGATCTAGATGTGAATCCCTTCATGATCAGGTGGGTGATATAGAAGGTTTTCCTAACTACTTTAGCAACATGAGTGTCAAACGAAAGGCTACTGTCAACCTGGGTCCCCAGATCTCTGATGACTTTTTCTGTGCTCAGTGTATTGCCACCTATATGGTAGCTAGGGGTAACCTTGTTTTTCCCGAAGGGTATGACTATGCATTTTTTGGCGTTTAACTTCAGGCCATGGCTCTGGCACCAGTTATCCGCTTCTGTGAGGCCCTTCTGGAGGATATCTGTGTCAGATGTGTTTTCGACTATGGCGCCCAGTTTGCAGTCATCCGCAAACTTTGTCAGCCATAACCCTCCTGTGTTTGCTTGTACTTCAGAAAAGTAGATGCCGAACAAGAGTGGACCCAGGACTGAGCCCTGTGGGACACCACTTGTGACAGGCTTTGAGTCTGACATGGCTCCAGCAACTCTGACCCTGTGGGTTCTGTCACTTAGCCAGTTTGCAACCCATCTTGTGATGTATGGGTTTACATTCAAGCTGATGAGTTTTTCGATGATACCTGAGTGGGGTATTGTGTGAAGGCCTTTGCCAGGTCGAGGTAGGCTGTATGGACTGCCTTTCCCTCATCAATGGCCTTGGTGACTGTCTCGAAAAAGTCAACCAAGTTTAAGAGGCAGGATCTGCCTTTGACAAAGCCAAACTGGGTTGGATCCAAAGTCTGCAAGTTCCCTATGTCTTTATTTATGAGTTCCATTATGATCCTCTCCATGGCTTTGCAGATAAGGCTTGTCAAGCTAATGGGCGGTAATTTCAGGGTCTGTGGAGGCACCGCCCTTATGAAGTGGGACCACAGTCGCCATGCGCCACTCCTTGAGTACGTATCCTGAGGTGAGGCTAAGATTAAACAGCTGTCCTAACTGTGGGTTTAATTCCTCATTGAGTTCATGAAGCACACAGCCGGGGACACCATCCGGTCCCATGGATGCTGTGTTTTTTGCCTTAGTGAGGGCAGTTCTCACCTGGGCGTTGGAGATGTTTGGGGGCTACAATCCTCTCGAATAGGTATCTCTCCTTTTGGGGAGGGGAGAAGTTTGCACTGAACCTGTCAGCCAGTATGTTGGCAATGTGTGTAGGTTCAGTAATTTTCACATCATTTTGAACTAATTCTGAGCATATCTGGGAGTTTCCTCCTAGGTTTCTAACATAGCTAAAGAAGGCCTTATGATTCTCTTTAGAGTCCTTGGCGATTTTTCTCTCAAAATTTGCCTTGGATGATTTTATGAGAGCTCTTAGTTTTTACTTATAATGATCAAAGGTGTCTTACCTTTCAAGGATTTTGCTCTATCTTGTAGTAGCTTCCTCCTTTTGTTGTAGAGCTTGTTTATGGCTGGGGTCCACCAGACTGGACGCTTGCCTTTGGTACAGAGAGTCTTAGTTTTGTTTGGGATTGCCTGATCCATGCAGTCCTGTAGGTGCTGGTAGAAGGCATTTGTAAGTGATTCAGCGGTTTGAGTAATGTTTACCACTGGCTCAGGGGCCTTAAAGGAGACCACACTAGTTTTTAGAAGTGTGAAATCGGCTTTTGAGAAGTTTTTCACTGTGGTCTTTTTTGTTTCAGGTGGGAGCGGGATGAGGACCTCCAGCGAGATTAGTTTATGATCTGATCTCACCAGTGAGGGGTATACTTCCGGTGTTGAACATTTTGATCCCATGTTCGTGATGATGAGATCAAGTATGTTTTCTCCTCTTGTGGGGATGGTGACTAGTTGTTCCATGGCATTTGAGTTTATGAACTCCAGGAATCTTTGGGTTAGAGTGTTCGGGCTTGAGTAGTGTTCCCAGTCTATATTAGGGTAGTTGAAGTCAGCTAGTATGATGGTGTTTGGAGATACATTTATCCCCTCCAATGTTTTCAGGAAGGCCATGTGAGGTTCCTGAGTTTGAGAGGGTGGCCTGTAACATGCTACAAATTGCAGAGCAGTCTTGCCTATGGTTAATTGCACCTGGATGGTCTCCGATGCATCGTGCGTTGCCACCAACCTTGAGGTGGTGGCAAAGATCTTCAATCACCTTGAGATGATTGAAATTCCTGCAAAAAAGGTTTTTATCTGTCCAATATACCTATTTGTACCTCTATTGCCGTCTATATGTACAATACTTGGTAAATGCTTTATCACATCCTTTTCATATTTTAAAATAACATCCACTTCCCACCTGCCATTCCAAATACCTGTCCCTTCTATAACTTTCACAATATCAGAAACTGACTTACACATACATGAAAAGTAATTTTTAACTCAATGTCATCATTTTTAGTCAAGTCCATTGCCTGGAAAATATAAACTCACGTCATGATTGACAGTCCTTCTTTTTTCATAATTAAACAAAAATATTTCCATTAAGTCTTTAGTGTCAAATATTACATCATAAAATGTCTCTTTCCACAAATTAATCACAGGGATCTAATGTCCTTTACTTCAAAACCCAAAAGTTAATGCTAAATTATCCCCCATAAAATATCTATTATTTCATTTTTCTTATCCAAACTTTTTTTTTTATTTTTTAATAATGTTTTCTGTACATTTTTCTTCCAACCGCATCAGCATATGATTTTCCAGATGGCATTTCATCCATAGCCTTATGTCTATCCAACTCACAACTCATTTTCTTTCCACCCAACTTACTACTCATTCTGAAAGTATTTTCCATCATATCTGACCAAGAAACTTCAGAGTCTTCTTGAGGATCACCTTTGTTCAAGAAATCAACCAATTTTACATCAGGCTAGCCTCCAGAAACAATTTCATTTGCAACACCTTCTTCAAAGTCTTTAGCTTTAAAGTCAATTAGAAGCTGACTCTACTATCTTTTTACTTTTCAATAGTTTTCTGTTCAACTGACAAAACAATTCTACCTACAACAGAACAATTCCTTTGTTGCTCTATTACTCCACAGCTTCTCTTAGCTTCCTCCACACCAGGAATAGAAGCATGATGGGCAGCAGCACAAACCTTCCCTCCCACAATGTAAAACAGTACAGGAAGATCCTTGATACTCTGGGAAAATTAGTGGTATCATTCTCCCCTAAATAATGGCTACTAGCTCAGAGGATCAAACCTGGCCAACAAAAGATAAATAAAATAAAATTATAGAGAAAGTTGTCTGAAACTTAAATTATTTGCAATTCATTATCACTGTGATGCCCCTTCCCTGGGCCAGTAATCAAGGAGCGTCAGTCCTCTTCATTGACACTGGTGAGGGATGCTCACTTGGAACAAAGATAGATACAATCACTATTTCCAGATGCAACTCTCTGCACCAAGAGCAATTTCCATTAAGAACACACGGGGAAAACACTCCCATCCTGGAGCTGGGTTTCCCCCTCTCTCACAAGGCTCCTAATAAGACTTCTCACTGAACAGAGCTGTAGAGTTCAGTCCTCAGCCAAGCATTTCAAGCCAATTTTTCCACTACCCTCTCTCTGTAACCAGCACTCTGAGTTCCTGCTCCAAGTAGCTGACATACATATTCTTTGAGAGTGTATTTGCATGCACACACACACACGCACACATGCAGACACGCACACACACGCACACACACCCACGCACCCACACACCCACACACACACACACACACACACACACACACACACACACACACACACACACACACACACACCTGGGAGCGGCTGGTACAGCTGGTACAGGTTTACTAGGTATGGCCTCTCTGTCCAGATTATAAGGTAGACACTACCATCCAAAACACTTCAAAGCCAGCTGCTCTAGGACTCTTGCAAGAGTGCCCTATCATATTGAGTAAAAATAATACTAATACAAATGGAAGCATTTGACCAGTGCATCAAGGCTTTCAGGAGCAGCCACAGTGTCACCAAATAAATATAAGTACTCTCAAAGGTTAAAATATTCTCTAAAAAGACTAGCCACGGTTAAAAGTTTAAATATTTAATAATAAATAATAAAAGAACATACAAATACTAAATATCTATTTACAATAAACACCAGAGTTTCAATCACAGGAAATATTAAAAATAGAACCAATGGGAAGATGTTCACAGATACAGAAAAACACTACTTAACTATTCTCACTATATTCTCTTGACTGATCTAAAGAATTATTGTACCCTAGTTCACTTACTAGAGCAAGGCAAGATGAATTGGGTGAGTGGTCTTCCTTCTTTGTCAGGTTTTAAAAACAGACTGCTCTGAGACTTCTGTCTCATTTAGTATTAAAACATCATTTCATTGCTGGACTACAGAATAACATCACATAAAACTGGTCATCTGAATGTGAATCCCACACTACCCCCTTTACTAAAAACTGAACCAGAATCTAGCGCATATGTGTTACCATACACACACATGGAGCTTTGCTAATTTGTGGTATCACATCTGGAAGCTATAAAACCATTTCAAAACGTCCACCCTTCAAGAGTAGCAATTAGTTCATCCCTAAGGACAATACAGTATGATTCCTAGTCCTGGTTTTCACAGACATTTTGTCTCTAGCTGCAATCATACTGTAAGATACAATCTTTACTGCCTAAACTAGGTAATTTAATTTCAGACTATTTTTTAAAGTTAGCTGGACCGAGATTAACCTGTTCTCTTCCAGTGCATTCTGTTGCAATATATTCATTTCAACAGTTACAATGCAGTCTAACATACAGGTGTATTTCTTTTCTGTCCAGCAGGACCCACTGTTGGTACATTTTTAATACAAGCAATTGTAAAAAATTAGTTTTATATACAAATGGCATGTAATTCTTTACAAAACTCCAGCTTATTATTCTGGCATATGTTTCACATCCACTGCCTTACTTCTCCTGGTATAGCTGGAAATACCTCACATCAACACATCTTTCACCCCATTGAAGACTCACGCTAATTTCTCAACTGACCCTGGAGAAACATTGCTTGAGAGGAATGAGTCTGTCTGGCAATATATTAACCCATATCCTGTTTGACAGTCCATCTGCATTGGCACAGCTGATGCAACTATTGCCCTGCACTGTCATGTCATATACCTGCAACCCTAGGCTCCACCTTAATAACTTGGCATTTTGCTAGCTGGCTCAATGTAGCCATGGTAATGGATTGTGGTCTGTAACTACAGTGAATTTCCTTCCATACAGATAGGGTTGAAGTTTCTGCAGTGCCCATATTATGTCTAGACATTCTTTTTCTACAGCTGCATAACATTCTTCCCTGAGTTGGAGTCTATGGCTGATATATACAACTGGCTGCTCTTCTTCCTCTGAGGAAACATCGGTGAGTACAGCCCCCACCCCATGGTTCAAAGAAGCTATCTGCACAATAAATTATTTGCTGTAATATGGACTAGCTAACACAGGGGATCCTCCCAAAGCCCCTTTAAGCTTTTGGAATGCCTGCTCACATGGTGGGATCCACACTACCTTATCTGACCTGTCTTTCCTCATCAGGTCTATGAGGGGTGCACCTGTTGTACTATAATTAGGAATTCTAGTATGAAATAATCGCTGCATGTACAGCAACAGCAAGGTCCCAAACCAAACATAATCCAAAGCAAAAATTGGACCAGCAGACTGTGGCAAGAAGCCAATGTTTAATATTAAATTCTAAAGATACATAGGAGAAAAACAAACCAGTTTCGGCTTGATAAATCACACAGCCTTCATCAGTGTATAGAACATGAATAAACCAACTCCTTATATAGTCCCTAATACAAACAACAAAATCATGTGACTGATTAAAGATGCTCATTTAGTCCAGGTACAAACAGACCCCCCCCCCAGCTTAATGATCCATTTTTTCTCTTTTGTAATAAGCATCTCATGCCAGCCTGCCTTATTAGATCTAATGCCCAAAATTTGATCAATAATTGTAAAATTAAAAAAAGCATTTGTACGTACTGTAGTGTGTTTGTAAAGGGCATTGGTAATCTTTTGATGTTTTATTTCACAAAAGTGCTCACAAATCCTAAATTTAACTGGCTGTGAGGTTTGTCCAATGTAGAAAGCTGAACAATTACAGGTAGCTAAGTAAATCACCCAATCTGTTTGGCAATTAGCAAAAAAAGATATATTAAAAACCTGGCTAGTATTTTTCCTACTGAAGCACTTGGTCTTCACGACCATTTGGCAGTAAGTGCAATGACCACAAGGATACTACTGGATCCCCAAAGAGTGTACTTTGCAAAGAATCTTTCTTATGGCTAGGCCAATGTTTGTAATGATTAAAATAAGAAGCCAATTTCCTAGCCTTCCTGAAGGAAAAGTGACATCTATTCTCCAACAGTTCAGAGAGCTTGGTGTCTGCCAACAGGATGTTCCAATGACACTGGACACTGTCCATCAGTGTTCCAGTGTTCTTACCAAATGTGGTAATGAAATGTATAGTGAATTCCCCATCAACAATCTAATCTTTATATTGAAGAAGACTTTCCCTGTCAATGGTGTCTACCCTGTTCTTAACCTGAAGGATGTATTCCTTCTTATAGCCTCTATTCTTTAATCTAGTTGTAAGGTCATCACTGAAATGCTATGTGCTATTGTTTGAGCATATATGTTTAACTCTCAAAAATTGAGACTTGGGAATGTTTTTACAGATATATGGAGGAAGATAGCTGGTGGCATGGAGAAGGGAATTATATTCAGGGAATTTACGGTAAACCTCAGAAATTAGAGTATTATCAGGGCCTCTGGTCACCAAAACATCCAAAAAAGTGATCCGATCAGTATCATAATTTACCGTAAAGTGTATCCCTCACTTGTTCTCATTCAAATAAGTAACAAAATCCCGTAGATAATCTGCATCCGATCTCCATACCATCCAGCAATCATCCAAATATCTTCATAGGTTCATAGGTAGGTACTAGGCTATCAGCCCAAGGGCCTACGTAAGCCTAGCCAACAAGGTTCCCTGGCTTGCGCCACCCAAGAAAGTTATTTTCCTGTGCCACTGTCGAGCAGAGACAAAGAAGTGATCCCTGGGGTGCATTTCCTATTTCCCATCCACTCATCAAGATTTTTCTTGAAGAGTGCTAATGAAGAACTTTGTTTGACATAAATGTGTAGCCTGTTCCAGAGTATGGGAAGTCTCTGGGACAGGAATCTATCCCTCCAGCATGTCCTGTTTATTGTGGTGACAAGGTTTAGGTCCCTAGAGCTTGTAGCTCGGAGGGATTGGGATTTCTTTAGGTGTAGCATATCCAACAGCTCTAGGTTTGACATAGCTTTATATGTCAGGCAGAGATCACCTCGGAGTAGACAATATGTTACAGAGTAAAGCTGGAGTTTTTTGAGGCGGTCAGTGTAGGGCATTTGTTTGAGGCCAGTAATCCTCTTTGCGAGGTACTTCTGTGGCCTTTCCAGATGCTGCAGATGTCTTGTGAGGTACATTCCAAAAAGGGCATTGTACTCTATAATGGGTCTAATGAGTGTCGATTAGAGAGGAACCTTTAGGGGGAGAGAGGGGGTAAAGTTAGCACTGAACCTATATGCCAGGATGTTGGCAATATCAGTTGGTTCTGTAATTTTCATTCCTTTGTGCTGTAACTCAGAGCAGATCTGGGTGTTGCTATTGAGATTCTTGACATAGCTATAGAATGCTTTGTGGTTGTTCTTGGAATTAGTGTCGATTTTGTTTTCATAGCTACGTTTGGAGGATCTTAGAAGGGATCTCAGCTTCTTACTGGGGCTGACCAGGGAGCTCCTCCACTCATGGGATTTTACTCTCTTTTGCAACAGTTTCTTCCTTCTGTTGTACAGTTTGTTTATGACAGGGGACTACCAGATTGGCTTCCTTTTTTTGGAGGCTAGCGTCTTGGTTCTGTTTGGGATAGCACGATCCATGCACTCTTGTAAGTGCTTATAGAGTGCATTTGTGTAGGATTCAGCAGTTGTAACTGTATTGTCAATCTGCATGGGTGTCATGAAGTTCACCACTTCTGTCTTAAAAAGCATGAATCTGGCTTTGGAGAATTTTATACTGTGGTTTCCTTAATGGGGGGTGCGGGCGGGATGTGGATATCAAGGGTGATTAGCTTATGGTCGGATCGGACCAACGAGGAGTTGACTTCAGGTGTGGAACATTGGTCACTCATGTTGGTAATGACTAGGTCTAGGATATTGTTGCCCCTGGTGGGGTGTTGATAAGTTGATCCAGGGCATTGGAGTTTATGAATTTCAGAAAGCGTTGTGCTAAGGAGTTGGTACACGAGTAGTTTTCCCAGTTAATGGTGGGGTAGTTGAAGTTGCCCAGTATTAGGGTGTTTGGTTGAACCCTAATATTTTCCAGTACATCAAGAAAAGAGGAGTGGGAATCCTGGGGCATGGTGGGGGATCTGTAGCAAGCTACAATTTGGATTGCAGTTTTGCCCAGAGTTAGTTGAACTTGGATAACCTCCAATGCATTGTGCTGAGCAACTAGCCTGGAGGTGTGGATATCCTTAATGAATATGGACACACCTCTGCCTTTGGTGTTTCGGTCCAGGTTACATGTTCGAAAAGTGTGGTATGAGTTATAGCCTGGTAGTGCAGGGGTGCTCTCTGGAGCCATGAACCAAGTCTCAGTCACTGCACAGATATCGATTTTCTCCATTTTAAGGAATGCCTCGCGTGAGTGCATTTTGAGATTTAGACTTCTAGCATTGAGTAGCATTCCACTCAGTTTTTGCTTGCCTGTTCCTGTTATGCTGGTGAATTCATTATTTGAACCTTGCCTAAAAAAGACACTACAGGGGCAGCATGAGCCTTAGTCAGTATCTGGAATCCCAGGGTTGGCAGGTACAGGTCATCTGTGGCAAAGCATCTTTTCCAAATATCAATTTCCTCCAGAAATAGATTATGCGAGCTGTCATAAATTATTTGGTCTTCAATGTAGACCATGAATAAATCACCATAAATTGGAGCAAATGAAGCACCCATGGCCGTACATCTGGAGGTAGCATTTCTCATAATAGAAAAAAACATTCTTCGTAAGTACATGCTCGGCAAGACAAATAAGGAATGTATTGAAACCGGGTTGGTATAACTCAGATTTTTACAGCCAATATTCTAAGGCATCAATCCCAGCCCAATGCGGGATATTGGTATATTACGTTGTAACATCCAAAATACAAAGCAACCAACCCAGCTCAAACTGCATTTCAGAGATGACCTGGAGAAATTCTGTGGTGTCCCATAACTGGGCCCGTACCCATTTAAGAAGTGGTTTAAGAAAATGTTCCCTTTCTTCTTTGGAGATTGGCATTTTGAATAAAGGATTGTCTTTTATACATGGCTTTTTTGTGTCTGAAGACAGTTTTGTAAATGATGTTATAGCATTTTGTAGAAATCTTAATCTCATGTTATTTTTTCAGGGAAGAGACACTTTGGATGTTCAGGAGGAATTCAGATATCATAGATCTATATTTATACCAACGATGCATCACAACATCCTTATGTTTCAAAACTCTATCCTTAAGGACTTGCATTTTCACTCCAGGGAAACTAGGGCTAGATCTAGTAATGTCTCTCAGACTGAAATGGAAGCTATTCTAAAATTAGCCAATAGCCATCAATTGGTTATATTGATGGCAGATAAGGGAGGGGTGGTGATTGTCCAGGATTGGACACAATATGACACTGAAGTGACCAGGCAGTTCTCAGATGGTCGATATTATTTCCATCTAACACTCAGTCTCATCCCCTTCTTCAAAAAACAAATTGATAAGTTTCTATCTCTATCCAAGGAGGAGGGCATCATTACCGATACCATTAAGCATCACCTGATCTTATCCGATCCTAGCAATCAATATATTTATTTTCTTCCCAAGATTCACAAAGACCCCTGGAACCCCCCCTGGCAGGCCCATTGTTTCAGGGAGAGGTTCTTTAATGGAACCCCTTTCCCAATTTCTAACCAAATATCTTAAACCACTTCTTAAAAGGGGACACCACAGAACTTCTCCAGGTCATCCCTGAAATGCAGTTTGAACCAGATTGATTGCTTTGTATTTTGGATGTTACAACGTAATACACCAATATTCCGCATTGGGCTGGGATTGATGCCTTAGAATATTGACTGTAGAAATCTGAGTTATACCATCCCAGTTTCAATACATTCTTTATTTGTCTTGCTGAACATGTAATTATGAAGAATGTTTTTTCTATCATGAGAAATGCTACCTCCTGATTCAAAGTACTCCCATGGGTGCTTCATTTGCTCCAATTTATGCCGATTTATTCATGGCCTACATTGAAGAGCAATTAATTTCTGACAGCTCACATAATCTATTTCTGGAGGAGATTGATATTTGGAAAATATATTTGGATGATTGCTGGATGGTATGGAGATTGGATGCAGATTATCTACGGGATTTTGTTACTTATTTGAATGAGAACAAGTGGGGGATACACTTTACAATAAATTATGATATTGATCAGATCACCTTTTTGGATGTTTTGGTGACCAGAGGCCCTGATAATACTATAGTGTCTGAGGTTTACTGAAAGCTTCCTGAATATAATTCCCTTCTCCATCCTACACATATCTGTAAAAACATTCCCAACTCTCAATTTTTGAGAGTTAAATGTATATGCTTGAAGAATAGCAGATATCAGCATTTCAGAGATGACCTTACAACTAGATTTAAGAATAGAGGGTATAAGGTGGGATACATCCTTCAGACTAAGAACAGGGTGGATACCATTGACAGGGAAAGTCTTCTTCAATATAAAGATAAGGTTGTTGAGGGAATCCACTAAACATTTCATTACCACATTTGGTAGGAACACTGGAACACTGATGGACAGTGTCCAACATCATTGGAACATCCTGTTAGCAGACACCAAGTTCTCTGAACTGTTGGAGAATGAATGCCACTTTTCCTTCGGGAAGGCTAGGAATTTGGCTTCTTATTTTAATCATTACAAACATTGGTCTAACAATAAGAGAGATTCTCTGCAAACTGCACTCTTGGGGGATCCAGTAGTAGGGTGCATTCCTTGTGGTCATTGCACTTACTGTCCAAGGGTCATGAAGACCAAGTGCTTCAGTAGCAAAAATATTTGCCAGGTTTTTAATATCTCTTTTTTTTTTGCTAATTGACAAACAGATTGGGTGATTTACTTAGCTACCTGTAATTGTTCAGTCTTCTACATTGGACAAACCTCGCAGACAGTTAAATTTAGGATATCTGAGCACTTTTCTGAAATAAAACATCAAAATATTACCAATGCCCTTTACAAACACACTACATTACATACAAATGCTTTTGTTAATTTTACAATTTTTGATCGAATTTTGGGCATTAGCTCTAATAAGACAGGCTGGCATGAGATGCTTAATACAAAAGAGAAAAAATGGATCATTAAACTGGGATGTCTGTTTGTATCTGGACTAAATGAGTATCTTTAATCAGTCACGTGATTTTGTTGTTTGTATTAGGGATTATATGAGCAGTTGGTTTATTCATGTTCTATACACTGATGAAGGCTATGTGATTTATCAAGTCTGTTTTTCTCCTATGTGTCTTTAGAATTTAATAGTAAACATTGGTTTCTTGCTACAGTCTGCTGGTCCAATTTTTGCTTTGGACTATAATTGGGAACAACATTTTTATACTACCCCCTATCACCAAGAATGCCCTCACCTGCTATTTGGTAACAGGGGCAGGCTATGCCTGAATGGCTTCCAGTTTGGCAGGTTCTGTCCTGATCTTACCAATCCCCACTCTCTCTATGTCCCAAGGAGGGGACCTCTGCCATACCCACCTGACACTTACTGGGCCTAATTGTCAACCCTGCCCTTTGCAGTCAGCTCAGAACCTCCCTGATATGCTGAAGGTGCTCTGGCCAGGAATGGCTGTAGATAGCAATATAGTCCAGGTAAGTGAGGGTATAATATCCTGCTCCTGCTAGGATACAATCTACCAACCTCTGGAAGACTGCAGGGGAATTTCTCTTCCCAAAGGGTATCTTTGTGAACTCGTATATTCTGAAAAGAGTCACAGAGGCTGACCTCTCTCTAGCATTGGGAGCAAGGGCACCTGCCAGTAGCCCTTGATCAGATCAATAGTGGTCAGATACTTAGACCCACCCAGCTCTCTAAGGCTTCTTATGTCCTAGGCATGTGGTAATTATCTGACTCTGTGTGACTATTTACTTTTCTGTAGTCAACACAGAACCCGGTGCTGCCATCTTTCTTTGATACCAGGACCAGGTACCAAGGAAGTAAATACTGTGGGAAGAAATAGCCAGGGAATTGTCATGGCTAGGCTGATATAGACCCTAGGGCCGATAGCCTAGTACCAACCTATGAACCTATGAACCACTTGCAGAGGCCCAGGGACTGCTGGATTTATGCATTACTCCCAGTTCCAGCATTTCCTGTATCTCCTCCCTCAGAGTCTGTCTGACTCACTCAGGAACCCTGTAAGGGGACCTGCTTGATAAGCCTTTGAGGTCTTCTATCCACACGGTGCTGCACTAGGTGGATGCACTCAGGTTTCCCAGTGAACATACTCCCAAACTCCTGTAAAGCTGCTCAGATTTCTTGAACCTAAGTAGGGATAGGTGCTTGGACATTGCCACCCCTTCCACTGAGGTGTCAGTCTGAGCCTCACCAAGATCAGTCAACAGATCCCCCTCAGACTTCTCCTGAAATCTACTGCAAATACTCGGCACCAGGGCCTCTCTATCTGCCTGCAGCTTACTGTGTCTGACAGGAATGAGCACCATAACCTGCTGTCCCACAGCATACTCTCAGGTTCGAGCATTCCTGTCATACCAGACCTTTTTCTGCTGGTAGGCTCCTGACAGGTTCTCCTGGGCCAAGCCCATGAGCTCCCTAAGACTTATCCCGAGGCTTAGTTCATATGCCACAACAGACTCCTTGTAGGATTTACACTCACCCTCCCACTCAACATGAATCAAACCTAAGGTCCCCTCACCCTATGCCTATACAGCAACTCAAGGGGTGAAAGACCTGTGGATTCCTGGGGTACTACTCTGTTTGCAAGCAGCAAGTCTGGCAAATATTTGTCCCACTCTCTCTTAAACTGGTCTTCAAATGCCCATATCATGGTCTTTAGTGTAGAGTTTAACCTCTGCACAAGACCATTAGTGTGGGGGGTAGGGGTGGTCTTTAGGTACTTCACCCCACAGTGCTCCCACAGACAAGCCAGCAGGTCTGACATGAAATTGCCACTTCTTTCAGTCAGTATTTCACTTGGGAACCTTCCCTGATGAAAATCTCTGACAAAGCATTTGCCACCTTCTCTGCCTTGATGGAGGACAGAGTCACTCCCTCAGGGTATCTAGTAGCCTAATTTACTACTACCAGGATGTACTTTTTCCCTGTGGAACTTGGAGTACTCAGAGGCTCCACAATATCCATATCTACCTTATGAAATGGCTCCTCAATCACAAGCAAAGGCATCAAAGAAGCTTTGACCTTGTCTCCTGCATTGGCTACTTTTTGGCACTGCTCACAGGTCTTGCAGCACCCTGCTTCATCAATTGTAATCCCTGGCCAATAAATGTTCTGAGTAATATGTTTCTTGGTATGCTTTATACCAATATAACCTGCAAAAGGAATATTGTGGGCTATGGATAAAAGTGGCAGACAGTAGGCTCTAGCTCTTTATTCTAGTATACAGATTCCCCTTTTCCTTGAGGAGCAGGTGCCAGTCTAGCTACCTCCCTAAAGTCTCTCAGTGTAGGGTCTGAGAGATGAGCTTGTCTCAACTCAGTCTTTGTGACTCTTCCCACCTCCCCTTTCACAGGAAGTCTGGTATCCTCTGACAGCAGTGCCTCGCTGTCAGCTTGAGTACTACCACTCCTCTCTGCCCTTGCAATCACTCTCTCCAAGGAAACATCAGTACCTACCAGCAGCTGTGGCCTCATCTTCAGGCTCATTGCTGCAGGGTAGCTCCCTTCCTGAAATACCAACATCACCAGTCCCAGCTTCAGGTGTGGGATCTGTCTGGGTCTCCTCAGGCTACCAGACCCACATGACTGTCTCCAAGCCTCACTGCATGTAACTGCATGCACACAAGGTACTGCATTATCAAAATCATTCTCTATCAAGATATCTACAGGGATATCCTTAAACACAAGTACTTGCTTGTTTCCTTTTCCAGCTTCCAGTCAAGGTGAACCCTGGTCAAAGGCATTTGGAATGGGGGTCATGTTAAAGCTCTGACTGGAGTGTCTTTAAACACTACAGGCTTCACAATGGTTATGTCAGAGGCTGTGTTTCTCTTAGCAGTGGCCTGTTTTCCATCCACTAAGATAGGATATAAACAGCGGTGATAGTCTGGTATGCCTGTTGTGTCCAAACAACTTACCACTGGCATACTGTTGTCCTCACTTGCTGGCCCCCTCTTTTGTTCCCCACCTTTCTTCTGTGGACATCTGTATGCTACATGGCCCCAATGGTAATATTTAAAACATTAAACCTTGATCCTGGCTGTGTACCTGAACTAGTGTATTCTCCTGTTACTGGTGGACTCTGTTGAGGTGGTTTAGGCTGCTCACTATGTGTTCCCTTACATCCATGTGCAGCATTGTGTATCCACTTTTTGTGCAGTGGTGGCCTGTTTGCTAAGCAGAGATCCCATTTTGTCCCCAGCTCATTTGCAGAGTTATTCTCCTGGTCTGACAACCAGATTCTCATGTCCTCAGGTAAAGTGCTAAGGGCTTGCTCCTTCATGAAAAGGCTACCAGCCTTTCCAAAGTAGTGACCTGACACCCACTCATCCACCTATGAAAATAAGTGCTTAACTCAGCAATATAATCTCATATACTTTCATCTGCTTTACATCTGTGCTACAAAACTTTTCCTTTAAGCTTCAGGTCTTAACTTAAACATTCCAATAAACATTTTTTTTCTTTATCAATGTTTAAACAATAATTTTCAGACAATTTAGAAACAACAGTTACTGCATTACCATGAAATAAGGGGGTCAGGAATCATACCCAGAGCCCTTGGTCAACATTATACTGTTTACATACTCTTTCAAATATATGAATAGAACTATCAAAATGATCCCCCTCTGTAAACTGTGGAAGACATTTATCGACCTTTATTGCTTCTGGGGTTCAGATATTTCCTTCTCCATTACCTCCATCACCCTGATTAAGAGTTAGCAT
Organism: Protopterus annectens; assembly: GCF_019279795.1. Taxonomy (NCBI): domain Eukaryota; kingdom Metazoa; phylum Chordata; order Ceratodontiformes; family Protopteridae; genus Protopterus; species Protopterus annectens. Next base: position 1,989,404,358 of record NC_056731.1, on the reverse strand, counting down.
ATTCCTCTCATGTTGGTACTGTTTTTCATTTTCTTTGGCCTCCAAATGCCGCAGTGTCTCTGCTAATTTTAAGTCCATATATTTTGCCTACCACAGTCTGTCATTTTCCTCAGCCTCCACATGCTGCAGTCTTTCTCTCTCTGCTGATTCTAATTGCAAATGTTTGGCCTCCAGTTCAAGTCTCTTTAAATCCAGGCAGGTTTCTAAGTCCTCTAAGAAAAAGATGAACTGACCTGTTTCTGAGGGCTGCAAATCCCCATCACCAGAATAGTTATCCTCCTGGTTCTGGTCTGGGCTACAGCTGTGACTAAGGCTGTAATCATTTACTCTTTAGTCGGGTTGGCATGCACCAGTCCTTTGGCTTTGCACACCTTGGCCAACTGATTCTTTGTCAGCTTGCCATAATCCTCTGTTGACATATTTGCCTTCTTTCCCTGACTAAACTAAACTAACAAAAAAAATAATAATAAATAAATAAATAAATAAAACTGTTGTGAAAATGCAACACTGTATGTTTACCTTTTGGCTGTTGAGAGTACACTTCCTTTAGTGACAACTGCCTACAGGCTACAGAAGTTCAATTAATATCTCCCACTGCTTACCAATATGTGCATCCCCTCCACTAGGCTAATAATCAAGGAGCCTCCCCTGCTCCAAGTAGCTGACACATACACTCTTTGAGATTTGATTTTCACACACACACACACGCACACACACACACACACACACACACACACACACACACACACACACACACACACACACACACACACACACACACACACACACACACACACACACACACACACACAGTCACATAAATACACACTCACCTGAGAAAGGCTGTCACAGATTTACTAGGGTCTACATTAAATAAATGAAATGACGAAAGAACAAACACTCTCTCATCAACACGTACAACCCCAAACCACAAAACAGCGAAGTTATGGAACAGCAATTTTTTTCCTAGGGAAAAAAATTCTGTTCCAAAAAAAAAAAAATATAAAGACAGAATAAAGTGGGGGGCTTTGCCCCCCCCCAAAACCCCAAATGGGGGAGCTGTGCCCGCCACACCTCCCTACTTATATATACCAACTCTGAGATCAAACCACAGTGGAGGAAACAGCAAAGTCCTGGGAACAGCCAATTTTTGTTCCCCTGGGAAAAATAATCACTGTTCTGTTTCTTCACTGTTTTGTAATTTCAAGTTTTAGGTGTTGATGAAAGAGAGTTCACTCTTTCATTGTTTCGTTTATTTAATATAGACCCATTTAATATCTATGCCCCCTTTGTCTAGACTATAAAGTAGGTAGGTACTGCCACCAAAACACTCCAAAGTCAGCTACTCTAAGGCTCTTACAAGGGTACCCAATTATATTGAGTAAAATTAACATAATACAAATTGTAATGTTTGACCAATCCAGCAAGGCATTCTGGAGCAGCCACAGTATCACCAAATAAATATATGTACTCACAAAGTTTAACATATTCTCTAAAGGATCAGCCACAATGAAAGGTTTAAATATATTTAATAATAAATAATAAAAGAACATGAAAAAATGAATATTTATTTACAATAAACACCAGAGTTTCAATCACAGGAAATATTAAAAATAACACTGATGGAAAGAGTCACATAGATACAACAAAATGCTTAAGTCATCTCACTATATTTTCCTGACTGATCTAAAGAATTACTGTCCACTAGTTAACTTAGTAGAGCAAGGCAAGATGAAGTAGGTGAGTGGTCTTCCTTCTTTGTCAGGATTCAAAAAATGGACTGGTCTGATACTTCTGTCTTATCTATTATTAAAACCTCACATGTCATTGCTGGATTACAGAATGACATCACATACATCTCGTCAAATGACTCTGGTTCTCATACTACCCCTTTACTAGAACTTGAACCAGAATCTTGCACATATGGGTTACAATACACACACACACACACACACACACACACACACACACACACACACACACACACACACACACACACACACACAAAGAGCTTTGTTAAGATGTGTTATAGCATCTGGAAGCTATAAAACCATTTCAAAACATCCACCCTTCCAAGGTAGAAATTAGTTTATCCCTAACAACAATACAGTAGGATTCCTAGCTCTGGTTTTCACAGACATTTTGTCTCTAGTGCTAAAACATGTAATTTAATTTCAGACTATTTTTCCAAGTTATCTGGACTGAGATTAATCTCTTCTCTTCTGGTATACTCTATTACAATATATTAATTTCAACAGTAGCAATACAGTCTGATATACAGGTGTATTTCATTTCTGTTCAGCAGGACTCATTGTTGGTACATTTTTAATGCAAGCAGCTATACAAATCAGTTTGATAAACAAATGACATATAACTCTTTACAAAACTACAGCTAACTATGCTGGCATATGTTACACATCCACTGCCTTACTTCTCCTGGCATAGGTGGAAATACCTCACATCATCACAATCATATTAGAGGAAGATTAAAACTCATATAGAATGCATTTTAGGATTCTATGTGTATAAACATTACTGAGTTTAGAAATAAATTCTAATATAAAAACTAAAAATCATAACAAAAGTGTGTCAAGGAACAAATCATATAATACCACAAAAATTATATTAGTATAACACAGATAATTTCTAGTTTATGGAATAGATTACCACTTAGTATTAAATGTTCTGACACCATAAAATTTTTGAAAAGAAATTAGGTGTTTGGATGGGTTCCCAGTTACAGGAACAAAATGTTGAGGACTCAGTATTCCACGTTGTCATTAAGGCTAAAAGCTAGAAACGCAAACTTATTAACTGATAATGAAAATGTGTTTACTCATATGGATTACTATCACTGGGTTTCATGTTTATTATGGCAAAGCAAATAGACTCACAATAAGACAATTTATATTATACTCATTTAAATAATATGCAAGGTGCATAGCAGTCATTTTGATATAGAAATTTACTTTTGCTTCTATAAAGACCTTAAGAGTGCTACCAGAGGAAACAACAATTCTGTCAGTAGGTTCTAGGCAAATGATCAGGCTTGTGAATATATATTTTTAAAAAGGGAATGAATCTTCAAATGTATACAGCCTCTATTTTTCTTCTTCTTCTTACTATTGGTTTAATTGTCTTAGATGAGGTTGTAGAGATGTTTATGCTGGCAGACATGTTGCATGTATCTATCAGGTAATTCTGTAGCCCTGATTTAAATTCAGCTTTATTAAAATGAGTATAAATTAAGCACCATTAAATAAATAACAGAATTGAAAAGAAATACCACAGTATAACACCAGATTTGATATTGAAATGAAATCTGGAATGATTAAATTAAAAACTATGTTTCTTCGTTCAGACTCCACCCCTTTATTGAGGCTTTCAAAGTGTAACAAACTGAAGGCAATTTATCATCAATTGTTTAATGTTATTTTAGAAGGTCTTCTGGTAAAGATTTTTCCTCCCAAGTTTACTTTTTTATAGCTGATGACAGTCTAACACAAGTGACTTGTCCTAGTAACAGCTCCACTTATTTTGAGGACTTTTCAGAGCTTTGGTTACCAGACTTAAAATAAGTCACATGTAGTCAGTCCACTGTATGCTCAATATGGTCAGTATCTGTCAATAGTGACATAATGATAACCTCACCTGTGGAACAGAGAGAAGAAACCCTGACAGCCCAGGTAGCCCAAGTTTGATTAGCAGCTTGTGTCCTTGACTGTTAGGAGAAAGGATGTGTCTACCATGGAGGGGAAGGTGGATGAAGGTGGTCATTCATTGAGCTCTATTGGCCAGAAATCATAAGGAATGCCAGGGATGGGGGGGGGGGGGCAAGCATTAACTCTGCCAACTCCTCAATACCTATCCCCCCCAAAGGAGTTAATGTTATTGCAGTGGGAAATGCTTCTACCTCTACTATCCAAAAACACCTAACCAAACTCAAACCAACCACCCTTGCAGCTGATAACCTTCCTGCTGAATACCTCCAATTTGCATCCACAGCTATAGCCTGTCCCATTTCACTTCAAATTAATTGATCCATCACCGAACACACTGTTCCATCCATGTGGAAAACCACATATATCATACCACTCCACAAAGATGACCCCTCTCTAAACCTTTCCAACTAACGACCAGTTGCAATTTTCTCACCCCGCTCTAAGAACCTAGAAAGATGTATTCACTAGTTCCTCCCTTATTTCCTCACCAACAGTCTTCTTGCCTTAACCCAACATGGCTTTCGCCCATCCCACAGCAGCACCACCACTGCCCTACTCAAATTCACCAATACTATAAACTTCCACAAGAATCTAGGTAAATTTGTCTCAGCTACCTTCCTAGTTTTATCCAAAGCATTCAACACAGTCTCACATAATAAACTACTGCCTTGTCTCTCTGACCTCATTCTTAACAACCCCACCCTAATCTGGTTTAAAAGCTATTTAGATAACTGCCAACAATCTGTCAAATGGCATAACTCTCTACCCCCCCACTCACAACCTCCTTAGGTGTGCCACAAGGATCAGTGCTAGGACCCCTTCTTTTTAATATCTTCACAAATCAACTCCACTCAACTTCCACTAAAGCTGACATAGTCCAATAGGATGACAACACAGCTGACATATGCTCTGCACCCAACATTCAACTTCTCCAACAAAAATCCCAAGAAGCCTTCTCTGAAACAGAAAACTGGCTTAACAACTAACACCTCATACTAAATCCCAAGAAAACACAACTAATGCTATTCCACTCTAGTAAATTGAGCAACCTTACCGTCTCTATACTTTCTGCCAGCAAAACTTAAATCACCCCTGTCACTGAGGCTAAACTCCTAGGAGTTACCATTGATCAGCAACTGATGTTTATAGGTTCATAGATTAGTACCAGGGTAACTGCCCCTGCAAATTTTTTTAAACTAGCCCAATTATCTGTGAGACTCAAACCCTGCCTTGTGTTGTTGTTTGTAACACTTTAACCATTAGGCCACCCTCCTAATTCACAAAGCACATAACAACCATGACTAAAGTCCACAAAAAGCTCCTCTATCACTGTAAAAGTTATCTAACCACCAAATCGTGAATTGCAATAACAACCCACCTCCTATCTTCTCTACTTTATGTATTCCCAATTCTAACTAATCTTTAAAAAAACTGACCTTAATAAACTTTCCATCTGTTACAACAAAATCGCTAGATTTGCTACCAATGCCAAATCATGATCCCAGCACTGACTTTCCCTACAAGCCTTGCACTGGCTTGAATTGCTGAACCTATTAAGGTACCGTCAACTCAGCCTTGCTCATCTAATTCTGTACTATCCCAGAAAAAACCCTGACCTGTTTGCTGAACTATTACAATTCAAACAGACAACTTTGGTCCTCTAACAAAGCCTTAATCGAAACCCTCATATGCAAAAACAACTCTGGGGAATCACTATTTGCAAATGAAATAGGAAAATATGGAACAATCTTCACCCTGACTGCAGATTACAAAACTCCACACACTCCTTCAACAACCTACTTAAAACATACCTCTTCACCAACCATCTATGCAACTGTAATTGACCACCTGAAGCCTCGCCCACTCATTATTTCTACACCCCATCTGTCCTGGACAACACAAACAACATCATCTAGCTATACCTACCCATGTGTGAGCCATAACCTATATATGAGTGCATGTACATGTATGTGTGTGTGTGTGTGTGTGTGTGTGTATGTATGTATGTATGTGTATATATATATATATATATATATATATAGAGATATATATATATATATATATGTATATATATATATATATATATATATATATATATATATATATATATATATATAGCTTTACTATCAATATCTCGAAAATCAAAATAAAAACGGTACTAATAATCGAAGCCCGTAACCAAATCTACAACTACCGAACAGTCCTATAGTCGAAAAACAGCTGTTAAATGCCGAAAATGTCTACAATGACATTTTATGGCATTGACAACAATGCCACCCTTGCCGTACTGACCTAATTCCTACACCTAACATCCCGTTTATGCAGGGGGGCAAGCCCCCCTGCAACCCCCACACCCCCCATCGTAGTATTCCAACTCTGGGATCGCCCTACAGTGAGGAGAGGAATTTATTTTCCTAACCACACTGTACCATGATCCCTTTACATGAGCGAACGTTATATATGCGAATGCACAGTCCATTCACAAATATAGCTTTACTATCAATATCTCGAAAATCAAAATAAAACCGGTACTAATAATCGAAGCCTGTAACCAAATCTACAACTACCGAACAGTCCTATAGTCGAAAAACAGCTGTTAAATGCCGAAAATGTCTACAATGACATTTTATGGCATTGACAACAATGCCACCCTTGCCGTACTGACCTAATTCCTACACCTAACATCCCGTTTATGCAGGAGGGCAAGCCCCCCTGCAACCCCCACACCCCCCATCGTAGTATTCCAAATCTGGGATTGCACTACAGTGAGGAGAGGAATGCATTTCCCTAACCACACTGTACCGCAATCCCTTTACATGAGCGAACGTTATATATGTGAAAGCACAGTCCATTCACAAATATGACGTTCGCTCATGTCACCTGCAGACACATGAAGTCTTTGAACATCTGCCGTTCGCATACTTCATAGCCGTGCAAGTGCACAGTGACATTTTCATAGTAAACATATATATATATATATATATATATATATATATATATATATATATATATATATATATATATCTATATATATATATATATATATATATATATATATATATATATATATATATATATATATATATATTATATATATATATATAGATATATAGATATATAGATATATAGATATATATATATATATATATATATATATATATATATATATATATATATATATGGGTCCCCTGCACATCACCGAATCTCCGCTTACCCAAAATCCACATGAACGAGCTGAGAACACCGACAGCAACAAAACACCGACCGCTTGGAACACTGAATGCTATATGTATGCTACATGTATGTATATATGTGTATATGCTCTTACATGTATATTTGCATGAGTGTATATATGGAAACTTAACTATTTATATACTCTTATTCAGTTGTGAAATTTCTTGCAATGTTCTATCAGGTTCTTATCTACTCTCATTGTATAATTTGTACACTTGTATTTTCAATCAAAAGAGGGAATATCCTCTTATTGTTAACTAATGGCTGTAAAGTCTGCAATCTGTATGCTGGTACTCTGTAATGTCTCTTTTGTAAATTTTTCTTCTGTCTATAAACTTATGGAGTTTTTCTCCCCAGAACTCCGCAGAAAACGGACACTTGTTGTCCAGTCGGAATATCCTGGCAAACAAATGTTAAATAAATAAAATAATAAATAAATAAATGGATTTAGGGCTAAGAGAATAAAGGCTGATTCATTCAAAATGACGGCACCCTCCCTCCCAGTAGCTTGGCTTTCACTGCTGGCTCAAAGGTTTCCCAAACAGAGAATAGAGCTCCCTCAGTCTGTAGAAATAAATGGATTCATTAAGAATGACAGAAAGAAGACTTGATGGTTAAAGAAGGGAACCAGAGAAGAATAATGCGAAATAAAATGTAATAATGAAAATCTTATGCATAGAAGTATATCTGTCACAGATGTCCTCAACATAATAGTTTTAGATCAGGAGAAGACAAATGCTCCTTATTCAGCTATCTCTAATTGCATAAATTGGAGTACGAATAAAGACAAAAAAAATCTGCCTATACAGTATTCTTGAACCTGACCTTAGTATTTGCTTTTTTTTCCTAAAAACTAGTTTTAACCCTTACAAGACTATGAAAGTATCAACTATAAGAAAATGAAGTAGTAACTTCAAACTGTTGATGTTTACCACACAGTTTGGCTCATCCCTCATTAGACCCATCATAGATTACAAGGCCCCATTTGGTATGTACCTCACAAGACATATGCAACAACTGGAAAGGCTGCATAGATACCTCATCAAAAGAATCACAGGCCTAAAGCAGGTGCTCTATTGTGACTGTCTAAAAAAAACTCCACCTATACTCTGTCGCATATCATCTACTCAGAGGCGATCTCTGCTTAACATACAAGGCCATGTCAAACCCAGAGCTGTTGGACATGCTACACTTAAATAAATCCCAATCCATCAGAGCCACGTGCTCCAGGGAGCTAAACCTTGTTATCACAATAAACAAAACATGCTGGAGGATAGGTTCCTGACCCAGAGACAACCCATACTGTGGAATAGATTGTCCATACATGTCAAAGAGAGTGCCTCTTTGGCCCTCTTTAAAAGGAACCTTGACAACTGGATGGGAGATAGGAAATTTACTCCGGGGATCACATCAGTCACCTTGCTAGACAGGGGTCCAGGGAAGTAAAAATTGTGGGAAGAAATAGCCAGGAAATTGTTATGGCTAGGTTTGTATAGGCCCTAGGGCCGATAGCCTAGTACCAACCTATGAACCTATAAACCTATGATTACACATCACTGCAGCCAACCAAACTTAACAGCAGTGTTTTTTCATTGAGGCAAGCCCTCTCTGTACACCTAATGTTCTCCCAACAGTTCCTCATACTTGTATGTATCAGTACAGAGAAGGCACAGACTCAGAGAAAGGTGAACACTAAGACTTAAAAATGGTGCATGCTGGCCCTTCTCTGTCATTGCAGAATTTCAAAACAAAGCACATTCATAATCTACAAGTGTATCAGAAAGCAAAACAGATCCTTCACTAGATGGATCATTCAATGAATCCTGAGCAGTCAACTTCATGCAGGCATAAATCCTTGACTGTCACCAACACAACCTAGGATTAACTAACAACCCTTGAGTTGGAAGTATTCCAAGAGAGGGTGGAAGTGAGTGCTTTGTGCCAGCTCACCTATCATAGACAATGGAATTAATCTGGCTTACTGTAGTGCTAGCAATGGAGGCAAACATCCACGGCATACAAATTATGGTCTAAGGATACACAAGTGGCTCTACCAAGCCATGTCTGGCTCACAGTTGAAGGCATCACTGGCATTTGCTTCTTTCAGGTCACACAGGCAAAGAGTATAGGGTTAAATATGTAAGACCTCTACAAAGTATCCAAAAGATTTATATATATATATATATATATATATATATATATATATATATATATATATATATATATATATATATATATATATATATATATATATATATATATATATATATATATATATATATATATATATATATATATATGTATATATATGTATATATATATATATATATATGTATATATATATATATATATATATATATATATATATATATATATATATATATATACTGATTTTGTACTAGACCTATAGTTAAATGATTTGCTGTTTCAAAGATCAATAACAAGCTAACGTCCATCTATATCAAATATATGGTTGTTTCTCCGGTCTCTCGTCCACTATCACAAAGTAATTAACATTAGTTATTCTCGGACCCTCTGCTTTCATCATTATCCATAAAGTATAACTATCTTTTCTACAAGAAGTACAACATTCTTATCTATAAATAATTTTCTTGTTTTTAAAGCCACATTGCTTAAGATTTCAGACACAGTTGGCATGATCTGTTAAGGTCTTTGCCTCCCATGTACAAAGTTCGAGCCTCACCACTTGTCAATGTCTGTGTGGAGTTTGCATGTTCTAATTATGCCTCTGTGAGTTTTCGCTTACATCCCCAAAACATGTTAGGTGTTTCCATCAAAAGCTAGCCTCGTAATGGAGTTGTGAGCAGCAACAGCACATACTCTAGAGGGTACCTATTGGGGGAAGAGGTGTATAGACAAGCTGCTCTGGGCATTGACTGTGGTGCACAGTATCCTCTAGGTACAATGGCATAAACTGACCACAAGTCAGGTACTAGACACTCGGGGCTTTAAAAACTGATTCTATGTATTTTGGTCTCATTGACTAATGAATTCAAAAATGCCTATTGATATTTGATTGGTAATATGTGGGTTGAGGATCCAACCTATGCCAGGGATCCATGCCAATGGTGGGATGGGGTCTGTATGCTCTTTTGAGTGGTGTGTACCCACCGAAGCTAAGCAGCTCTGGGTCAATAAGCCACTGGCAGGCTAATGTCCAGCTGTTCAGCCTGAGTTACCTGGGATAGGTCCACTAAGTGAAAGCTAAACATAAAAACAACCAACCAACATGAACAAAGGATTGCAAAAAGAAAAATCCATGGTATCCCTCAAAGTCTCAGGAAACCCAGTATGCAACCTATACTGGGTTAGAACAAACCAAGCAGAAACTTTGCAGTGTGGAGGGTATGAAGTTCACTCTGAAATATGTTAACCACCTAGTTTACTAACAGAATTTGAAATTAAAAATGCAAAATAATAAAATAGTAGGTAGTCCATAGTTGAGTTAAAAATGGAATATCCTTTATGGAAACACACAAACAAGCGATCCTAGTTATAATCATTTTATTTGGAGCAAGGGAGTGGTTACAGAGGGTGGTTCTGTTAAGATCAATAAAATCATTAAACTCATTCCTTGAATGAAGTACCCCTTCCGCCTTCCTTTAATGAAGTACCCCTTCCCCTTTAAAACCATAGCGTAAACTGATACTGTGCTAACTTAGAACTGAAACTAAAAAGCTGGAGACAAATTAAAATATATAATATAAGAATAGCTTATTAAGGCTAACCTACTAATCCAAACTTTATTAATTAAGAAACTAACTCACTAACAAAATGACTAACTAAATAACTAACAAAAAGATCTACCACTAGACATCTATCAGAATAAATATTAGTAACTTAGAAACTGAAACACTTTTAACAAAGATTGCTTTCATACCAAATAAATACTTCATCAGGTTTGTGTGTAAAAAACATAAAATATAAATGCACCAAATGATATTGCCAATATCTTGGCAGACAGGTATAGTGCGAACTTTACTCCCCCCTCACCCCCCCAAAGGGCCCATCCACATACCCAAGGAATACCAACTCCCTATTATCACGACTGCACAAGTAGAAACTGCACTGACCAAAGCTAAGAATACAGCTACCATGGGACCAGATAATATACCGGGTTGTCTCCTACACGATCTACAAAAAGAAATGGCACCACACCTATGTGCCCTGTTCAACTACAGCCTCAGTTTTGGCTTTGCCCCTACTGAATGGTGCACTGCTACAGTCATCCCACTCCATAAATGGGGTGCGACTACTGACCCTGGGAAATACCACCCCATCAACTTGATGAGACTGATCTGCAAGGCTATGGAACATATAGATTCATAAGTTGGTACTAGGCTATCGGCCCTAGGGCCTATACAAGCCAAGCCATAACAATTTCCTGGTTATTTCATCCCACGATATTTACTTCCCTGGACCCCTGTCTAGCAGGGTGATTGACGTGATCCCCGGCGTAAATTTCCTATCACCCATCCAATCATCAAGGTTCCTATTGAGAGGGCCAAAGAGGTGCTCTGCTTGACATGTATGGGCAGTCTATTCCAGATTATGGGGAGTCTCTGGGTCAGAAACCTATCCCTTCAGCATGTTTTGTTCATTGTGATGACAAGGTTTAGATACCAGGAGCATGTGGCTCTATGGGATTGGGATTTCTTTAAGTACAGCATATCCAACAGCTCTAGGATTGACATGGCCTTGTATGTTAAGCAAAGATCACTTCTGAGTAGACAATATGTGACAGAGTATAGCTGAAGTTTTTTTAGATCGTCAGCATAGGGTATCTGCTTTAGGCCTGTGATAGTGAGGTATTTCTGCAGCCTTTCCCAAAGGGGATAACTATACATTTCTTGGCACTGGGCTTGAGCCCATGGTTCTGGCACCAAGCATCTGTTTCTGTAAGGCTCTTTTGTAGAATATTCACATAATTTGGGGATTCAGTAATGGCTCCCAGTTTGCAGTCATCTACGAACATTGTTAGCCAGAGTCCCTTAGTGTTGGCCTGTGCTTCAGAGAAGTAGATGCCAAGCAAAAGCGGTCCCAGGACTGAACCCTGAGGTACTCCACTTGTCACTTGTCTGGAGCTGGATTTGGAGTCGTAACTTTTACAGTGTGGGATTTGTCAGTAAGCCAGTTGGCAACCCATCGAGTGACATAGGGATTAATGCCCAGCTTAGTAAGTTTATCTATGATTCCAGAGTGGGGGATGATGTTGAAGGCCTTGGCAAGGTCCAGATAGGCTGTGTGGACAGCCATACCCTCGTCCACAGCTCTAGAGACTGATTTGAAGATGTAAATCAGGTTCAGGAGACAAAAACAGCCCTTCATGAACCCAAACTGGGTGGGGTCCATTGTTTGAAGGTGGCCAATGTCTTTGTTTATAAGTTCCATGATAATACGTTCCATGGCCTTGGAGATCAGGCTCTTCAGACTGATGGTGCGGTAGTTCCTAGGATCCAATGTGGATCCCCCTTGTAGAGTGGGATAACTGTAGCTGTGCGCCACTCAGTGGGCACAAAGCTTGAGGTGAGGCTATGATTAAACATGACACTTAGGTGAGGTGCCAGTTAATTTTGTAGTTCATAGTAGTACACAGCCCGGGATGTCGTCTGGTCCCATGGATGCTGTATTCTTAGCCTTGGACAGTGTGATTTTTACCTGTGTGGCTGTTATTACTGGAATTTGGCAATCCTTTGGTATTGAGATGGGCCCTTTGGGGATGAGAGGGGGGTGAAGTTGGCACTGAATCGATCTGCCAGGATATTGGCAATATCCTTGGGATCAGTATATTTAATGCCATTCTGTTGTAGCTCAGAGCAGATCTGAGCATTGCCATTTAGATTCTTGACATAGCCATAGAATGCCTTTAGTTGTCTTTGGAATCTTTGGCAATTTTCTTTTCGTAACTAGCTTTGGAGGATTTTATGAGGGATTTCAGCTTCTTACTGAGGCTGGTAATGGAGTTTTTTCTATCCTGGGATTTTCCTCTTTTTTGCAACAGTTTCTTCCGTTTGTTGTAAAGTTTGTTTATGTCCAAGGACCACCAGATTGGCTTCATTTTTTTGGAGGAGAGTGTCTTGGTTCTATTTGGGATGGCACAATTCGTGCATGAGTGGATGTGCTTGTACAGTGCCTTAGTGTAGGATTCATCAGTCAAACTTGCAGTTCCCTTCTGCATGGGTGTCATGAAGTTTGTCACTTCTGACTTGAGTAGCATGAAGTTGGCTTTGGAGAAGTTTTTTACAGAGGTTTCCTTACTGGGGGAGGGATGTGGATGTCAAGGGTGATTAGCTTTTGGTCAGACCATCCAATGAGGGGGTGACCATAGGTGTGGAGCATCAATTTTCCCGTGTTGGTAATAACCAGGTCTAGGATATTGGAGCCCCTGGTGGGGCTATGGATTAGCTGATCAAGGGCATTGGAATTTATGAATTCCAAGAACCGTTGGGCAAAGGTGTTGCTACACAAGTAATTTTCCCAGTTAACGGCAGGGTAGTTGAAATCACCCAGTATTAGGATGTTTGGTTGTATCCTAATATTTTCCAGTATGTTTATAAAGGTGTAGTGAGAATCTTGGGGCATAATGGGGGATCTGTAGCAAGCTACAATTTGGATTGCAGTCTTACCTAGTGTTAGTTGCACCTGGAGAATTTCAGACACATTGTGTTGGGCTACTTGTCTGGTGGTGTGAATATCCTTAGTGAATATGGACACTCCTCCACCTTTAATGTTTCGGTCCTGTTTTGGTGACCGAAAAGTATGGTAAGAGTTGTAGCCTGGTATTGCAGGGTTGCTCTCTGGTGCCTTGAACCCGGTCTCAGTTACTGCACAGACATCAATATTCTCCATTTTTAGGAGTGCCTAGAGAGATTGCATTTTGAGGTTTAGACTTCTAGCATTGAGTAGCATTACCTTAATATTTTGCATGCTTGTACCTTTTATGGTGGTGGATTTGTCCTTTGAACTTTGCCTAAAAAAGGCACTATAGGGGTGGCAAAAGCCTTAGCCAGTAAGCTGAAGCCCAGGGGCAACAGGTGCAGACCATCTCTGGCAAAGCCTTGTGGTCTGTATTGTTACAGATCTTATAAATAAGGATATAGGGAACCTTTAAACTCTGGACCCCATGCAGTTTGGGTTTGTGAAAGGCAGATTATGTCTGCTCAATCTGATAGACTTCTTTGAAGCTGTCACCAGAACAGTGGATGAAGGCAAGGTTGTCCACATAGCCTACCTCAATCTAGCCAGTCTTTGACACCATCCCACACTCTAGAATCACTGATAGGCTCACTGATCTAGGCATTAACCCGTACATCACTAGATGGTTTGCCAACTGGTTCACTGACAGAACCCACACGGTGAAAGTAGCTGACTCCAAATCTGGCTACCGGGCAGTTACAAGTGGTGTTCCACAGGGATCGGTTCTGGGTCCTCTCCTGTTTGATATCTATTTCTCTGAAGTTCAAGCCAACACCAAGGGACTCTGGTTAAACATATTCGCAGATGACTGCAAACTGGGAGCTATTATTGATTCTCAAGCTGATGTGGACATCCTACAAAAAGGCCTAACGGAAACCAATGACTGATGCCAAAACCCTGGCCTTAGGCTCAATGCCAAAATATGTATTGTCATTCCCTTCGGGAAAAACACGGTGCCCACAAACTACCATATCGAAGGGAACCCACTTAACTCTGAAGATGTTATAAGGGATCTAGGGACACAGGTAGCTAGCAACCTATCCTTCGACAACCACATCACCACTATAGTTTGGACGTCCTTCTACATGGCACATCTCATCACAAAAGGATTCTCATCCAGGAAAAAAGATGTCATTATCTCTCTCTACTCAGCCCTCATCAGACCCATTATAGAGTACAGTGCCCCATTTGGCATCTACCTCATTAGACACCTCCAACAACTGGAAAGGCCAAAGAAGTTCCTCACAAAGAGGATCTTAGGTCTCACACACATGCCTTATGTAGACAGACTTAAAAAAAAGTAAACTTTACTCCGTCTTATATCACCTACTTAGACACGATTTCTGCTTGACATACAGAGCCATGTCTGACTCAGTTTTGCTGGACATGCTTCATCTGAAAAACTCCCAATCCCTCCGTGCTACTCATTCCAAAGACCTCAACCTTATCACCACATTAAACAGAACCTGCTGGAGGGATAGGTTCCTAACCCAGAGACTTCCAATACTCTGGAATAAACTCCACATTCAAGTCAAGCAGAGCACCTCAATGGCCCTCTTCAAGAGAAATCTTTATGAGTGGATGGGAAATAGGAAATTCACCCCAGGGATTCCTTCAATCACATTGCTAGATAGGGGCATAGGGAACTAACGTTTGGTAAGCCAGATGACTGGGAACGCTATTGAGATAGGCTTGCATTGGCACCAGGGCTGTTAGCCTAGAACTTACCTATGAACCTATGAACCTATGAACATGTGTATAAATCTACAAGTGAACACCTAAGTAGGATGAAAACCATAGCTATAATTGCTAAGGTGGAAATACAGTGAAAAATGTTAGAAATACAGCATTAAGGCCCTGGGGATCTGTTCAAGTGTGGCATCTAACTAAGAAAGCACTTAGTTTAAATGAGTAAAAGTATCAGAAAACAACATCAATGTCAGTTATTTTCATTGTAAAATATTTACAAAGAAAAAAAGAGATAGCAGCAACCAACACTAAAATTGACTTTTTAATGGCAAATAAAAATAAAAATAAAAAAACATTTCAGCAAAAAATCAACTAGATGAGCGCTTTCAGGCTGTGCCCTTCATCAGATAAAAAGCTAAAATCAAAACACTCATTTTAAAGGAATGGCAACCAATCATAGTTCAGTATTGAACCCGCCATTTTTTAAGGATGGGCTTTAATGGGATGACCTCATTGAGTCAAGGATGTCTGTGTGTTGCAAGCTCCACAATCCATTTAGCTTCCTCAAACTCAGTGCCATTTATTATTTCACCTACCCTATTGCCTTTTCTAATATTCCATTTGACCATAAACTTGAACTAATGTCCTTCCTGATTAGATATATGCCTATATAAGGCGTTATGTTCATTGTGAACCCTAACGGCATATAGATGGTTCAATATCCTGGTCTTAAACAGGCAATTCATCTTGCCTACATAGTAGCAAGTGCATGCTTGGCAAGTGGCCAGATAAACAACACTGGTGATCCTACAATTGCCTCTAGCTCCAAAATGATGTACCCTGCCATTGAACGGATGCACAAAACTGGCATCTTTACTCATGCTACTACAATCTTTGCATGACCCACAAGGTCTAGTTCCTATCCTAGCCATAGCCTGCTGAGGTTCTTTCGTCCCTTCATCACTCAATGTATCTTTCAGGTTTCTATTCCTCCTAAAACCAAAACTGGGCTGGTCCCTCACCACCTTCCTGATTTTCTAGCTTGTAGTAGCATAAGTAAAGATGCCAGTTTTGTACATCCGGTCACTGGAAGGGTATATAATTTTGTTTATGTTATATGTATATATATATATATATATATATATATATATATATATATATATATATATATATATATATATATATATATATATATATGTAGGTCGACTATGAAAATATTGAACATGAGAACGTAAATCATTCAAAAATGCGGTTTACATGTTCGATGTGTGGAATATTAATTAGGTGAATATCGAAAAACGAATTGAGGTGAAGTTGAATTCGACCTCTAAAGTCCCTTTTCCCCTTTGCAGCAGTATGTACCAGATCCATACTGTACAGCACTGACAGTAATGTTTTTGCAGAGGGGCAAGCCACCCTGCATCCCCACTTTGGGGGACCACCCCACACACCACGTGCCACTTATATATTCCAAACTCGAGTTTGCACTACAGTGCAGAAAAGGGTAAATTTCCTGATCCAAGTGTTCCGCTATGTCAATACATAACATCTCCCATGTATGAGTGAATTCACAGTGGCATTCGCTGAACAGGAAACTTCCAGAATTGAAGTTTGGCAATATGGAAATTGGCTAGCTAACATTTCAGCATTCCCATGTTTGCCAAACCTTCAGTCTGTATTGTGATAGTAAACCATACACACACACACACACACACACACACACACACACACACACACACACACACATGCGCGTGCGCGTGCGCGTGTGTGTGTGTGTGTGTGTGTGTGTGTGTGTGTGTGTGTGTGCATGTGTGCACATGTGTGGAGTTATGGCAATTCTTTATACTGATGAATCCTTGCTATGGCCAGGATGAAAGCTCTAAGTCATTTTAAGTTTTATGTATTTCAATAAATGTGTGGCTTGTGGCAAGTTCAGTTCATTGGTCTCCGTTTGTTTTTTATGTTGCAGGATGCAGCACAGCTGACTCAATATTTACAGTGAGACAGACAGTTGAGAAGAAGATAGAAAAGAGGAAGAAGTCCCACTGAGAATTCCTAGATTTGGAGAAAGCATATGACAATGTCTCAAGAAATTTGATTTGCTCATCTGCTGATGACTTGCAGTCCCAGAATCATTGGTAGAATTTTTTGCAGTCTATATACAAGAATGCAATTGCACAAGAATGAGCAGTGTTCACACTCACTATGCAGTTCTCAATGAGAGTGAGTGTGCATTGAGATACAGCTCTTAGCCCACTGCTGTTCATATGGATGATGGACTGCATTAGCAAACAGATTGGAGGGAACATATTAACAAAGCTGTTGTATGCAGATGTTACAGGCAGAGTCTGAAACAAAACTTCAGCAAACAATAGGGAAATGGAAAACAAAACTTCAGGCCCACTGGATAAACTGAGTAGAAATAAAAAAGTTGTCATGGTATCGAATGGACAAAATCAGAAGAAGCCGAAAATTTAGATGGAAGGTAAAATAGCAGAACAGGTTAACAGCTTCAAGTGTCTGGGTGGGATGGTTGAGGGAGAAGGAAAGTCTAAATGAAGAGGTCAAAGTTAGAATAAGAGGGGTTAAACCAACTGGCACAGAGTGTTTCGGATAGTTTCTTAGAAGAATACCAAAAAAGCTGAAAAATAAGGTGTAAAAAAGTGTGCTGTGACTAGTACTACTATATGGTACAGGAACCTGAGCACTGAAGGTAGACCAGGAAGCTAGAGGTAATGGAGATAAAGGACCGGAGGTGGGTGGTGGGATGCAAATTGGGGGACAGATGAAGAAATTAGGACATCAAAGCAGAAGCCGAAGTAGCTGACATTATAGAGGAGGTCAACAGGAACAGATTACGGTGGTTTAGGTGCATGTGCTGGAAAGCAGAAGACAATCTGGTAAGAAGATTTGGGACAAACTTTAAGAAGGCAAGAGGTAACAAGGGCATCCTGCAGATAGACTGGATGAATTGTGTGAGAGAAGACCTGTGACATTCAGGCATAACTGTCGAAGACGGAAGGAAAAAAGTATTAAATCAAGAGGGACAGCAGCAATTGACCCAACACACTAACCTTGTGTAGAAAATAAGAAAAAAGGAGGTGAAGATAATGATGGCCATTTTCTGCAGGTCATGGATCCTTACCCTGCAGTTCTAAATGTATTTTTAAAACTCTTTAAAGAGTTTGGACTCCTTAATGCAGCTCATTTACAAATATGCTTGCACTTGAACATACAGAATTGGTTGTTTTCTTTTCTTAGATCCAGAACTTGATAACATGCTGATTACAGAAAATATTGATGGAAGAAATATCCAGGGAATTGTTATGGCAAGGCTTGCATAGGCCCTAGGGCCAATAGCCTAGTACCAACCTATGAACCTATGAACTTATGAACCTTAAGTTAGCACTTTCCCTTTTTTAAACTGCAGTCTATTCATCTATGAACTATCATGTGTCTACAGTGCACAGAGTCCTGTAGTGACCACTTCTTGATCTTTTTCATAGGAGCATGCCATTACAAACATTTAGGGTCCCTGGCTATGCATTACTGAATGCTCTGTGTAAAATCTAAAACAGCAGTGTTGGCCTTCTGTATGGTTGTTACACTATTTGCAGTGATGTACAATACCAGATTTATAGCTTTGTGCCCAGGAGGAGAATATGTGGACAGTCCCATAAAGGCAACAAATGGAAATAAATCCATTCTAATATATCACCATCAGTTGAAAGAAACTGTACATTGGCAGCCTGTTGCTACTTTTCATAATCAGTGTTTTGACTCATGACAAATTGTGTATTCATAACACAAAGGATGGTGATATGATCCAGTAAAACTCCATAGTTACACAAATGCAGAAAAGCTGAGTTCATAGGTTTTTATATCATATCTTATAATATATGTTTTAATATCTTAGTCAAACAATTCTTAAGAAAATATTTGACTTATTACATGGAATTTCTTTGAGAATTCTTACCTGAGGTCTGACTGAACATCAGTGGCAGGGCTAGCCACCTGGTGGTGTAAACCTTGGCTCTATATAAATGTCACTGTTGAAGTGCCACCCTGACCCCATGTGCAAAAAATTGAAAAACGGGGTTGTGGATGGATAGATGGATGGACAGATGGAAGGCTGGATGGATGGATGGATGGATGGATGGATGGATGGATGGATGGATGGATGGATGGATGGAAGGATGGATGGATGGAAGGATGGATGGATGGATGGATGGATGGATGGATGGATCTGACAGCATATAGTACCAGTGGATAATCTGACTGCCCATTTTGTTGTCTTTTAAGAGTCATTTAAGAGGTCATAAGCAATGCTTGCTGTTCTACATGACTTTGAAGAATTTGGTGCTTAGATTGATACTAGGCTACAGCAGCTGCAATACTGCATTGTATCAGTCTTCCTCAATAGTAATAATCAGCTATCCAAGTGCTAGCACATTCTTTTTCAAACATTTTATCCATCATGATGCTTTATTACCTGCAGCAGCAATTCAGGTATTCCATACAAGACCAACAGCTCCAGGCAAGTCCATAACTCACCACCGTGTACACTACCTAGTCTGTCTATTTACAATTACATACTTTTATTTTAAGTTGCTACGTTCAGCCCACTTCACTGAAAGCACATTTGACTGGAAGCACATTTGGACGAATTTAATTTTATCAAAAATGAAATATAGCCCCTGCCTCACTGCAGTGTGACCCTGGAGTGAGAGTAATAAGTAAGGGGGGTGTGGGGGGCATACCCCCCACATAATTGCAGTGTATTCACTGTTATATAAAGGTGTTTCCATGAAAGATACATTGATATATATATATATATATATATATATATATATATATATATATATATATATATATATATATATATATATATATATATATATATATATATATATATATATATATATATATGTATATATATATCTGGGTCTACTACAGTTGATTGAAAACTCACTTGATTGAAAATGAAATTACTAGGACCACTTCACTGAAAGCTCACTTCACTGAAAACTCACTTGACTGAAACTCATTTCGTTGAAAGTTATAAATGGCCTTTTTCTCACTGTAGTGCAACCCTGACATTAGTATATAAAGTAAGGGGGGTGTTAAGGGTTTGGGGGGTGAAGCCCCACCATATAACTTGGTTATATATTCTCTTTTGGAAACAGTTATTTATTGCACTTGTAAGTATCACTGTGTATAGTTTAAAATGTTTATAATATGTGGGGGGCTACACCCCCAACTCCCCAATGTGTGGGGCTGTGCACCCCCACACCCCCCCTTACTTTATATACTAACTCCAGGGTCACACTACAGTGGGGAAAAGGCCATTTATAACTTTCAATGAAATGAGTTTCAAAGAAATGAGTTTTCAGTGAAGTGAGCTTTCAGTGAAGTGGTCCTAGTAATTTAATTTTCAGTCAAGTGAGTTTTCAATCAACCGTAGTAGACCCATATATATATATATATATATATATATATATATATATATATATATATATATATATATATATATATATATATTCGGTAAAAACTATTTGTAAAATGTGAAGGGCTAAGCATCCCACACCCTCCAATGTGGGGGGCTGTGCCCCCCCACAGCCCCCCTTGCTTATTATTCTCACTCCAGGGTCACACTACAGTGGGGCAGAGGCTATATTTCATTTTCGACCAAATGTGCTTTCAGTCAAATGAGGTTTCAGTGAAGTGGGCTGCCTGAAATCATTTTCGACCAAGTGTAATTCGACCAAATACAGTAGACCCATATATATATATATATATATATATATATATATATATATATATATATATATATATGTATATGGGTCCCCTTCAAAGCATCTAAAACCCATAACATCTAAATTCTTAACATCGAGACCAGAGCATCTAAATCCCAAAATATCTAAAACCCATAGCATCGAATTTCATAACATCTAAAATGTATATGTAATAGTGTATCATTAAACATGTAAATATTATAGTTTAATCAGTTAATCTGTTAATCTTGTAGTATCACTATGAGACGTTGTAGTTTTTCTTTCTAACGTTATTATTTATATACTGTAGGAATTTATACACTTTTTATAGTGATTATTTTGCCTTTCTGTATGTGTAGGTCATACAGGTAAGTGATATAGACATTATGTGTACATTCTTTATGGTGAGCGTGATACAGTGGGGTTAGGAAATTAACTTTTTCCCACTGTAGTGCGATGTCAGAGTTTGTATATTTTATTCATGGGGGTGCAGGGGAGCTAGCCCCCCCCCCACACACACACACACAGAAACGTAGTAAAAGGTGTGTTTGATAGTTTGGTGTAGTGGATGTTATTTTCATGTGATATGTAGTGTTCAAAGTTATGATGCACATTTTAGATGTTAAGAAATTTGACCCATAAATATATATATATATATATATATATATATATATATATATATATATATATATATATGTGTGTGTGTGTGTGTGTGTGTGTGTGTGTGTGTGTGTGTGTGTGTGTGTGTGTATGCATAATTTAATAAAAGAAATACAACATTTCAGTGTGACAACAAGTACTTCTTTATCCTTAGGTGATTAAATATGTTTGTGCATGGGAGCACCGAACAGTGTAACTGTGATGTAGTAAGTGCTGGTCTCGGAAGATAACTAAATATGTTTGTGCATGGGAGCACCGGACATTGTAACTGTGATGTAATAAGTGCAGGTCTCGGAAGATGATTAAATATGTTTGTGCATGGGAGCACCGAACAGTGTAACTGTGATGTAGTAAGTGCTGGTCTCGGAAGATGACTAAATATGTTTGTGCATCGGAGCACTGGACATTGTAACTGTGATGTAATAAGTGCAGGTCCCTGAAGATGATTAAATATGTTTGTGCATGGGAGCACCAAACAGTGTAACTGTGGTGTAGTAAGTGCTGGTCTCGGAAGATGACTAAATATGTTTGTGCATCAGAGCACCGGACATTGTAACTGTGATGTAATAAGTGCAGGTCTCAGAAGATGATTAAATATGTTTGTGCATGGGAGCACTGAACAGTGTAACTGTGATGTAGTAAGTGCTGGTCTCGTAAGATGATTAAATATGTTTGTGCATGGGAGCACCGAACAGTGTAACTGTGATGTAGTAAGTGCTGGTCTCGGAATATGACTAAATATGTTTGTGCATGGGAGCACCGTACAGTGTAACTGTGATGTAATAAGTGCAGGTCTCGGAAGATGACTAAATATGTTTGGGAATGGGAGCACCGAACAGTGTAACTGTGATGTAATAAGTGCAGGTCTCGGAAGATGACTAAATATGTTTGGGCATGGGAGCACTGAACAGTGTAACTGTGATGTAGTAAGTGCTGGTCTCGTAAGATGATTAAATATGTTTGTGCATGGGAGCACCGAACAGTGTAACTGTGATGTAGTAAGTGCTGGTCTCGGAATATGACTAAATATGTTTGTGCATGGGAGCACCGTACAGTGTAACTGTGATGTAATAAGTGCAGGTCTCGGAAGATGACTAAATATGTTTGGGCATGGGAGCACTGAACAGTGTAACTGTGATGTAATAAGTGCAGGTCTCGGAAGATGACTAAATATGTTAGGGCATGGGAGACCGGACATTGCAACTGTGATGTAATAAGTGCAGGTCTCGGAAGATGACTAAATATGTCTGTGCATGGGAGCACTGAACAGTGTAACTGTGATGTAATAAGTGCAGGTCCCGGAAGATGATTAAATATGCTTGTGCATGGGAGCACCAAACAGTGTAACTGTGGTGTAGTAAGTGCTGGTCTCGGAAGATGACTAAATATGTTTGTGCATCAGAGCACCGGACATTGTAACTGTGATGTAATAAGTGCAGGTCTCAGAAGATGATTAAATATGTTTGTGCATGGGAGCACTGAACAGTGTAACTGTGATGTAGTAAGTGCTGGTCTCGTAAGATGATTAAATATGTTTGTGCATGGGAGCACCGAACAGTGTAACTGTGATGTAGTAAGTGTTGGTCTCGGAATATGACTAAATATGTTTGTGCATGGGAGAACCGGACATTGTAACTGTGATGTAGTAAGTGTTGGTCTCGGAATATGACTAAATATGTTTGTGCATGGGAGCACCGGACATTGTAACTGTGATGTAATAAGTGCAGATCTCGGAAGATGATTAAATATGTTTGTGCATGGGAGCACCAGACATTGTAACTGTGATGTAGTAAGTGCTGGTCTCGGAAGATGACTAAATATGTTTGTGCATGGGAGCACCGGACATTGTAACTGTGATGTAATAAGTGCAGGTCTCGGAAGATGATTAAATATGTTTGGGCATGGGAGCACCGAACAGTGTAACTGTGATGTAATAAGTGCAGGTCTCGGAAGATGACTAAATATGTTTGGGCATGGTAGACCGGACGTTGTAACTGTGATGTAATAAGTGCAGGTCTCGGAAGATGACTAAATATGTTTGTGCATGGGAGCACTGAACAGTGTAACTGTGATGTAATAAGTGCAGGTCTCGGAAGATGATTAAATATGTTTGTGCATGGGAGCACCGGACATTGTAACTGTGATGTAATAAGTGCAGGTCTCAGAAGATGATTAAATATGTTTGTGCATGGGAGCACCGGACATTGTAACTGTGATGTAATAAGTGCTGGTCTCGGGAGATGATTAAATATGTTTGTGCATGGGAGCACCGGACATTTTAACTGTGATGTAGTAAGTACCAGTCTCAGAAGATGACTAAATATGTTTGTGCAAGGGAGCACCGGCCATTGTAACTGTGATGTAATAAGTGCAGGTCTCGGGAGATGACTAAATACGTTTGTGCATGGGAGCACCGGACATTGTAACTGTGATGTAATAAGTGCAGTTCTCGGATGCATAAGAATGAGCTGCTCATAGTATTTATTTAAATACAATGATATATTAACACAATTCTCATTCAAATCATTTTTAGCTTGCAAGGTAAAAATAAAGATCCTCTGCTGTACCACAGAAAAAGTGTCCACTTAGCTAGATCAGTCTTAAATCTAAGAGTGTTTTGCTTAGGGCCAGGGGATACATACTTAGAGGAATACTGTTGCAAGTTGCTGGCATGTTTGATTAAACCTATGATTTGACATTATTTGGATGTAACTATCACTGTAAACAAATGCAATTCGTTTGCACAAAAGTCATTGGCAAAAATATTGTCTGTGTGTGTGTGTGTGTGTGTGTGTGTGTGTGTGTGTGTGTGTGTGTGTGTGTGTGTGTGTGAATATCATTGTGAGTATGCTTTTTTTTATATTTTGTTTAAATTTTCTTTATTTCAGTCTAGAGCTGAGTGAATAAGTTTAGTGACTCAAATGTGTCTGCTAATTTTAGATATATTTTGTTTTACTGACTGACTCTTAACTGAATTGTGATGAAACTGTATTTTTTTAGATCTAAATTTGGAAGTGCTGTGACTGCCAGGCAATTGTTTTCTAATTGCTGATGACCTGTTGAAGAAGTTGCTGAAAGAAAGTGTTTGCTTATCAGGTCCTAGCTACAAAATTAAGTGGTATGATCTAAAGGTACTACGGATGCTTCTATAATCTCTTAACTTTCTCACTAAATACATTACATTTTGGTCTGAATTTCTCCCATTATTTGTCTTGCAGAAAAAGGTTGTGCTAAAATAATTTCAGGGAGAAAACTTTTCTGTTGTAATAAAGTGTTTTACCAAAGCTTTCCCTTTGAATTGCTTACAGGTTTGTATTATGCAATGGGTAGTCATGGCTAGGAGTTAAATACCTCTCTTGGGCTTCATTTCAAGTCCACATGCAGGGGCATTTGTTAAAGTCTATGTTAGTACATTAATTATCAAACTAAAAGTTTGCTTTTATTTTCATTAAGTAAGCACTGTAATTAGGGGGTTTACTACAACTGCTCACTTACCATTTGAGACCCACTTCCTTACTGCCACTCACTTGTACTGGCAAACATACTAACTCCCGCTGACTCAATTCCCATGTAGTAATCAAAGGCTACATATTCCTCCCAGGACTCTGTCCTTAACTGTAAAAACTCCCACCCGTTCCTTCAACCTAAACTCCTGATCAGTCCATAGAGATTAAATCCTCCTACTGTCGCTAACCCTAATCTTTCAATCACTCCTTAAATCTAAAATCTCCCTCCCTGATCCTCAGAAATAGCTGAATATACTGCAGAATTGCATGGGTTACTAGTTCAGAGAAAATATACAGGTATGATGTAAGATTTAAAAATCCCTTAGGATGCCCATTCTTATTCATGGTGGAATGCAAGTACCATTCATCACATTTATATAAAGAAAAAATGAGGGAAAGTTGCTAAAGTATGTGGATTAGTTAACTCATAAAGTGCTGATACCCAGTAAGGAACACAAACAACCAAGCTACGTCTCTATTCTACCCGAAGTCTGACACTGACCAGCTAATGGCACTGCTGCCCAGTACATGTTCCTTTCTTGTTAATGTAGGTAACAGTTTAATTATTTAACTGCATCATACCTGCTTAAGTTAGAGCTGTGCATACCACTGGAACTTACTTCTAACCCCCCCCCCGCTCTTCCACCTCACTTCTTACTCTCTTAGTTCCAATTTTATTTATTTTTCCTCCTTTTTCCATCTCTTTCAAGTCTATGCATTATACCTCTGTTGCTTTTTATTGTCCCATTGTCTTTCTGTGTTACCCAGACTGCCACAAGCACCCCTTATATTCCCCTTTCCTCAACCTCTATCTAGGCATCTTATCTTTTCATTTCTCTAATTTTTCTTTTTCTTTTTTCTTTTCTATTTTTTTCTCATTTCCCCTTTCTGTCAGTTTTCCTCTCCCTCACTTACACCCCTTTTCACTAATACTCTGTACCATCTACGTTGCCGTGTGATAAAACATCCAGGAATTAAAATACTGGATATAATTCTGCTATAACTTACAGTTATGATAGTTTTTTGTGCAAAACACTTCTCTTGTCTTGTCCCACTCCATATGAATAAGTTACTTACTTATTGAATCTTCCACATCCTAACAAATATTCTCTCCATCACTACTCAAACTCTCCTTCTGCATTATACTGTATTACACACATACTACACCAAATCTCCCTCTCCCTTTCTGGTGACATCCACCCCAACCGTGGTCCCACCATCACCCCATAGATCACTTCTCCCCCTCCAACACAACCTTGCATCCCTAAGACCATTTGCATCACCACAATCAATGCTCAAAATCTTTACAATAAAATTCCTAACCTCCATGCCTGGCTTTCCCACAACCAGCCTGACATAGTTGCCATCTCAGAAACGTGGCTCAATCCATATATAAAAGACAATAAAATCCTTCCAACTGGCTACCAAATGATTCATAATAATAGACTCAGCAAAAAAGGAGGTGGTGTTGCCATACTCTACTCCTCCTCCTTTACAGTTACTCTGTACACCAGCCTACTCCTAAATTTGCCAATACCGAACTAATTATAGCTCTCTTAAAAATCAACAAACACAAATCAATATGCATAGTCGCCCTCTATATCTCTCCAGGTAACAACATCCCAATACTAGAAGACATTCTCTCCTGGTTCTCCTCTAACATTAAAAGCAAAACCTTCATTCTAGACAATGTAAACATTAACTGGGTCTCTATCAACTCTCAATTCCCTACTCAAACAATCAACCTCTTTAACTTCACCCAGCAAATAAACTCTCCTAAGAGGACAAACAAAGATGGAACCTCTGGCTCTCTCATTGACTGGATCATAGTATCTCATCCTAACCTACTTTCAAGTACTGGAATGCTTCCTGATCCTTACAGTGACCACCTGCCAGCCATTGCAGACCGGCACCCCTCTACTCTTTAAAAACAGCATGTTAAAAATATACAAACTTGAAACATCTTCGCCTTCAACTCACAAATATTTTCTGACTGCCTAAAACTAATAAACTGGAGACCCTTAAAAACTGTACCCCTTGAGAATACCATTAATTACTTAGTGAAAGCTTTCTAAACCTACTCAATAACCTTGCCCCTCTCAGGACCAAACGAGATAAAGCTAGAACCTCTCCTTGGCTATCAAAGGAAACTAAACAAAGTATGCTACTAAGAGATAAACGATGGCTACAATACCAAAAGAACAAACTACCTAACATCCTAATAGAATTTACATAACTCCACAACTTTATAAAAAATGAATAACTAGAGACTGCAAAACATATTACTCCAAGCTTCAATCTGAATACAGTAACAACCCTAGAAAATTCTGAAATTCTATCTCCTCCTTCCTTCATCATGCCAGTAGTATTAAAGACAATCCATGCCCTAACCCTAACTCTACAGATCAAGAAACATTCTCTGTATTTAACCCTCCTTTGTGGAATGCATAGCCAAACTTACTGCCAGCTTCCCTCGCTCTTCCCCAATTTCTTCCTCCCCTCCCCTCACCTCTCCTACAGACCCTACCACTCATACGCCTACTTTCAGAAAGAATCCTGTTCCCATGAACACAATACAAAAACTCCTCCCTCCAACTGAAACCATGCTCCAATACACCAGATAATTTACCTGCATCCTTCCTTAAAATATCTGCTGACAGCATAGCCTTCCCTATCTGCATTATTATAAACAGGTCCATCCAAGAATCCTTATTTCCATCACTTTGGAGACAAGCATTCATCATTCCACTTCACAATGGTGGTAAAAATACCAACACTACCAACTTCTGGCCTATTGCCATTCTTTCCCCACTCTCAAAAATCCTAGAAAAATGTATTCATTCACAACTGATGCCATATCTAACTCATAACAACCTCCTCACTCCCACACGACATGGATTCTGTCCTGGCCACAGCACCATCACTGCCTTCCTCTCCTTCCTTGAGACCATTAACCATGCCCATGACTCTGGCAAAATCATATCTACCCTGTTTCTAGCCCTCTTCAAACCCTTCAACACTGTCACACACCCTATACTCCTATCTCAACTCTCATGCCTTAATCCCTCCCCTTCCACCATAGCCTTGTTCACTAGCTACCACTCAGAAAGACAACAAGCTGTTAAATGGAAATATTCTACCTCATCTTTCCTACACACCCCTACTGGTGTACCCCAAGGTTCTGTCCTTGGCCCCTTACTTTTCAGTATATTCATCAATAATTTTCACCACTCCATCCCAGATACCACACTAATCCAGTATGCTGATGACTCAACAATCATCTGTTCAGCTGACACCCCTTCCAACCTTCTGCAGAAAACCCAATCAACTTTCTCAATTACTGAAACCTGGATGCAAAACAACCACCTTGCCCTAAATACTAACAAGACTAAATTAATCTTTTCTCCATCTAAAAACTCTAACAATGATAAAAACTCTTTCAAAATAATAAGCCAGAATAATATCCCCATTGAAATCGTACCACACACTAAACTGCTCAGTGTCATCATCGATGAACATCTAAAATTCGAAATCCACATTCAAACAAACATCAAAAACCCACCAAAAATTAGGACTCCTACAAAGCCACAACTGCTACCTCACTCCCTCCACTAGATGGACCTTAGCCTCCTCATAGCTTCTCCCCTGTCTTATGTATGGCTCTCCACTATTCACTAATCTTCAACTCAACTTACAATCTGAACTAGAAGCCTGCTACAATAAAATCTGCAAAAAATGCCACCAACTTTAGAAATTCATCCAATTACTGCATCTCCTGCCACTCTCTGCAATGGCTCAGACTTCCTAATTACCTGAATCTACTTAAACTTAACACTGCCCTTAGCTCATATTCAAGCCATCCAGCTGTCCAACTTTCTCTGCCACATTAAACCCCTAGATTCCTAATTGTTAACTTAGATCACAAAATCAAAACCTCATTAAAATGTATAAACCTTTATGGCCCTCAGGTCACCTTCTGCTGTCCTGCTCCTTAGTTAAACTCTGGAAATGTCTTCCTCCCTCCCTTTGAAATACTAAAAACTACTCCAACTTCAAATCCCTTCTCTACTCCTACCTTTCTTCAAAGTGGAAATGCTCTTGCTCTTTTCCAACATAAATCCCTCTATTATCTACATTTAATCTTGCATCCTCTCTATTAGCTTTCTCTGATTGCACTATACAGTGGTGACCTACTCCTGCAGCAATTCTGCACGCACAGCCTTTTTCCTGCTTGATTCCCCTTTTAAATTTAATGCAAGCTTGTTAATATTTAATTTTCAGCAATTTCTTTATTTAAATCAAATTTTCACTCTGTAACTGACTCTATAATTGTAAAAGTTGCAAGATTTTATTCTGTAAATGACTTTTTAATATTATATTGCCTGCATGCTGCTGATTACTTCTTTGTTGTGAATATTTGTTGTTGTCACTGGAACTTTTCTCCCTGGGCCTCCCCTGAAAATGGGCTCTTCTTGGCTCAGTGGACTTTCCCGCTCATCAAACTAAAAATAAAATAAAACAAAATAAAAATAAACCACACATTTATTGCAGCTTGGCAATGCTGAGTGTACAGCATAGGTAAATGCAAGGCAGGCAATGCACATTCAGATAAAATAATGTACATGAGAAAATGTGTGTGTTAAAATACAGCTGAATTGAGACTCTTAAACTGGCTTAACTCCTGACCAGTCCATGAAGATAAAATTCCCCTACAATCCTAATCTCCCAATCACTCCCTAAATCTAAAATCCCCTCCCCTTTACCAGAAAGGCTCATCCAGACTCTGCTTCACTTTGCTGTGAAGGAAAGGTTAGTTTGCTTTTATTTTTTGTATTTTGTATATTTTAAATACTGTAGTTTGTTTTCTTTACCTTGTGTTTTACTTGCATTCTGCTTTAACAGCATATTAAAACTTCAAAAGAGACAACAGCTCTCTCTCTCTTCTGAGTCAGGCAGAATTTTTTTCTCCTGCCCTCCCACCCAGTCACAGTTGTCTTGTTAAATACCATTGTCTTTCTAGTTGCCTGCCTCTTATGTTAATCTGACCATATATCTCATTTCCTCTCTACTATCACTGGCTTGCGTGAGTAATCACTAAATCAAAAACCCCTCCCTTTCAACTATTTAAATTTATTGGCCATCCTACTGTATTCCATAGTACCAGAATACAAAAGAGACCACCCCTTTCAACCCATCTTGCTGTTTTAAAAATAGTAACTCTCCACTAAACCTTAACTTTTCAAACAGGTAAAACTTAAGTTACCTGCTTTCATGTCTAACTTCTCTAGTGTACACTGCAGTGTGCATTTTTTTTCATTTTACCTTTAAGCATCCCTTTGAGTAGCACTTTCTCTAATACCTGCTGAAAAGCACTAGGAAGCCTTAAACTGATACAAGCACTCAACTCTCCTTGTTAATAAGGAGAAATTAATAGTAGGCACTAAACAGCCTATAATTGCAAAGTACCTTGCTAAGGTAAGGGAAAACAGCTCCTGTACTTTACAAAAAAAAAAAAAAAACACCAAACCAGGCATGTCCAAGGGTCAGCTTCTGGTGATTTCTCCTGTCCACCTGGTGAATCTGGGCATACTGGGGCAATGCAGCAATTGCCTCATGTACACAGACAACCCTCTCCTCCTACCACCCAACACTACAACCTGTGAGAGATGCACTTACATAGCCAAAATGGAAGCAAAGCTCTCTCCACCCAAGATTGTGCTAGACAGTCAAGAGGAGAAGGTTAACACCCACACTACACCTCAAGCAACACATAGCCCTTCTAAACCCACAACACCAACACCCACATATAGCAATAGTAAATACACATATGCAGAGGCCCTTAACTGTAACCTGCCCAAGCAACAAGGACCTCTGAAACTGAAACGCAAACGAACACCAATCACAACCAAAGTGTCACATAGTTCACAACACGTGTGCCACCCAGCAACAGCCTCTAAGGCAAGACAATGTACCTAACACTTTAGTCATAGGTGACTCTATAGTCTGCCTGTCGGGTGCCAGGATCCGCCACATAATGCATGCACTCAAGTCACTCCACAACAAGTACAAATAGGACTCTGTCATTGTCCATGTTGGAGTGAATGACTTGAGATGTACCTCCCTGGACAACGTGAAAAGAGACATGGAAGAGCTCTCGGATCATGTGGCCCAGGCAGGTATGACCCTAGCCCTGAGTAGCATCCTGCCTTCTCCCAGAATGATACCACAATTTAAGGACAAAATGATTGACTTCAACAATTGGCTAAGCTTCTGGTGTCATTCAAAGGGGATCCAGTATCTGTCTGCCTGGGACGACATGATTGACAGACCATGATGCTTTGCCACACATGGTCTGCACCTGTCACCCCTGGGATTCAGGTTACTGGCTAAGGCTCTTGCCACTCCTATAGTGCCTTTTTTAGGCAAAGTTCAAAGGACAAAACCACCACCGTAACAGGTACAAGCATGCAAAATCTGAAGGTAATGCTACTCAATGCTAGAAGTCTAAACCTCAAAATGCACTCTCTCGAGGCACTCCTAAAAATGGAGAACATTGATATCTGTGCAGTAACTGAGACCTGGTTCAAGGCTCCAGAGAGCACCCCTGCAATACCAGGCTACAACTTTTATCACACTTTTCGGCCACCAAAGCAGGACCGAAACACTAAAGGTGGAGGAGTGTCAATATTGACCAAGGATATTCACACCACCAGGCTAGTTGCCCAACACAATGCGTCTGAAATTCTCCAGGTGCAACTAACACTAGGTACGACTGCAATCCAAATTGTAACTTGCTACAGATCCCCACCATACCCCAAGATTGTCACTGCACCTTTCTAAACATACTGGAAAATATTAAGATAGAACCAAACACCCTAATACTGGGTGATTTTAACTACCCTGCCCTTAACTGGGAAAACTACTCATGTACCAACACCTTTGCCCAACAGTTCTTGGACTTCATAAATTCCAACGCCCTGGATCAACTAATCCATAGTCCCACCAGGGGCTCCAATATCCTAGACCTGGTCATTACCAACATGGGAAATCGATGCTCCACCTATGGTCACCCGATTGTTAGGCAGGTCTGACCATAAGCTAATCACCCTTAACATCCACATCCCACCCCCACCCCCCAGTAAGGAAACCTCCATAAAAAACTTCTCCAAAGCCAACTTCGTGCTACTCAAGTCAGAAGTGACAAACTTCATGACACCCATGCAGACAGGAGATGAAAGTTCAACTGCTGAATCCTGCACTAAGGCACTGTATGAGCACATCCACTCATGCATAAATCGTGCCATCCCAAATAGAACCAAGATGCTCTCATCCAAAAAAAAGAAGCCAATCTGGTGGTCTCCTGCCATAAACAAACTTTACAACAACAGGAAGAAACTGTTGCAGAAAAGAGGAAAATCCCAGGATGCAAAAAACTTCCTTACCAGCCTCAGTAAGAAACTGAGATCCCTCATAAAATCCTTCAAAGCTAGTTACGAAAATAAAATTGCCAAAGATTCCACAGACAACCACAAGGCATTCTATAACTATGTCAAGAATCTAAATGGTAATGCTCAGATCTGCTCTGAGCTAAAACAGAATGGCATTAAATATACTGATCCTAAGGATATTGCCAATATCCTGGCAGATCGATTCACTGCCAACTTCACCCCCCTCTCACCCCCTAAATGGATCTCAAAACCGGAAGATTGCCAAATTCCGGTAATAACGGCCACACAGGTAAAAAACACACTCTCCAAAGCTAAGAATACAGCATCCATGGGACCAGATGACATCCCGGGCTGTGTACTACATGAACTAAAATATGAACTGGCACCTCGCCTAAGTGTCATGTTTAATCATAGCCTCACCTCAGGTTTCATGCCCACTGAGTGGCACAGAGCTACAGTTATCCCACTCCACAAGGGAGGATCCACCTTCGATCCCGGAAACTACCGTCCCATCAGTCTGACAAGCTTTATCTGCAAGGCCATGGAGCATATTATCATGGAACTTATAAACAAAGACATTGGCAACCTTCTAACACTGGACCCCACCCAGTTTGGGTTTGTGAAGGGCCGATCTTGTCTCCTGAACCTGATTGACTTCTTTGAATCAGTCTCCAGAGCCATGGACAAGGGTAAGGTGGTCCCACAGCTTATCTAGACCTTGCCAAGGCGTTTGACACCATCCCCCTCTCTAGAATCATAGATAAACTTACTAAGCTGGGCATTAATCCCTACATCACCCAATGGGTTGCAAACTGGCTTACTGATAGAACCCACACTGTAAAACTAGCCGACTCCAAATCCAGCTCCAGACAAGTGACAAATGGAGTACCTCAGGGTTCAGTCCTGGGATCACTCTTGTTTGGCATCTACTTCTCTGAAGTACAGGCCAACACTAAGGGACTCTGGATAACAAAGTTTGCAGATGACTGCAAACTGGGAGCAATTATTGAATCCCCAAATGATGTGGATACTCTACAAAAGGGCCTTAGAGAAACAGATGCTTAG
The DNA here is from genome assembly GCF_019279795.1 of Protopterus annectens. Lineage (NCBI taxonomy): Eukaryota > Metazoa > Chordata > Ceratodontiformes > Protopteridae > Protopterus > Protopterus annectens. The sequence goes on along the minus strand of NC_056731.1, from coordinate 1,989,370,543 downwards.
TGCCAGAGCCATGGGCTCAAGCTCAATGCCAAGAAATGTATAGTTATCCCCTTTGGGAAAAAACATGTGTCTGTGAATTACCATCACCATAGGTGGCAGTACACTAAACACTGAAAGTGTGATAAGAGACTTAGGGACACAGGTGGACAGTGGTCTCACCTTCGATAACCACATCGCCACAGCAGTCAGGAAATCCTTCTATGTGGCACACCTCATCACTAAGGGCTTTTCATAGAGAAGAAAGGAGGTCATTGTCCCACTGTACTCATCCCTCATTAGACCCATTATAGAATACAACACCCTGTTTGGTATGTACCTCTCAAGACATCTGCAACAACTGGAAAGGCCGCAGAAATACCTCACTAAAAGAATCACAAGCCTAAAGCAGATGCCCTATGCTGACCGCCTTAAAAAACTCCAGCTATACTCTGTCGCATATCGTCTACTCAGAGGTGATCTTTGCTTAACATACAAGGACATGCTACACTTAAAGAAATCCCAGTCCCTCAGAGCCACATGCTCCAGGGATCTAAACCTTGTCATCACAATAAACAAAACATGCTGGAGGGATAGGTTCCTGACCCAGAGACTCCCCAGACTCTGGAATAGATTGCCCATACATGTCAAGCAGAGTGCCTCTTTGGTCCTCTTCAAAAGGAACCTTGACGATTGGATGGGACAAAGGAAATTCACCCCGGGGATCACGTCAGTTGCCCTGCTAGACAGGGGTCCAGGGAAGTAAATAGTTTGGGAAGAAATAGCCAGGGAATTGTTATGGCTAGGCTTGTATAGGCACTAGGGCTGATAGCCTAGTACCAGCCTATGAACCTATGAACCTATGAACCTAATCCTAGCCTTCTGATACCTACTGATCACTCCATAATCCTAAAACCCTCCTCCCCTCTGTAACTCTAATGTTCTTATCCCCTCCAGTAACCTAAAATCCCCCTCATCTCTGTAGACCTAAAGTCCTTCTCCCCATTTCCCTTCCTTGCTTACCTCACCCATGGTGAGCTCTTGATTACCCACTGAAGCAGGTGCATCTGTGAACTCACATTTAAGTTTAAGTGCCTGTTTGGGTAGCTGGTTGGTCAGAGTTAAAGCTATTCAAGTCCTTGGCTGCAAGTCAGTGGAATTCAAGCAAATGGGGCTCAAGCAGCTATAACATTCCCGTAACTGGGTCAACCTCATGTGCTTGCATACCATTAGCTAACATCACAATTTCCTGTAGCCACTCACACATGTTGGCAAATGCCCTAACTCCCACTGACTCAGTTCCTGTGTAGTAATCAAAGACTAACTATCTCTCCCAAAATCCTAACCTTAACCATATGAATTCCCACCCATTCCCAAAATCAAAACTGCTGATCAGTCCATAAAGTAAAAATCCCTCTCCCTCCCTGTTGGGGTATGTCTGTTGGAGACATTTGCACCTATGGTGCTCTATTCTCATAAACCGTTGAATATACTGTGGAATTATATGGGTAGGTAATCCAAAGAAAATATACAGACATTATATAAGATTTAAAAAGACCACACTTTTATTACTTCTTGGCAATGCTGTGGGAACAGCACAGGTAAATGCATGGTGGGCAATGGACATCCAGATGAAATAATGCACATGAGAAAAGGTGTGCTGAAATACAGAAGAATTGAGACTCCTAAGTTGGTTTAACTTGAGGTTATTGTGAGAAGGGTGTTTTCAGCAAAGGAAAAGCAAATGAGTGTCAATCATTAGTTGTCTACCATCAGTCTAAACAGACAGCTAGGTTGCATCTGGGTGTTGTGTGTGTGTGTGTGTGTGTGTGTGTGTGTGTGTGTGTGTGTGTAAGAGTGAGAGAAAAACATTAGAAGGAGACAGTGAATGGAGGAAGCACGAAAGAGAGAAAGAGTAAGGAGTCCAAATAAAACACCCAATTAAAGGGTCATGTTCCAGCAATTATTTAAAAGTAGGCAGAATTTAACATTGGAGGAAAAAGTGTACACTGAAACAATAGCTGCAAAAGTGAAATGAAAAAAGGGGGACTGGATATCAGCCATGGCTCTAAACATTAAATAGGCTCCAAACCTGAATCCTGAAAAGGAAATGAAACCCATCGATTGCTTATGTTCTATGCATATATAGGAAGTGATTAATATTTGCATGGCACTGAAACAGTATATACCAAAAACATCCTTTTGTACATCAGGAATTTTATATGTGAATGGTCTTTAATATTTTCAGTCTGGATAATAGTTTACAGCAAGATCTGAGAAACAAAGGTTAACCAGCCGCTGAATACTCAAATGGTATTTAGTAACAGCTCAGAAGCTCTGGTGTGAAACTTTGGAGAAAGTAAGAAGGACTGCTGAACAGATACAGCTCAGTCTCACCTATAATAATTCATACAAAGATGAGCTGTTTATAAGATGTGGCACATATTCATTCAGTTTATATCTTTGTAAATATGTGATCTTTTTAAAATTAAAAGTTGAATATAAACTGATAGAGGTATTACACCCAGGTGTTAGGTATTGTAAATAAGATATTGCGTGAAATGTTGCTGTATTGAATGTAATACAGCCTGTTTTTCAGGTTTACTGCATCAATAATAATGCCTAATGAAGTTTTTGTATGTAATGTGCATTGCCAAATGTTAATTTGTGTTGCATTTTATTGCAGACAGTGGCAAACATTCTATAGGTATTACTTAATGGCTCTATACTTTTTTTTTACTTTATAAAACTAGGGTTCTACAGACCAGTTTAAGTTAAACAGTTTACTGACTTAATGCATTTGGCGTTTACCATTAAGTCCATGGATCAAATCAGGTAAAAGGTACTTTAAATACTAATATCAAAAACAACATTGGCAGACATCAGTAATTATTTCCCTTTTATGTTTCCTCGTCTCATCTCTTTCTACTTCTGTGAATTTCAATGGTGAAGATCTGAGTAGCATTTTATGGCAGAAATGTACTGAAATTGTAGTTATATTATTATAGAAAAATTCAATTTTACTTTACTGCTTGCTCAAAATTTTCTAGGACTCATCATATTTAAAGCAAATGCTCAAAATACAGCCTATCAAACAGCCAGGAAATGGATCCAAAAAAACAATACATTTATGCATAATCTTGAAAAAAACAAGTGTTAGGTGGGGGCCCATGGACTGATAACAGACAAGGGATCATGGTAAACTTAATTTGTCACTTCCAGTGCTATATTTTACAGGTTTGACTATTTGCCTTAAAACAGATTCATTTTAACGTCATAAAGCAAATGTTCACTGTTTGTTAACAGATGGCTATTATTACTAAACATGATTTTCTGTAGTCCTTTTAACAAATGAAAACCATTCTAGACACTGTTTCCATTTGAGCATATTATACATGTGCAGTTTGAATGAGTTTTTGTTGATGATGTCTGGAAATTGAACTGTCATCTAAAGTCAGTTTCAAGGCCAGTCTTTCACTTGTACCACTACAATAGGCCACCCTGTGTTTTGTTATTTATTTGTTCTTTTCAGAGTCTGTCAGTTAAACAACAGAACCTATAGATTGTTATGGCTTGTTATAAGAAAGTTAATTTGATCAATTAATAAAACAACTTTTCTAGACACTCATTGCTGCACTAAAAATCTGAGTGGAATTAGAAACACATTAATAGTACCAACAGGGTTTAAAGAATACGCTATGCAAGCTGTTTCATTATTACAAATCACTGCATTCATTTAGCTGGCAATAATCAACCTTTTTATTTTTGCCAGTAAAGTAGAAGAAACTTGAAGCGAGTGACCTTTAAATGGTATGAACCTTCTGATCTAAATCCTAATCTAAACCAGATTTTTCAATACTTCATTCAGAACAGGCGCAACAATTAATGTCAGGATATTGAAAAGTAAAAGAAAGAGAAGCTGTGAAAGAAAACTGGTACGAAACGTAACTAATGACTCTGTCTTGTGTATGCCTGTTTTTAAAAAATAAATTAGCTCAAAGGGCAGCACTTACTTAACTCAGAAAAACAGAAGAAATGCCAGAACATTACATGGTAATCTGATCGACAACAACAAGAAAAACTTAATTTCAGAAGCATCCTGTCACAGTCGCTATCGCATGTTCATCTCTCTCTGTTATGTATTTTACTACATAATTAATTTGCAAGCAAAAGTACCAAATGTATTCAGTCATGAACAGAACATGGTTGAGTGTATTGCCCCAATCAAATTACTTTGCTAAGTTGTTACTTAAATTGGCCCTCATGATCATTATGCACAGTAAATTAATTCACAGTTTTGGTCCTTGGAATTAAAATATGCTTCCATTTAAATGTAAGTGAACGTATTTAATGGCTATGCATAAATATTGATTTAAATAGTATCATCACGGAAACCACTATGGAAATAGCAGAGCTTCAGTTCAGACTTTAATTTTACCAAAGTCGTCTGACATTTCTATTTGTTATCATACCTTATAATGTTTCCTATCCTCACCATGATCCATCTAACATTTATAGCTGTACACATTCTCCTATTGTTATAAATACACATAAGAATAGCACACTTAATTTTTAGCTGTTTCCTTCTACCATTATTAAAAAATATTTTAGAAGAGCATTCCTCCCTTTACTCATGCTTTAAACAATCCTATGTTGGAGACAATAGACATTTCTCAACGTTCTTGGCTCTGTGACATTCACTGCTTCTGAGATATGTTAAAAAAAATAATTAAGCATTTTAATGGACAGAATATGCTTTCTTCAGCTTTCTTTTTTTCTGTTTGCTTACCTTGTTTTCTATCCACCACAAAGAATATGCATTTTGCAATACTGATTTTGCATGACAGTTATAATAGGAAATGTGTGACGGTGGTTATCAGAGGAAAAATATGCGGCCAGGTATCACAATCAGGCTTTAGCCCATTTTTATTTTAATCCTGTCATTTTTATTATATTTCTAACTCTGTTCTGAGTCAGAGGATGCCACTATCTTCTCTCTCCTCAGTTTCTGTTTATAACTGTAGAAGATATTGTATTATGTTTTTTTTTAATTTGTAACATTTTCAAGGTTCCTTTTTCCATATTTACAGAATGAAAGGATGTTCAGTATGTTCCATCCATTACAAATTTTTATATTTAATTTGGATACATTCTGAATGTTTACATTTAATATCACGTTATAAATATATGCATTTAATACCAAATCTTTCAGCTTACATGTTTCTAATATCTTCTATCTAAATTCTGTCATAAACTGAGCATTGCAAATGTCTGTGCTGACAACAACATTTAAAGCATCATACCACAGAAGAAACTATGACTTGAGGGGCTGTAAAGAATGGTTTATATAATTTTCCAGGCTTGGTATGCTCATGACTTTTATCACAAGGCTAAGTTTCAGTAAAGAAATGCAAAGCCTATATTTGTGGACTGCAAAAAAGCAACAGAAACATTAATTGCTTTCACCCAGTCCAAAATATTTTGTGTGTCAAACAAATGCCTAGTGGACTGCATTTGAAGTGTCTCTCTTTTCAATGCTGTTGATTTACTAACAGTGCAGTTTTAGTTTAATGAAAGGTCAACTCAGAACTGATTTAGATGATGGGAAGTGTGAGAAGAAGGAGGTGGTGATAATTGTAAATAAAGAAGAAAAGAAACAGTAACAAGTAATATGTGCTGTTAAAGTCATGTAACAAAAAAGATATACTGAATCTAAAGCAAATGTAGTGGTGTACAAACATACCTCTCAACCTGTTAGCAAAAGAATTCTGGACAAAAGCCAAAAATAATGCCCAAAATCAGGGGCAGATTTTAAATGTTGCTCATATAATCTTAGAAAGTTGATACAGAGTAACAGGTTTGGCATTAACATACATTTTCTCAAAAAGTGTTTTTATTTATTTTACAAAGCCCAAAAAAATTAAAGTATTTACAAATACAACTATTGTAAACTATATACAATGCCCATAACAGTAAAATACATAAAAGAAAAACACAATATTTTTCCAACAAATAATGCAATTTTCCCAAGCAATTAGCTTATGGGTTAAATTTTTGGTTCTTAACTTTATGGTGTAGATTTCACTAATACATACTGCTTTAGCTAAATGAATAAATTCACTATTGAATAAGGGAGTAGATTCTGATTTCCAGTTCTTCGTAACAACTTTCCTTGCAATCACTAGTATTGACCATAATATATGTGTTTGATTTTTGGGTATGACTTCTGGAACTGGCTCATTAAACAGTATGAGAGATTCATAAATTATACAATTATCAGTCAATAGTTGTACCTTTCAGCTTTTCCCGGTTAGGGGTCACCACAGCGGAACTCCGGTCCACTAATGATTGGCAATAGATTTTTACGTACCGAGTTGCCAGCCCTGACGCACAACCTTCAATGAAGGTACGCCCATTCACGCATGTCTCCACACAGAAGACACTTTAGCTGAGAATCGAACAGGACAATGTCTTACTGTGAGGCGACAATACTACCGCAGCACCACACTCAATAGTGCTTTACAGAAATATCTAAAGTCATCCCCAAAGGGGGATACCATTCTACATGTAATGATCATATAAAACCAGTCAGCATTTAAGGAATTACATCTCCAGCATTTCATATTATCTTTTTTATATATCATTGCAATTCCTTGTGGTGTAAAAAACATCTATGTAAAAAAAACATGCATTTTCTGAAGGGTATGAAGTCTGAAACTCAAATGCCTGTCATTTTTAGGGACTTTAATCTCCAGTGAGTTGGCAGAAAACTACACATTTTAAGAGAAACAGAGCAAACAAATATGAAGTACAAATGTGGATATGCTGTGAAAATCTGGACTGTTGAAAGGTTTGGTAAAGGGATTGTATATGATGCAATACTGGTAGGATACTGAGAAAGAAAAAATGCAATGAAAAAATAAGGTATGAATCAAAGAAAATGCTCCTTTTTGCACACAATATCATAGACGTAGAAGAAGGGATTCAAAACATATAGAAATTCCAATTACATTTCGATGTAGAAACAGGTGATTCAAGGAATGCTGACTTTAAGTGAGAAGTGTATATCTAGATATTCTTCATAGTGACCACTACAGCAGGAGCCTTAGCTATATGGGTTATTTCCTGCCAAGGATATAACAGCAGGGCAGCTTACAAAGCTTTGGGCTATATTTATCAAGTGCCTAAACTGTCAAGATGAGCTGACTAAAAGTTTGGGCCCAAGCCCTTCAGAGCTTTCCTGCTGCTGAAAAGTATATGTCCTTGAGTACAATATGCCATTTGGCATGTACTTGACTAGGCACTTACAGCGGCTGGAGTAACCTCAGAGGTTCCTCACAAAGAAAATACAGGGTGTAAATAACAGGTCTTATGCAGACAGACTAAAAGCCCTATCCCTTTGCCCTGTCTCCTACTGACTATTAAGGGGTGACCTATGCCTGACCTACAAGGCACTCACAAATCCAGTCTTGATAGAGCTGCTACACATCTGCAAGCCAAACAGCATGAGGATCACCTGACCTAGAGATCTAAACTTAGTCAATGATGTAAACAAAACATGATGGACAAACAGATATGTGTTTCAGAGATTGCTCTTTCTTTGGAACAAACTTCCTATTCACATTAAGCATAGCCCTTCAGTGGTCCTCTTCAAACACAATTTGGATCAATTGGTGGGGAATTGAAAATTTGTACCTGGGGTAGTGCCTATGTCCCTTATGGATAGGGGTGATCTGTAAGATACTTAATGCATAGTCACAAATCCATGCCATTCTCTTACCCCTAGGGATTATATATTGGGTAAAATAATATTATATTGGCTAGGCTTGTAAGGGCTATTAAGCTGTTATCCTAGTAATCTCCTCTGAACCTATGAACCTACGAATCTGAGTATTTACAGGATCGATGGTGAGCTTTTGCTTTTCTTTGATGGACACATATATATCATTATTATTTATTTATTTGTCTTTGTTTACCTGGAAAGCTCCATTTGCTTACATTTTTATTTATATTTATACACATAAAATATTTATGTTTATACATTTTAAGATTTTGCAGCAGCAGAAGTTACTGAAGAGAAAGCCCAAGTGCAAATTAGGGGATTGTATATGTGGCGGTTACGTATAAAAAATATGTTGTCATTCCATGTGAGGTTGAGTGTATTCTATTTAAGGAGAGTATTTGGGGAGTATCGTACTGTCAACATAAAGTCTTAACCTTGTGATGAACACATGCAGGACCAGGATTAGTTAAGATGTTGTTTAAGTAGGGGTTTAAAACTATCGAGTTTGTCAGAGAGTTTTATTTATGTCAGGATACTATTCCAGAGTTTAGCAACACATTGGGAGTAGAGAGAGCCTCCTGCAACATTATTTGACTTATTTGTGAAGAGTATTTTTTACTAGAATGGAAGTCCCTTGCTGGACAGTAGGGCAGTAATACGTTTTGTAGTGCAGGGCATTTTCCTGGATGATGAATGAGTTTGTGTGCTGTAGTTAGCTATGAATGTGTTAGGTAGTTGTGTAATACAAGCCAGTTTAGGTGCTTTAAGCTATGACAATGGTGCGTCCTATTAGCAGCATTTAAGAGAGTTTGCAATGAAAAGATGACAGCTAGAATCTTTCTTGCAGTATCTGTAAGAACTCCATTGATTTTATAAAGGTAGCCTGGTTTCTGATGTGCAGATGTAATGGCATGCAGTATATGCTGGTCATATTTGAGAGTGTCATCTGTTATAACACCTACAAGTTTACTGCGAGTTACAGTTTTAATGACAGTTTTATTTGCTAACTTCATGACAAAGGATTTCTTTTGATTTTGACAACTTTTTGAAGCAAAAAGCATTAACTTATTTTTCCTGGGGTTGAGTAGCAGGTTTGATTCTTTGAACCAGGTTTCTACAGAGGAGAAATATTTTTGGGTAATGTCTTGCAGCTTACTTATTGTTGAGGTTGCATGTATTAATGTTGAGTCATCTCCATACTGAACTAAACTAGCATGGTGAATGGAGGTGTGGCAGTCATTAATAAATATATTAAATAGGTGAGGACCCAGGATAGTGACCTGAGGGATACCTGTAGTAACTGTTTGAAAGGATGAGTAGGCTTGTTGCCATTTAAAAGCGTATTGCCTTCCAGATAGGTAACTAGCAAACCACTACAAGGAGTATTGTGAAAGCCCTGTTGAGGAGAGTCAAATGAGCAGTTACTGGTGTAACACAGTATCACATGCCTTTGACAAATCTAAGAACATGGTGGACTCAAGCAGAGCACTGTTTCTATGTTGGTTTATTATATTGGTAAAATGTAGTAGAACAGTAGAGGTCCTGTGCTGGGGCCTAAAGCCATGTTGTATTTCCGAGAGCAGGGTATTTGAGGTTAGGTATTGCATCACCTGCATATGGTTGCATTTCTCTAATATTTTGGAGCTGGGGAGAGAATCACTACTGGTTTGTAGTTATCAAACTTTGTAGATGTGCCACTTTGTGAAGTGGTATAATGACAATTTTTTTTCCACAGTGATGGGCCGTATCTTTCTGTTATGGACCTATTAATTAGTATGGACACAGGGAAGGCTATGACTTCTATGGCCATTTTATGGTAGTCTGATGGTAGTTGGGTACAGCTACAGAAGTAGTTTTTAGTGGAAGGAACAACTTCATGATGACGGATGTCAGTACTGAACTAAAAATGAAGAGCTGTGGATGGGATTCATTGCACAGGGGCAGAGAGAGGGGTCAGATATATTAGTCTCTAAGAGAGGTAATATTGATTGTATAAAGTAGGAATTAAACTGTGTAGTTATAGAGTCTATCGTATTCTCTGTTTTTGGAGAAGGAGTGGTGGTCTTGCCAGGGTGGAGTAGTTTATTTAGTGATTACCACAAAAGTTTTGGTTTGTTTTGTTGTTTATTTTGTATGCAGGTATAGTATTTTTCCTGTTTGACATGGAGTTTTAAGTACCCAGTGGGGAAAAAACATGCATTTTCTTATAGTTATTGAAGTTGTATTGCTTTCCTCTTTAGGAAAGTTATTTTAAAGCTAGGAGTCCTATGTTTTAATGGACTGCTGTCTTGAGACTGTAATGTACCTTTAAACAGGGCACTCCTTTTTTGCCAGTTTTAAAGTAGTGCAAGCTAACTGATAACATATTTTCTGTGGAAAGTGTGTTTAATTTTCTACTCTGGGGCTACCATATCATTTTAAAATGCTTTTTTCTGTGTTTTGCATGTCAAAATTTTATGTACCTTTGTGTACTGGTGGTTTTCCTGCCATTTGTTGCTTGTCTTCCCTGGGAAAGAAACACCATTTTTGTCTTAACTTATGGCACAGATTCTCCTTCTTCCAACCAAAAAATTTAAAAGTTAAGCAAAGAGTCTTTGCTACCACAGCAGGCTAGCTATTTGCCTCAGTCACAGGCGAGTGACTCTACTATGGCCATATGTTGTACTTCAGATCACTGATTTTTTTTACCCCAGATCCCTCTATGTAGCACCTACAGTCACTATGGACTAGGGTTAGCCACATCATCTGCAGAATTTGTAGTCCCCTCAGTGGGCAAGAGAAAGATACTCTTGTCAGTCCTGACAGAAGGAACAAGGAAAGTTTACCTGTTACAATAGAATGCTGTGCCCATCCCTGGTGAAGCAGCAACTCCCATTAGTAACACAACTATCCCAATTTTTCCTGCCAAAAATAAACAAAAAAACAAACATGTTTCTACTCCTCCTCATATTTCTTTGGATAAGAGTAGTTTACTGGGACTGGCTAAGGGTTTAATTCAGGCTTTTATCTTTCTTGAAGAGTAGTTTCAGATGAGATTCCAGATTCTGAATATGAAGAGGAAGATGCAGGGACAAATTTAGGGTTTTGTCCTCAAATTTCTAATTCAGACTCAGAGGAGAGTTCAGTTTCTGATTTTTTTCCTGTGGGGTTTTCTCTTTCTCTAAGATCGTTGCTAGAATGTTCCAGTGTTTTCTGTGGGAGAACATTGAGGTTTCTGAGCCCCTCATAAAAATACTGTGAGTTGTTATACAAGGATTTTCAAATACTGTGAGTTGTTATATAAGGATTTTCAAGAATGTACACCCATTCCTCCTGTCCTGTTTGGTTTAGAGGATATGTGCCTTTCTCCCTGCAATCCTCCTGATAGTCAGCCAGCTATCTCTAAAAGGCAGCTATGATGCATAAACAATGATATTCTAAATTTTCCGCTATATAGAGATTTAGTGTTTGGTCCGTCTGCTGCAGAAATTATCAAAACGTGTGATGAAAGGGGCAAAGTAATCCAGGGAATCACTAAGATTTTTCAGCCCTCCTTTTCAAAATTGTTCAAGGGATTTTCTTTCTCCTCATCAAATTTTGGCAAAAAGCAGAACAAACAGTCTCAACAGAATTCAGGTAAGCAAATGTTTGTGAAGAATTGGCAAGGGGGTTCCAAAAAAAGTCTCAAACCTCCCAAAACCAAGGACACTCCAACAAGTCTGAATGACTGCTCAAGAGCCCTTGTGACCCCCTCTGACCATGCTCCCTTTTCTCTTCCAGAACGTCTGAATCTCCAGTTTTCTTTTTGGCAGTAGATTATTTTAGACTAATGGGTTCTGAAAATCGTTCAGCAGGTTTAAAGATGGCAATGGGAGGACATTCCTCATTTTCAGGGAGTGGACATTCCTCATTCTGCAGATCAAACTCTGTTGTTTCCCCCTGTTCTTAGTCACATGCTGTTCCAAGGGATGAAAGAACCAGTTCCTTCTTCCCAGGTGTGAAAGGGGTTTTATTCCAGAATGCTCCTAATGCCAAAGAAAGAAAATATTTGGAGAAAAGCTCTAGATCTTTTTTCCTAAAACTGTCTGTGATAGTGTCCAAATTCAAAATGATGTCACTTCACAACCTCTTACCTTTTCTTCCTCTTTCAAGCAAACTTAAAAGACGCTTATTATAATGCTAGTCAATCAGACATCAGGTATTTCTTAAGGCTTGGGTTGTCTGGGTCTAATTATCAGTTCTCTACATTACCCTATGGATGATTCACCGCACTGACAGTATTCACAAAGTGGCTAGAGGCAATAATAGCTCAGTGCGAGCTACAAGGAATCCACATTTTTCCATATTTAGATGATTTGCTTATCTTTGCAGAGTATTTTTTTTCAAAATGTCAGGGGTCTTTCTCTTGAGTGTGAGATCTCTAGCACAAGTTGGGATTACAAGAAAAGGTTCAAAAGTTTGTCTTGACTGCCTCACACAGAAATGTATTCCTAGGATGTCATCTAGACACTTCAGTTCAAAATAGCCTTTCTTCCACAGGAAAAAAAAAACAGATCTTTGTCTAGCTGTATTTGTAAGGTTTTTCCTCTCAGGCTATAGTCACTGTGAAAGAATACCTCAGAATTTTTGGCTTTGTGGCATCTATGATTCTTATGATACCCCAGGCAAGACTCCATATGAGAAAGATGGAATAGTATCTTAAATCTCTTTGGTTTCAGCATTGATGCTCTTTATTCTTTAAGATCTCAGTACTGCAGTGTGTCAGAAAATATTTTTTTTTTGGTGAAGAAAACAGGTATCCTTAAATCGAGATCTTCCTTTCTCCCTCCCTGATCTAAAGCAGTCACCATAAATGCTTCGGACTTTGCTTGGGGAGAAATGGAGGGAGAGCTAAAAGTGCAGCGGGTGTGGGACAGCACAGACAGATGCAAGCACATAAATATCAAAGAGATGATAGCCCTGATCAAGGCATTCAACTCTGTGAACCATCTTTGGTACCAGAGGCCTCTTCAAGTGGTTATAGACAAAACCACAGTGATGTGGTACATCAACAAGCAAGGGGGAACCATGTTATACCTCTTATGCAGACTTCCAAGATTTTATCCATCTGTAAGGAGTTCATCAAGTACACCTCTTTTCCTCATCTCTGAACAATCAACTGTAAATATTATGTCCCAGGATTCTGTGCAAGGAGGCCCAGAAGGCAGACACCATTTATTTTCTTTAATTTTGACAAGAATGTTCCTGTATGCCATTCCTTCCTTTCCACTAATATCCAGGGTACTTCTGAAGATTCAGAAGGAATCCCTCAAGATTATTGTGGTGACTCCCTTCTGGTCCAGACAACAGTGGTTCTCCCTTACTTTGCAAATGGCCAAGGGCAATAACCACAAGATTCCTCACAGAATTGATCTACACACATAAGAACAGGTGTGTTTGATACAACCTGACATCAGTCATACTTAATTTATTTCCTGGATGATAAGGTCTTAATTCCTATAGGTACCTGTTTTCTGAGAATGTGCATCAGGCACTAATGAAGGCAAAAAAGCTTGCTAGTAGAAAATCATATATTAGTACATGAAAAAGGATTTCTAGTTGGTGCCAACAACATTATCAACACACATTCAGTGCAAGTTGCTCTGTGGCTTTACAGTATTTGTGTGAGTTATTATCCTATGGCCTTTTTTATTCCTCTACCAAGGGTCAATTATTGGCCATTTCAGCATGTCTGCCCACAGATCCTCTGCTTTCAAGGCAGTCACATGTCAAAATATTCTTGAAAAGGGTTTTTGCATAAGAGGCCTCCAAGAAAACAGGTGGCCCCTCCTTGGGATATTAATTTTGTGCTAGAGAAGCTAACAGTTGCTCCATTTGAACCAGCTCATCTGTGTTAGAGAAGCTAACACTTGCTCCATTTGAACCAGCTCATCTGTGTTAGAGAAGCTAACACTTGCTCCATTTGAACCAGCTTATCTGTGTTAGAGAAGCTAACACTTGCTCCATTTGAACCAGCTCATCTGTGTTAGAGAAGCTAACACTTGCTCCATTTGAACCAGCTCATCTGTGTTAGAGAAGCTAACACTTGCTCCATTTGAACCAGCTCATCTGTGTTAGAGAAGCTAACACTTGCTCCATTTGAACCAGCTCATCTGTGTTAGAGAAGCTAACACTTGCTCCATTTGAACCAGCTCATCTGTGTTAGAGAAGCTAACACTTGCTCCATTTGAACCAGCTTATCTGTGTTAGAGAAGCTAACACTTGCTCCATTTGAACCAGCTCATCTGTGTTAGAGAAGCTAACATTTGCTCCATTTGAACCAGCTCATCTGTGTTAGAGAAGCTAACACTTGCTCCATTTGAACCAGCTCATCTGTGTTAGAGAAGCTAACACTTGCTTGAACCAGCTCATCTGTGTTAGAGAAGCTAACACTTGCTCCATTTGAACCAGCTCATCTGTGTTAGAGAAGCTTACACTTGCTCCATTTGAACCAGCTCATCTGTGTTAGAGAAGCTAACACTTGCTCCGTTTGAACCAGCTCATCTGTGTTAGAGAAGCTAACGCTTGCTCCATTTGAACCAGCTCATCTGTGTTAGAGAAGCTAACACTTGCTCCATTTGAACCAGCTCATCTGTGTTAGAGAAGCTAACACTTGCTCCATTTGAACCAGCTCATCTGTGTTAGAGAAGCTAACACTTACTCCATTTGAACCAGCTCATCTGTGTTAGAGAAGCTAACACTTGCTCCATTTGAACCAGCTCATCTGTGTTAGAGAAGCTAACACTTGCTCCATTTGAACCAGCTCATCTGTGTTAGAGAAGCTGACACTTGCTCCGTTTGAACCAGCTCATCTGTGTTAGAGAAGCTAACACTTGCTCCATTTGAACTAGCTAATCTCACTGAGCTGAGGGTCTTACTATAGAAAACAATTTCACTGATTGCTCTGACCTTTGCAAGAAAGTTATCTGAGATGCAAGCTCTTGTAGTGAGTCAGCCCTACCTCATTTTCCATAGGGAAAGGGTTTGTTTGAGAAGTAATCCTTCTTGTATACCTAAAATGCTATCCACGTTTATTTTAAGCCAAACTATCCGTCTTCCATTTTCTTTTCTGAACACAAACATTAGGTAGATAGGACACTCCATAGCTTGGCTGTCTACAGACAATTCACATGATATCTTGACAGAACTAAATCTTTCAAATCTTTGGATCGGTTGTCAATTTCTTGTGAAAGTAAGAAGGAACAACCTGTGTCAAAACAGGCTATTTCCAAATGGTTGTCTAAGACTTACCTTTTGTTATACTTGTATCATGACAGACCTATTCCAGGCAGGGTCAAAGCCCTGTCTACTAGGGCCTTGGCTTCTTCTGTAGCTTTTTGGAAAGCATTGGATTCTAGAAGTATTCTAGAAGCTATTACTTGGTCCCCTGTACATACTTATCCAAAGCACTATAAGCTTGATTCCTTCTCTAGTTCTAGATCATGTTTTGCTTGGACCATTCCCAGGGGTTCCTGGACCCTTCCCCTTCCTCCTCTTATGTATAGTTAGCTATGGTAATCTACTCATATAGCCAAGGTCACTGCAGTAGTGATCAATATGAAGAACATAGTGCAGTTATGTAACTTGAACTTATTCTTATTCTTATACTATTATTAGATTTTGAAATTACCATTGCTGCAGCAGCAGCTCCATCCATCCATTCCCTTTATTTTTTGGTATGTTATTTATATCAGGGTGTGGTTATTTATTTTTTGTTATTCTTAACACTGTCCTTTTAGGGCTCAGCCTTCCCCTCTCTGATAGCAAGAATCCTCTGAAGGGCTTGGCCCCCAAACTTGTCTTTTAGTCAGCTCTGCTCAAGCATCCTGAGAGTTTGGACTAATGGAAGGTGCTCTGAAGCTTTCTAAGCTATCTGGTTGTTATATTCTTGGCAGAACATAACCCATGTAGCTACTGCAGCAGTGATCATTTGAACATCGACTGTTATGGAAGTTGACTTAAACAGCTGTACTACTTAGTTACTGTGATTACTGTGTTTCTTTTTTCCTCTAGAAAGTAAAATTCTACTGGGGAAGTAGTGTTGTATTCAGTTATTACGAGCTTGGCAATTTTCTGCCAAATAGAGAAGCACAGGTAGGTGATGTAGTTATAACCTGTTAAGTTTTATTGATGCTAGGCAGTGGTGTGTTCCATTGTTACAGTTTACTTTAAATTCAGCTACTTTATTGGTTCATAGGTGTTTACTAGGCTAATGACCACAATGGCCATTTTAAGCCTAGCCATGCATTCCAAATCTCTAACAAGTTCTGTTAGCATTGATAAGTATAAGCAGGGGCTTGGAAGATGAAACATTTACAAGCAGGGACCTGGGAGATAAAATATTTGCATGTTGCCTGTGTCTATTAGAGACATATAGGTGCTGAGCCAGGGATGAAGTTTCTTTTCCCCACCCAATTGTCCAAGTTACACTTGAATTGAATTAGGGAGGAACTCTGTTTCACATGGATGGTGAACCTATTCCAGTGCTGGGGTAGGCTCTGGGATTCTTACCTGTCTCTCCAGCAGGTCCTATTTATATCACAGGCAATCTCTATAATATAACATTGCTCAAGTCTGGACAGCTGTGTGACTCAAACTTTAGTGAAGATTGCTGCAGCATAGAAGAGAGATGGTAGTAAGAATGTAGAGTTTATAACATTTTCTGGGCATGTCAGTGAGAAAGATTTTGCTGGTTTAATATCTCCAAATCTTTTGTGTTTCTAATACCATGATGGGAATGGGTCCCATTCCTGAGTGAGGTTCTAATTATAGTTCATGAAATTAGTATTATTTCAGTCTTTGATGTTAGCCAATAGTGCTCCTTGCAGCACTCACAATGTGCTTAGAATTAACTCCTTCTGCATTTCATATAGAATTTATATGTATAGGTAGCATATCTAAATACAATTGAAGATTCTTTTTTATTAGACCTATTGCTCCTACCACTAATGGAACTGTCTAGGTATCTCTTCCACATTGCTCTTGTTTCTACTTGCAAATCCTGATATTTTATGACTTTATGTCTCTCTGTACATGAGACACTGTAATCACTAGGTGTAGCAATTTCATTGACCAATGATCTTTATGTCATTTACTATTATATCTGGTTTTCTCTCATCTATTTTTGAACAGTTAGTAATGGGTTATCCCATGTGTGCATACTTCATTATTCTGTAGAACACTTTGTTGTCCATGTTCCAAATACTCCTCAGCTACTTCTATATTGTAGTGTTTGCGCAATCCCCAATACAACAGTCTTGCAATATTACTGTGCCATTCAGTGCTGAGGCCCTTTGCCATTACTATATCACACCCAGCAACAAGGTGTGCTACTGTTTCCAATTCTTTTTTAAAGGACCTACATTTGTCTGTTTTTCTCTCATGTTCAGTGGACTTTGTAAACCAATGTGTATGCAGTCCATTATTCTGGGCTGCCATTATTAACCTTTCACCCTTTGATTAAAACTCACCTCTCCTTAATCATTCCTTTGTCAAATCCTGATCAACATGAGATTGTTCCAAGAGATCTCTATACTTGCTT
Source organism: Protopterus annectens (assembly GCF_019279795.1). Classification (NCBI taxonomy): domain Eukaryota; kingdom Metazoa; phylum Chordata; order Ceratodontiformes; family Protopteridae; genus Protopterus; species Protopterus annectens. Next base: position 1,989,353,225 of record NC_056731.1, on the reverse strand, counting down.
TTCTACATTTCTTTCTTTCTTTCTCACTGGATCTTTCTGCATATATTCCTTATTTTTTGACACATTTTTGTCTACTTCTGGTTTGATTTCCATTCCTGCTTGACACTGGAATGCTTTTGGTAAAGTGCGCTGAGAGGTTATCTTAAACTTACTTTCCTCATGTTTTAAAACTTTCAGTGTATTTAGCAGATCTGATGAGGTCAACAGATATGCAGTTCCATGACTGCATATCTATGCATGTAATCAATTTCAAGGAGACCCATACCTTCTTGATGGAGTGGAATACATAATCTTGGTATGCAGTGATTTTTATAGCTCATTTGATAAGCATGCAGCATTATTTTGTATGCAAGTCAGTCACACCAAAACTGTAAGATTGAGCAGGAAGAGAAAACTAATTTGTAGCTTGGACTATATTTTGTTTTCAATATTAGTTTTAGTCGTCTGAAGTATTTATTACTGAGTATTATTTAAATTTGTTCTTGATTTGTTGTTGATTCTTCATTATGTCCCAAATATTTATACACTCCTACCTGCTCAAGTTCCTTTGTATCACATTCCTGTTTCAGATTCATATTTTCTTGGTACTGCAATTTTCCTGCTTTAAACATTGCTTCTGCACATTTATCATAACCAAATGTCATTTTTGTATTATCTGAGAAAGTTTTAACTGCTTGCAGTTGTGATTTCATCTCCTCATCTGATGAACCATACAGCTGTAAGTCATCCACACAAAGTAGATCAGAAGTCTTTACACAAGGTTATTTTCTGGTAGCCAAATTGTAACCAAGATGTATTCTGTTAAGTAAAAAAGATTAATGGGTTAAGGGCAAGACAAAACAGCAGTGGTGATAATCACCGTAAAGTATCTGTTTTTGAATTTTTATCCCTGGGATAATTATTTGTCCTTTGTCATGGCTTAATTTTAAAGTGGTTTGCTACTGTTTCATCATCACTGTAATGTAAGTCATCAATGTAGGATGTATCTTATACATGTGTAAGCACTCCTTTATCCATGAATGTAGGATGCTGTCAAATTCTTTTTTGTGATCTATCTGTGACATACTTAGAATTATTCCCTTTTTAAAATTCTCTATTATGGCTTTATTTAGCAACAAATGATCCTTTGTTCCATATGACTTTGGTCTTTTTTTACCCTTTTGTTCTATTGACATGATTGAAGTTTTTTTTTAAATGACTACAAATGCTGTCAGCATCAATTCCAGTATATTGTTTGCATATCAACAGAAGGCAAGGTATTGGTCTATAATTTTTAGGATGGCTTTCAGGTTCATTCTTAAAGAGGAGTTTCATATTCCCTGCTATTAACCAGGTTGGTGTCTGTTCCGGATGCACATATAAGTAATTGGTACTCAGGGCTAAATCTTTGTGTAAAGATGGTAATACTTTCAGGCAGAAGCTAGACGCTGCATCTGAGCCTGCTGTTTTCCATTTAGGAGCTTTGCTTAATTGTGTTTCAATTTCTATGGCCATTACTTCTTCCCATTTCATATCCTGTACATTTGAACTCCTCGCTACTTCTTTAAAATTTTCTATCCATTCAGCATCTTTGTTATGGTCCACACTGCTGACAAACTGTTGGTTCTCCAAAATGTGTCTCTGTCTTCTTTTTTCCTCTTGCTTTCCACATTTTTGTAAAACTTTTTGGGCCATCAATTAATTGTTTAGTTTGTACTCTTTCTTTATATTTATTGGCATATCTTCTAAGTACTTCTGCCTGTGTTGTTATTTTTAGTTTACTATTTGCAATAGTGTATGATATAATCTCGTCTTTTGTGATACTTTATGCTGTTTCTACCATGGATATTTTTCTAAGTATTTTTGATGATCTGTTCCCTCTTCTATATTCTTCTAAGATTGACATGTCTACATTAATTGCTTTATAGTTTTCTCTACTTGATGCTTCTATAGTTCCATTTTATTTCTTCCCTGCCTTTCCATTATCATGCTGTGTTTTTGTGGTAAGACTTTATCTGTTATTAATTTAGCTGCACAGCAATATATCCTATTTACTTCTGTTGTATCACATGAATTTCTGTTAATAGTCTTGATTACTCTGTTCATGTCTTTTGTCATATTTCTAACATTTTGAGTCTTCTTTACTTTCTGTAATCTATTTCTTTCATCGATTTTAATACGTCTAGCCATCTCTGCTAAATCAAGTAACTATTCCCTTAGACCATTTTCTTCTAAACTCGGAACACATTCTTTGCTTCCAATTTCCTGTGGGAATTCTACAGAAAGTTCCAGAATGTCTTCCTATGACCTATCCTCTTTAGCTACATCCTGTGTCATCTGCTGCTCTTTATATGGGAGCTTACATGCCCATCACTCCACAACACTGCCTATGTTAGAGATGCCAATGTTTTCTGCCCCTTTCCTTGCCATGGAGCTCGAACTGAACTTTTGTTCCAGTTTCCCACTGAAGGTTCCACAACATCATCATATGGCAAGTCATCAGATACTTCCCGTTCCAGTTGTTTCTCCTTAGTTTGGGGACTCATTGTTCCATCATGCTGTGACATTACCAGAGTTAGATTTTCCATACTAAATCTTTAACTTCACAGTTAATCCATAAGTTCAGTTTCTATTTCTTTAACTTATCCATTATTAATTCTCTTTTATACTTCCTCCTTTATTTCCTTATTTTTTTGTATTGTGACATTTTCTATATCTGCGTGCCTTTGCCCTGTACTTCTCATCAAATATCTTTGGTCCTTTTTTTTCTCTTGATTAGATTTGCTTTCTCCTTTGCATACATATAGCTATATATATATATATATATATATATATATATATATATGTATATATATATCGAAATATAGTCAATCGACACGACATTCGGACATGACACATCATTAAAATATATGAACATGAAAACACATAAAATAAACCGCAAATAAGACGGTTAAAATGTTTAAGAGGGCAGTGTTATGCATGTGTGGTAGGCATGATTAAAAGTCTTACCTGTTAAATGTCCATATATATATATATATATATATATATATATATATATATATATATATATATTCCACCATATCAAATCCATATTTCTTCTTCAGATACCCCCAGTTTCACCTGCTTCTCCTTAATTTGAGGACTCACTGTTCAGTCGTTCTGTGATATTACCTGTGGTAGACTTTCGAAACTAAATTCTTCACTTTGCAGGTATTCCATAAATTCAGTTTCTATTTGTTCAGCTTAACTATGTAACTTAACTTCTTCTGTATAGTGTATCTAGTTTTTGATGCTTTTTTAATCGTGTGTTACACATGATATTTGAATTTCATCTGATCATCTATTATGACACCTGGTAATTTTGTGTTGTTTATTTGCTCTGTCATGGTGTTGTTGTCAGAGATAATTGTGAATAGTGTTGTTTTGGTAAAGATGTTTTTAGACAAAAGAGCAGAAATTTTATTTTAAGGTTTAAAATTACTTGTGAATTATTCCCATGTTTCAGTTGACAGGAAGCACTGTTGTATAAGGTCTTCGAGTTTAGAGAGAGACTTGGCAAAGTCATCAGCATATTTAACTAGGGTAGTATTTTGTAGTGGTATAGAGGTAATTGATAAATGTATTGAAATGTATGGGGCCTTGTATACATCATTGTGGGACACCGATACATATTGGTGTGAAGGTGAAAAGATCATTGTTCCATTTCAATGCTTGAGCTCTGTTTGAGAGGTAACTATTGAACAACTGCAGCCAAGCCTTAAGGATGATAGTTTATGTTAGATTTTCTGGTGGAAAACACTATCAAAAGCTTTTCATAAGACTAGAAAGGTGGTAAAGACCAGGATTTTGTCATTTCTAAAGGTGTTGACCTATTTACATAATTTAGCAAAGTAGTAGTTGTGCTGTGATGAAGATGAGAACTCAATCTGGGTTTAAGAAAGAAGCTGGTTATAGACAGTTGAAAAGTTGCATATGGATACATTTTATTACTATTTTTGATGTGGGAGACAAAAATGGCAAAAGGACTATTGTTTGAAATATCAAGTATTGATTTTAGCTTTGTTCAGGGAATAATAATAATAATAATATGTTATCATAGCAATTTGTGGGTTTGTTATTTGCTGCAATACTAGATCACAGTTATCATCAGTATTAAGTCCATATGTAGTTACAGCACATCTATCTGTCTGTCTATATATATATATATATATATATATATATATATATATATATATATATATGTCTATAGATATATATAGATATATATATATATTGTTGCTTTAACTGCCTTAAGGCAACAAGTAAGCATTTTGTTGATACCTATGTCATTATTTATTTTATTTATTTATTTTGCATTTGTTTACCGGGAAAGTCGGACTGGACGTAGGTCTTTTTCAGTGGAGGCCCGGGGAGAAAAGCTCCATTACAAAAAAAAATAAATAAATCGAACATAATACAAGTTAACAACTTACATGGTCATAACATGAGCACACAGATAGTATTTACAATATTCTGTTCTATAAAGACCTCATGTGAATACTATATCATGGCAATGATGTTACAGAAAAACTTTTGAATGAGTTACAATACAAGTTGTGTCAAGGGTAAGAGCATGGTGGCAGTCAGTAAGCAGTGGCTGGCTACCTATACAAATATATCTCTAATTTATTAAATATTAGTTCTATATGTGACTCAAATACCTTTATTAAACGTTATGTTAGCTTTCCCAGTCATATAGTAATTGTCTGTAATTACTGCACTGGTAATGGGCTTATGTATGCATATGCAATCCATTTTATCTACTTTATAAGCCTTCGTAGAAAATATTTTTTTCACATGGGTGAACTGTGTACTACAGTAAATAATATTTACATGTTTAATGTGCAGAACTTTTAAGTATTAAGATAAATAAAGTAAAAAAGATGGACTATAACATTTTCCAGATCACATCTTAAATGATTATTTCAGTTGCATACACAGATAATACAATGGAGAAAAAAATGGAAAATATTTCTGGAGCTATTGATGCAGGTTGTATAGATGACTGAAAGATCCTATGAGGTAATTCTGATGTTCCCAGTGTACAGGGAGTAGCCCATGCTGTTTACAGTAGGAAAAGCTAACATTTTAAAGTCCTCATTGAACGGTAGACTACGGATAAATCTCAAATTAGTTTTGCCAACAAAGTAGGTACATTCGTAAAGGCCCTTGGTTTACAACAGCAAGCACAACAAGAACATATGTAATTAATGATCATTTTAACTAGTTTAAGTTTTTTGAGATAAGCTGATAGTTGTAGCCCCAGAAAAGTATTTTATTAAGTGCAATTTTCGGAAAGTAAGGGCAGTAGATTTATGGGTATTTTAGCATGACATAGGGGAGAAAATTCATAACAATCATTGCGTGCCTGTGCACCAATGTGGCCCTAAGCTATTTATGGCAATACAGTACCAAGATATCCAGTAATGACTACACAGTAATTTGGAAGAGCCATATTATTGGCAAGAGTGGTGGTAAAGTGGTAAAATGTGGAAGAAGTGTGGCAGATGGCTCTATGATTCCAATGGCTAAGGGGGTGCAATATTTATCAGCATGGAAGGAGATTGTCAACAGACTACACTGCTTTGCCAGGGATGGTCTGCACCTCTCTCTTCTAGGCTTTTGAATATTACCTAAAACATTGAACTTCCCCATAGTGCCTTTTTTAGGAAATGCCAAAATAAAAGTACTTCTGACATAGCAAACTATGGTGTTAGGAGAGTTTAATATTGATTGGAACAACTGTTCCTCTGAATCTCCCACAACCCATGTAAACCTTCATGGCTATACACAACTCATATCCTGACCCACGAGAATAAATAAACCTTGCAACAAACGTAGTATCCTGGACTGGATTCTTATCAACAGTCACCCAGACCTGTACAACACTGGTACCCTCCATGATGATTTAAGTGACCACTTACTCACTTACATCATCAAGCATAAAGTAGATAACCACCACCAAATTCTCTATAAATCTATTAGAAATAACAAGAACTTCAACATCACTGATTTTCAGAATGAACTCATAACATGCAATTGGGCCATCCTAAAAGATCTTCCAATGCTGCAGCCTATTTTAATTCTAAATTCCTTACCATTCTAGATTACCATGCTCCTGTCTGTACCCTTAGAGCCAAAACTAAAACTGCCCCCTGGCTCTCTAAAGTAACCAAAACCAAAATCATAGAAAGAAATAAAGCCTGGGACAAATGGTGTACCTCAACAGACCCACTTGACCATATTAAATTCCAGCAGCTAAGGAATGATACTAAGAAAGCCATATTGTTAGACAAAAAAAAAACTTCTATCAACACCTTCAACAAAAACATCAGAACAAACCTCAAAGGTTTTGGGCAGGAGTAAACAAACTGTTCCACTACGGACAATCCACCACTCCCACCCTATCAGCTTGTAACCTAAAATCTCCAGAGGAAACTGCAAATGTTTTTAACAGTTTCTTCACTAAGACCATCCAATCACTAGCTAGCCAACTGGCTTCCAGTGGCCCCAGTCAGGATTCCTCCTAGACCACTACCCCACTCTCCTTTAACTTCCAGCCTGTATCTACATCAACCATCAGATCTCTAATTAACAAACTAAAACCTACTACCCTAGCATCTGATCTCCTCCCACCAGAATATCTACAGAAAGTAGCAGATGCCATTGCATGCCCTATTTCTATTATTATAAACCGAATCTTGTCCGAAGCCACCATCCCCTCTATCTAGAAGGCTTCCCACATTATTCCTCTCCATAAAGGAGGGACTCCTTAGACCTCTCAGACTATAGACCAATAGCCATACTATCACAACTGGCCAAAATAATGGAAAAATGCATCCATAACCAATTAATGCTCTATCTCACCCAGAATAAACTATTGGCCAACACTCAGTATGGCTTTAGGCCAAACTACAGCACCACCTCAACCATCCTATCCTTCTCTAACTCCATTAACCTCAACCAAAGCAATAACAAACTTACCTCAGCTCTCTTCCTAGATCTGTCTAAGGCCTTTGATGTGGTCAACAACCTATTACCTATCCGTACCCTGAAGAAGCTGTCAATAAATAACTGTATGATTAAATGTTTCCAATCTTATCTGTCTGACAGACAACAAGCAGTATTATGGCAGAATACACTATCCACTCATCTACCCATCACACTAGGAGCCCCCCAAGGCTCCATACTAGGACCACTTCTCTTCTCAGTCTTTATCAATGACCTACCCACAATCACCCCCAAGGCCACCTGCATCCAATACGCGGACAACTCCACTTTAATCTGTGCAGCCTTCTCCTCAACTGAGCTGATGACTCTAACCCAGAATACTTTCAGTGATGTTGAAAAATGGTTTACAGACCGTCAGCTTATTTTAAACCCCAACAAAACTAAACTGCTAATTTTTTCCCCCACCTGTAAGTCCTCCTCACCATTCTTTACCATAAGATCCAATAATGGCACACTTATATCCCCAGATGTTCACACCAAACTCCTAGGGGTCACAGTCGACAATACCCTAAAATATGATACCCATGTCAATCAAACCATCCAAACAATCAAGAAAAAACTGGGCTCTCTATAGGATCAAACGTTTCCTCACTCAATTTGCAAGAACTTCTATCGCTCACTCCAGCTTACTGTCTACCCTTCTCTATGCCTCCCCCCTTTTCACTAACTTGAATAAAACCACTCTTAGCAAACTTGCAAGCTGTTACAACCATATACTGCTAGATTTGCTACAGGTACAACCTTTAGGACCCACCACTGTATCAACTCAACTCAACTAGGTTGGCTTGAATGGACTAGTTGTCTCCAATACAACCAACTTATAATAGCCCACAAAGTTCTAAACCACCCCAATAAGACACCAGCACTAAACAAGATCATTAATCCATACAGCAACCTGAGGTCACTGCACACTGCTGACAAACTGTTGGTTCAAACAATCAAAAGCATAAATGTGGCTGGTGTCTCTATTGTCAACTCTGTGGGCAAAACTTGGAACTCTCTACCTGCTGAACTTACTCTCCAGCCCTCTCTAACCCAGTTCAAAAAAAGCCTCAAACTACATTTTCAAATGCACTGGCAATGTCCCTGTTCAAAACCTGACTAACACCCACCCCCTGGTATTGGATATCTTGCCTAATTCAATCTGTTATTTGACTCTAAAATGTATATGACTTTGCTTTGTGGCATCTCTAGAGCTCGTTAAGTGATAAAGTCCTTATCTGTGTGAAACCCTGCTTGAAACTCTCAGTTGCCTATCATGTTCTATAAATGTTTGTAACCTTACTGAAGACTGTAAACTATGTTAATTTGTAAATGTTACCAATGTAATGTAATCTACTAACTTGGAGCTTTTCTCCTCGGGCCTTAGCTGAAAATGGACATATATCCAGTCGGACCATCCTGGTAAACAAATGTAAAATAAAATAATAAATAAATAAAATAATTAATTAATTAATTAATCAGAACCAACAACATCTAAAGCTGTTTACTGCTCAGTGCTAGGAGTCTAAACAAAAAACTCCACTACCTAGAAGTGTTCTTCACCCTGGCGAATGCTGACATCTGTGTAGTCACTGAGACATGGTTTAAAGCTGTGGAGAGCACAGCAACAGTGCAAGGTTATTATGCCTTTTACACATTTAGATCAGCTACTACACAGGCAGGGAATAAAGGGTGAGGTGTCTCAACTTTTATCAAAAATAAATATACCTCAAGGCTGGTCAAACAAGGCAATGCACTTGAGCTTCTCCATGTTCAGATCACCATAGGCAAAAATCCAATACCACTTCCTTGCAAGCTATAGGTTTCCCTTCTGTGACCCACAAAATCCATACCATGTATTTAAACTTATTGGAAACAACACCATCCATCCCAATACCGTATTCATGGGTGACTTTACCCCATTATTAACTGAAAATCATGTAAACCAAATATACAGGCACAGAAATTCCTGGATTTTGTAAACACAAACTCCTTGGACCAGATTGTCAATATACCAATGGGGGGGGGGGTGCAACCATACTGGATCTGGTCCTCACTAATTTGGGAGAGTGCTGCATACCCCTAGTTTAATTTCTTCTCTTTTAAGGTTAGACAACAAAATGGTCTCCTTTGAAGTACAAATAAAACCTGGAACCCCAGCTAACCTTGTAATATTTAGGAACTGCTTAGGAATTACTCTAATGCTGACTTCCTACTAATAAGTGATAACCTGGCAAAATTTCAAGACCCCATAAGCCCTGAAAGCATTGCTACCTATGCAGAACTGTTCACAGAAAACCTATACAAACATGTTAATAGCTGCATAGAGGCAGATGTACCCACCAGGAAGAAGTACAGAACTAACTCCAAAGCACAAGCCCCCCTGGTGGAATTACATCATCAATAGGCTGTATAACAGGAAAAGAAAATCATGGCAAAAATTAGGAGGTGCAGCACCCAGCAGGATAAAAGCCCTCAGCAATTTAAACAATCAACTTAGAGGAATAAAGTCTACCAAAGCCAAATCTGAGGTACATTTAGCCTTCCAGGCTAAGGACAATCACAAGGCATTTTTAGCTATGTCAACAACATCAAAAGCAATACACAATTGTGTGCAGAGCTCATTGTAAATTCAGCCATCTATACTGAGTCAGAAGATATAGCACACCTCCTAGCAGACAAATCCAGCACCAAGTTTACCCCGTTTCCCAATCAACCTTCCTTCAGGAATACCATCAAATATAACTCCTGCTTACCATCAACAGGGAACAGATCCTTAATGATCTGTCTAAGGCAAAGAACACTTCATCAGTGGGCCCAGACACTATCTCAGGAAGCCTTCTAAATAGCATGAAACATGATCTATCAGGTTCCCTGGAAGTGCTATTTAACTGTAGCATCCAAACACCCTTCATGCCTCATGAATGGAGAATAGCAACAGTCATCCCTCTGCACAAAGTCAGGCCATTTACAGACCCTGGAAACTATAGAACCATAAGTCTCACAAGTATCATATGCAAAGCCATGGAAAGAATTAAAATGGAAACGATCAGTAATGATCTAGGAAACTTTCAGACATTGGACCCAACCCAGTTTGGTTTCATCAATTGGAGGTCATGCCTTCTCAACCTTGTGGACTTCTTTGAGAAGGTCACCAAAGCAAAGGATGGGGGCAAAATGGTTCATACTTCCTACCTAGACCAGACCAAGGCATATGACACAATCCCCCATTCAGGCATTGTTGACAAACTTAAGAGGTTAGGCAAAAACAATTATGTCACCCGGTGGATAGCCAGCTGGCTCACAGACAGAATCCAGGAACTTAGAACTGGGGAGTCCACCTCTACAAAGAGGCCAGTCAGAAGCAGAGTCCCTCAGGGATCGGTCCTGGGACTGCTGCTTTTTGGCATTTACTTCTCAGAAGTCATGACCAGTGTTAATGGCCTCTGGCTGACTAAACTTGCAGATCATTGCAACTTAGGAGCTGTCATTGAATCACCAACTGACACAAATGTTCTCCAGCAAGGGCTGACACAGACAGACAACAGATACCAAAACCATAGACTAAAACTAAATGTCAAGAAATGCATAATAGATTCCTACAGGAAGTCACCCACTCCTTGTAAATATCATATTGACAACACACTCCTAAGACTTGATCCAGTAGTCAGGGACTTGGGGGCAAACACCGACCATAATCTAGGCTTTGACCATCACATCTTCTGCAGTAGTGAGAAAATTATTCCATTATTCAACTTATAAACAAAGGTATGACATCTAGGTACAAGTAAACCATTGTTTTACTGTATTTGGCATTCTACACGTCTTCTACAGTAGTGAGAAAATTATTCCATTATTCAACTTATAAACAAAGGTATGACATCTAGGTACAAGTAAATCATTGCTTTACTGTATTTGGCATTCATCAGACCTATCATTGAGTACAATGGCCCCTTTGGTATGTACCTAACCAGGCATATCCAACGATTGAAATGTCCACAGAGGTTTCTCACTAAAAGAATACAGGGCATAAGTAAAATGTCCTATGCAGATGGCCTCAAGGTTTTATCCCTATATTCTGTCTCCTACAGGCTGTTGAAGATCTATGCCTGGCACATAAGGCATTGTCAGACCCAAATCTGATGGACATATTGCACATTCACAAGAAAAACAGCACGGATTTACATGTTCTAAAGGCTTAAACCTTGCTTGTAATATAAATAGGACCTGCTGGAGAGACAGGCATGTATCTCAGAGACTACCCTGTCTATGGAATAGGCTCCTCGTCAATGTGAAGCAGAGTTCCTCTCCATCTAATTCAAGTGTAACATGGGCGGTCAGATGGGGAACAGGAAATTCATCCTTGGTTTGGGACCTATGTCCCTAATGGACACAGGCAGCCTGTAAATGGTTCATCTCCCAACCTCTGCTTATACTTACTAAGGGTACAGGAACTTGTCAGATATTTGGGATGTATGGCTAGGCTTAAAAAGGCCTTTGTGGTCATTACCCTAGTAAACATCTATGAACCTATGAACCTATACCCACTGTTTTGGCACCTGTTTTTCACATTGTATTGTCACAGCTGCATTAACTGCATGTTTCTGTGTTCAATATCTGTACTTTTTGACCTTTTCTGTAGCCTGTAGTTACAACTGCATTGGTTCCACCTTAGCCAGAGTAGAGGAGACCTGAATCATTTTCTGGCCTGAGATTGCGTAAAGGAAAGAAGAGTGAACTGTTTTGTATTGGCCACATGGTTTGCTTTTGTTTCTTTTTTTAATTGCATCTTCTCAGCTATTTAAGTGATGCAGTTGCACAACACTTGCAAATAACTTATGAGCAATCTAAGACTTACATTACCATACCCACTCTTTTGGCACTTGTTTTTCACATTGTTTTTGTCACATCATCATTAATTGAGTATTTCTGTATTGAATTGCTGAACTGTTTGACCTTTTTTACAGTCTTTAGTTAAAACTGCTACTCCACACAGCAGCACCTGGCAATGTTCTGCATAGCTGCCAATATCTCTCAATGTAATTCCCCTAATAATCTGTGTAAACACTAATCTCTCACATTGTAACTTTCACTTAAAATATCCTTACTGACTACACAGATCTTTTTAACTACTAGAGCATCTAGTTTAGTCATAGCTGAGTATTGCTCATCAAGTTCCTTGTTTTATTGACTTGCTCAATATTTAAATTTCCCTCAGTCCTCCCTAGTAGAGCAGCAGTCATGGACATGCACTTCCTTTATCTCTCTGTGGTCATTCTGGTTGAGATGGGTATTCTGAGGTATTGTACTGCTACTCACAATGTCACTATGGCAATGAGCAGTTGCTTTCAAACATATCTTCTTCATGTCAAGCCACCAAAGACAGCCACCAATCATGTGTAAGGTCTATGTTTGTAATGGCAAGAGAAAGAAATTATGGCCAACCTGTTACTTGTAAATATACTGCAGGCATTCTGCTTACCCCCCCCCCCACACACACACATACACATGCACATGCATAATGGCAGAGTTGATGATGTTTTTTATAGAGTGGAAAAGAAATTATGGTCATCTTGTTACTGTTACTTTGCAGGAGACCTCCCAACAACACACACACACAGACAGATACACAGACACGCGCATGCACACACACACACACACACACACACACACACACACACACACACATGCACATAAGCCATAGAAGTAGTAGTCTTTCACTGATTTCAACAAATATCAATACACTGTGCAACTCTGTTACTGCCACTAACAATTTCTAATGCCTCAACCCAGTTCAACCATTCCTGTAATAGTGGCAGTGTCTTGCCGAAAAACATATTCCCTTTAGCCCAAGGTATGGTGATCTCAGAGTAAGTATATATAAGTTAGCAGTGTGTAAGGGGCATCAGGGGTGCAGGGGATAAAACAAGTTTGGAGAAGAGTGATATTTAATATTTGCTGTTCTCTTGCATTGTTAGTCTTTTTCCATTGTATTTGCTCTTATTGTTATGACTGCTAACATGTCAATAGAGTACCATCACTGCCACACCATATCAATGACAGCTGTTTACCCATCATCAGGAGTAATGCATACCTGTCATTGTCCCTGATTTTGCCTTGTCCCTTATAAAAATATCGATTTGCTAGTAAATCTTTTAGGATTACAAACACTCAATAATGCTAGACATTAGAGTTTCATATTTCTTCCATCCAACCATCCACAACCACTTTTTCCCATTTTTGCACATGGGGTCAGTGTGTCACTTCAACAGTGACAATCATCTAGAACCAAGGTTTACACCATTGGGTGACCAGTCCTGCCTCGGAAGTACTTCCACACCACACACCCGCATGCACATTCACACCTATGGCCAATTTAACATGTCCAATCCACCTACTGCATTCTTTGGAATGTTGGAGAAAACTGGAGTGACTGGAGGAAATTCACACAAACACAAACAGGACATGCAAACTCCGCACAGAAGGCACCCCAGCTGAGAATCAAACTGGGAAACCTCTTGCAGTGAATTGACAAGCTATCCACTGTGCCACTGTGCAAATTTCATACTTCTTATTGCCCAAAAATGCATGTTTTATGCAAAAACATTTTATTCTATTAAATCTTCTGTTGAATTAGACTGATATTTAAAACATGAGTTTGATTTTCAGCCTTTATTCTGCCATCATTTTTGACTTTGCCAATAATTCCTGGGCAAAGACATTGAGAGTTGTAGTATCTGATATTCTGCCAGTACTTATAAAACTCCCTGAAAGAGAAAACCATCTCTGAAGACTGGGAGCATCTATTTTTTTTTAAGTCTCAGTTAACTACTGAGATTGGTCGTTTGGGGCTGATGATCTCTAGCGCTTAACCTCATTCATATTCATTCACTGCTTACCAGCTTTACCCAAACAGAATCATATCATAGCCCTGCTTAGGATATAGTGTCAAAACAGGGAATGAATGATCTTTTTTCTCCTCATTTCCCCCAATCAGCAGCAGCATTTGCAGGGTTCCCACACACTGTCAAGGATGATAAGGGGCTCCTCATGTTTCGGAAGTGCCTAACACCACTTATGATGTTAGTTTTAGTTGACAGAATACTCAGCAGGAAGATTTAACTAATTCAAGGGCATTATGTCAATGGGAAAACATTCAGCGACATTATGAAGCCAGTTACTTTGCAAAACACTACTGTTAAAAGCAGAGATAGCATAATTCTAAAAGAGAAAAAGTGGTACAAACCCATAGGCTTCATCTTTCTTTGAGTCGTTACAGTGTACATTCAAAATATAGATGAACAGAAATGGTGCAACACAGAATGTTGAACCATGTAAGGCTCACTTATCCGATACTGGCTTTTCTTTAGTACTAAAAATGTTGGTAGCATGTTGTTCATAGTTTCATAGGAGGTTACTAGGCTAATGGCTCTAGGGCCTTAACAAGCCTAGCCGTGTAATAATCCAAGTACCCTTCTTGACCATAGTTAGATGGTCGTTGTTACCAGAGCGATTTTGTGATCCCATTGACATAATGCCCCAAGAAAATCTCTCACTCTATATACTAAATTCCCAAATCTTAAACTTCTATCTCTACAACTCTTAATGAAAGATGGTGGCATTCATCCCAACCCAGGCTCTATTACTACTACTACTACTACACAACTCCATAACCCCATCCCCCATCCTATCCACTCCTTTACTAAACCACTTAACTCACTGCTATTAGCTCACCTCAACATACGTAGCCTTAACAACAAAGTTTCCCAACTCCATGCTCTTCTGGATATCTACTCCTTCGACATTCTTTGTTTAACAGAAACTTGGTTAAAACCCTCACCTAAAGACAATGAAATCATCCCACCTGGCTATAATATTATACGACTTGACCGTAAAATCAAAAAAGGTGGTGGTGTAGCAATCCTTTTTAAATCCAGCCTCCAGATTACTACCTACAACTTGTTACCATCTCAACTCTCCAACGCTGAAATTCTTATTACCAAGCTCCAACTTAACAAAGTCAAATCCGTTTTTATTATCTGTACCTATCTCCCACCTGGTAATAATATTGAAGCAATAGAAAATATCCTCTGTTACCTATCTCATAATTTACCTCAAGAAACCATCATCCTAGGCGATTTTAACAATGATTGGAATTGTTTTAGCAGTCTAAACCCTACAAGCCATATAAACCTTTTTGTTTTTTCACAAACCATTACTACCACTACCAGGATACACAAGCCTAATAATAAAGAAAGTATCTTAGACTGGATACTCACAAATAATCATCTCCAGACATATGAATCTGGTACCCTCCCAGATGATGTAAGTGACCACTCACTAACATACATCATCAGGCATAAAACAAACCTACCCAACCCAACCATATCTAGAACAATTAGAACCAAGAAAACTTTAACACTGACCTATTCCAAAGGGAACTCAGAACATGCAACTGGTCTCCCTTAAAATACCTCCCACTGGAGGAAGCTGTCAATTACTTTAACTCTAACTTCTTATCCATTCTTGACCACCATGCCCCAACTCGCTCTATAAGAATGAGAACTAAATCTGCTCCATGGCTTTCAAAAGAAACCAGGCAAAAAATCAAACTCAGAAATAAATACTGGAACAAATCAAGTTCAACTAAAAACCCAGTAGATCAACAAAACTTCAGGCAACTAAGAAATGAAACTAAAAAAACAGTGGAGTCTGACAAAACAAACTACTACTTACAATTCCAACAGACCCACCATAATCAACCACAAAAGCTCTGGGCAAGTATTAATCAATTATTACACCCAGGTCAATCCATCACACCACACCCACAAGACACTGACCAAGATAATCCGAAACAGACAGCTAATACCTTTAATAGCTATTTTACTGAGGCCATACAAAATCGTACTAATCAGCTATCCATTCAGGACATACCTATATCCAACTATACCACTAACCCACCCCCTCCTTTTCTCTTCCAACCTGTACCAACTACATACATTCTAACCCTCATCCAAAAGCTCAAACCATGTACCCTCAGCTGACAAGATTCCTGCTGAATACTTACAAAAGGCAGCCAATTCTATTGCATACCCCATTTCCATTCTTATTAATAGAACTATCACTGTAGGACACATCCCAAGCATATGGAAGGTCTCCCATATTATTCCCCTTCATAAGGGAGGTAACTCCACTGAACTCTCCAACTACCGTCCCATTGCCCTTCTGTCTCCCCTAGCTAAAATTATGGAAAAATGTATCCATAAACAATTGCTAGACCACCTAATCCAATATAACCTACTTTCCAACTCACAACATGGTTTCAGACCCTCACACAGCATTACTACTGCCCTTCTTTCCTTCACCCACTGTATCAACACAAACCGCAACCTTAATAGGCTTTCATCTGCACTTTTTATAGATCTGTCTAAGGCGTTCGATATGGTAAACCACCAAATACTTTTAAATATCCTCAAATCCCTGTCACTAGATGCATCTGTAATAAAATGGTTCCAATCCTATCTAGAAAACAGACAACAAGCAGTGCTTTGGCATAATATTTTATCTACCCATCTACCCATTAACATAGGGGTCCCCCAAGGGTCCATTTTAGGACCCTTACTATTTTCTATATTTATCAACGACCTTCACCTAGCAATCCCCCAAGCTACATGCATACAATATGCAGATGATTCAACACTTATATGCTCAGCCACATCCATACCTGAGCTTTACTCCCTTACCCAAAAGGTCTTTAACACAGTTGAACTATGGTTTACTCAACGTTGTCTCCTTCTAAACCCTAAAAAAACTAAACTCCTCCTTTTCACTCCTACAAGTAAGTCCCCCCCAATAAACCTCACAGTAACATCCAATAACAACACTCTTATATCCCCAGACTCAACTACCAAACTACTTGGTATCACCATAGATAACAACCTTAACTTTGATACCCACATTAATAATACCTTAAAATCTGTTAACAGAAAACTGGGCTCTCTCTACAGAATCAAACCCTTTCTCTCTCCTGCAACACAAATCACTATTGCTCACTCTCACCTAATTTCTACTCTCCTATATGCCTCACCCATATACACTAACGTCTCTAAAACCAACCTTAATATATTGCAAAGTGCATACAATAGCATAGCCAGATTTGCCACAGGAAACCCTTTCAGAACCCACCACTGTATCAATCTAAAGTAACTAGGATGGTTTGAATTACAAAATCAGCTTAAAGTCCACCAACTTATCATGGCCCATAAAACCCTCTACCACCCTATGGATACCCCTATACTATCCACCCTCATTGTCCCCTACAACAATCTTAAGACCTTACGTTCATCACAAAAACTTCAGGTAAATATTTATAAATCTAACAACAGGGCTGGAGACTCTCTCTTCTGTAATACTGTTGGAAAATCCTGGAACCTTCTTCCTACTGAACTTTCCTCTGTTCCCTCATTATCACGCTTCAAAAACAAACTGAAACTTTTTCTCAGAACACAGTGGTTATGCCCTTGTACTAAACCTGACTGATCAATTACCTTTCCTCCTTGGACCTACCTACTTTCCTTTTCTTAGTAACAACTAACTTATTCCTTTCTAGATCTTTTCTTATTATCTCCTCATAACTTCTTTAATCAGACCTGTTTTAGCAGATATTCTGAATATTGCAGCTCATACTGTTGCTATCCTTTCTCTTAACAACCCACCTTCTAATAACTTTTCTACTCAGCTGCTATCTTTTACATGTTATCATGCAACAATATCTGTACTAGGTTATAAATAAAATAAATTATTTCTACTCGTCCTCTGCAGCTCTCCTGACATCCACATGGATATTATTATTCCTATGATGTCACTTTCTCATTTACACTAGATATATTACTGCAACCTGTTATCTCACCTTCTATTTAAACCTTGTATTCTGATTTCTATTGTACAAGTCTGGGTCTTAAAACTATTTGTTTTGGCACAAAATGTTTATTATATCTGTTAATATTTTAAATATTGTATAGACTCTACTGTCTGTTTATTTTCTTTCATTACAATTCCTGCTACTGTAAAGAGTTTGGGATTAGGGATCCTCATTGTATTTTATTTCTGTTAAATTGCTGGAATAGTTCTGTAGTTACTTACATTTTAGTCTCTTACTGTGCTGTTTTATTTACTAATATATAGTGGAGCTTTTCTCCTCGGGCCTCTGCTGAAAATGGACATGTATCTAGCCAGACTAGCCCGGTCAACAAATGTAAAATAAAATAAATAAAATAAAATTAGCACTGACTGCCCCTGTCCATGAAGGACATAGGTGCCCCCTAGGGTAACTAGTCACCCATCCATTTGCCAAGGTTGCGCTTGAATAGGGTCATTGAGAACCTCTGTTTCACATGGAGTGGGACCTTATTCCAGATGAGTGGCTATCGCTAGGAGATATATCTGTCTCTACAACATATTCTGTTAATGTCACAGTCAATACTGAGATCCCTGGAGTGAGTTATTCTTGTCCTATTTGATTTGTGGATGTGCAGCATTTCCATTAGGGCAGAGTCCAAGACTGCTCTATAGGTCAAGCACAAGTCGCCTCTCAGCAGCCTGTATGATGCAGTGTACAGTGACAGGGCTTTCAGTCTTTCCATGTATATCATGTACTGGAGGCCCTAGATTTTCTTGGTTAGAAACCTCTGTGGTCTTTCCAGTTGCTGCAGGTGTTTGGTAAGGTTCATACAGAAGGTAGCATTGTACTCAGTTATTGGTCTGATAAGGGTCGAGTACAGCGGAGCTATAACCTCCCTGATCTTGAATGCAATGGTCTTATTTATGAGATGCACAATGTAGAATGCTTTTCTTATCAGTACAGACACTTGGTGATCAAAATTAGATTGCTATCAACCTGTGTTCCCAAGTCTTGCACCACGAGTTTGAGTTTAGAGAGCTGCTATTTTTATCATAAATAGCAGGGGTTCTTCTTTGCCAAAGGGGATAATGAGGCATTGTTTTGTGTTAAGTTTTAGTCCATGAGTTTGGCAGCAGTCATTCGTCTGTGTCAGCTGTTTTTGCAATATGTTAACATCACTGGGGCACTCTATGATTGCACCCAGTTTACACTCCTCTGCAAACTTGGTAAGCCACAGATCATCTACCTTTACCTGTACTTCAGAGAAATAGATTCCAAACAGTAGATGGCCCAGCAGAGATCCTTATGGTACCCCAATGGTAACTGGTCTGCTGATAGAGGTGGACTCCCCAACTTTGACAAGGTTCATTCTGTTAGCGGGCCAGTTTGCTATCCATCTAATAATGTATGGGTTAATCCCCAGATGGGAGAGTTTCTCTATGATACCTGAATGGGTAATTTGCCAAAGGCCTTTGCTAAATCAAGATAGGAGGTATATATTATGTTGCCCTCATGCAGGGCTTTGGTGACATTCTCAAAGTGCACTAGGTTTAATAAGCAAGTTCTACTCTTGACAAAACCAGACAGGGTGAGGTCAAGAGTATGAAGGTCACCTATGTTCTTGTGGATAAGGTCCATGATAATTCTTTCCATGGCCTTGCAGATAAAGCTGGTTAGGCTTATTGTTTGATAGTTCCCAGGGTCAGTTGATGGAGCCCCTTTGTGCAAGGGGATTACTACTGCTGTTCTCTACTCTCCTGGGATAAAGCCAGTTCTCAGGCTGTGGTTAGAGACTAGTGAGTGGTTCTGCTAGGTCTTGTTTTAGATTGTTTAATAAGTAGCCTGTGATGTTATTTGGTCGCATAGAGGCCATGTTTTAGACCTTGGAGAGTACTTGTATGAGCTGACTGGTGTCAGAAATGCTTTGGGATATATCTGGTAGGGCCAGGGGGGGGGTTATGTTATTGCCAAATCTGTCGGCTAGCAGGTTGGCAATTTCCTCAGGTTCAGTGTGAGTGGTACTGTCCACTATAAATTGGCACACAGCTGGGCATTCTCTTTTAAGTTCTGGATGTAGCTAAAGAATGCCTTGTGATTGTGTTTAGCTAGGGATGCTAATTTAGACACATAGCTAGCCTTAGAGGACTTAGTAAGATATCTGATTTACTTGTTCAAACTGTGGAGGATATTCTTCTTCTGTTGAGTAAGTTCCCTCCTCTTCTTAGATATCAGTTTCTTTCTTTTGTTGTATAGCTTATTTATACTTACAGTCCACCAGGGTGGTTTGTTTTTTAGGAAGACCTGGATTTGTTCCTGCTGACTGCAGCCCAGTCAATGCATTTGTTTAAGTGGCTATATAGGTCATTTACATATTCCTCTACATAGGAGTCATTGTTGTCTATGTTGGCAGGGGCTTTGAAACTTTTCATACAATTGCTTATAGGTTGCTTTGGAGAAATTTTTCATTTTTTTTACTCCTGTGGGGGTGACAAGTTTGATCTTTACTTCAAATGATACAGATTTATGGTTTGATCTTACCAGGGAGGGCAGCACACAGGTGGTAGGGCAGTGACCCCACCATGTTGGTGAGCACCATGTACAGTATATTAGAGCCCCTTGTGGGGGTGCATCCCAATTGCATATGAATTAACAAAGTCCAGGAATTCATAGCAATTGTGTTTGTGCTCAAGTAAGTTGCCAATCTTATGGAAGGATAGTTGAAATCTCCCATGACGGAGGTGTTTGGCTGTATACTGAGTGACTCTAGCAAGGTGCAGGTAGACAGTGTGCTTCTTCTGCTTCATGGTAGAGGTCCTGTAGCTACCGATGATGTGTAGAGGTATTTTACCTATACTTAGATGGACCTGGAGTGGCTCAAGAGAGTTGCACTGTTTCACCAGTCTAGAGGTGTATTTGGATTTAATGAATATGGGTACATCTCCACCTCTGGTTCTTTCACACTCGTTTTGGGGTCTGAACTTGTGAAAAGCATTGTAGCCTTGTTTGGCTGGGGTGCTCTCAGTGCATTGAACCAAGTCTCAGTGACTGCACAAATATCAGCATCTTCCAAGGTGAGGAGTTCTTCCAGGGAGTGTAGTTTACTGTTTAAGCTTCTAGTATTAAGCAGAATGATCTT
>NC_056731.1:1989129678-1989324678 GCF_019279795.1 Protopterus annectens | reverse complement strand
ATTTTTTTAACATGAGTGGAAAAGCCTTTTCCCTGAATCTGATACCCCAGTCGAGTATACATATGTTCAATGACATCTCTGATCTTTGATGCACAAGATGGTCAGTCTATGCACTCTGCAACAAAGACTGAAAAGATGAATACAGGTATCAGCTTTTGTTCTGTGTTTGTCTTGTCATGGCTCATAGTTTGAGTTATACTCCACCTATTTCCAAGTACACAATATGTTGTGAGCTCTTCTAATACACAGAGCCTGCTGCAGCTTTGTCCTCCTCTGAGTCCTCACCCAGGTCATCTTCAGTAGTGGCAGTAGAATGTTAGCCAGTGCTAAAGTATCTTTTTTGATTTCTTGCTATAACTACTTCAGAGCACCATGTTGTGCAGCACAGCCCACTAATCAATAATCTTACTGCAGGTATCTGTGAAGTACTACAGAGAACTGTCAGATGTATACAATCACTCTGAATACACATTCTTTTTTGAGCCATCTCTGCACCAATGCAGCATTCCACACTGTCTTAACCTACATATAGGGGCTGTCAGCAACCATGGCTGCAAGTCATATTTGCCATTATGTAACACATAGCAGTAAACACCATAATGAGTGAGCTGCTATCTCTATTAATATCACTGGACCTTCCTGGCCCTGGTTTTGGCAATATGTGCTTGTACCACCTAGATGATCCTGACAAAGTTGCAATGCATGAAACACTGGTATAAATTGCTTATGTGCCAGATGTGGGAATAATAGAACCTCCCTAAATGATGTATAGACAAATTGTGTATAATATCCTGTGCATTGTACACTACCTGGCATTGGACACACTGGAAACCCTTCCAGTTGACAGAATGGTCAACTGGATAAGGTGGGGTTTGGTTGGTAATTTGTCTGCAGGCAAGTTTTCCAATTTATCAGTGAATTGGGTAATGTCATAAAAGGGCTGCATAGTGGTAGTTCTACTCATGCTCTCCAAGGGAACCACTTATACTCCTCCACATATATCAGCATCACATCTCAAACATTTGTGGGATTCATGAGATTGAGGCATGCAAAACTTCTAGCATTTCCCCAGTCAAACACTGAATGGTACCTATACCTAGAATGGTTAATGCTACACAAACCTTCATATCCACTGGGAATAGCATTTCACACATTCTCCTTAATCCAGTGTAGAGATTGTACTAGTCAGCTTTTGCACATTTTATACCTCTGTCCATACACTGGCAGTCAACTATGCCCAGGTGGTAGAACCGCTGGTATGTCAGCCACTGATGGAAACTTCTGTGGTGAGGATGGTGGTGGCATAAAGCATTATTGACCAGGTAGGTAGACTGGTCCTCAGACCATTTTAAGTGAGCTAGGTCAAATAGGCAATTGTAGATTTAGAATACAATTATTCACAAGTACCACTGTGTAATACAGTGAGTGAAACAAAGTCATGTAAAAAGAAAATTTATAGAGTAGAAATACAGGTAGCAGTGAGAGATAACATGCAGTTGTACTATGCCATAGATAACCTTCAAAAGTACTGTACCATGAATGGCCTGTTACCGGCATTTTACAGAATCAAGAACCATATAACTCATAAACAGTAAGCAGAGGCATTTGGCATTCAATTTGTTGTACAATGAGTGGCTTGTAAGATGGACCTTGCAAAACTGTAAATATTAAGTTTACATATTTATTTATTTATCGATGTATCTCTAACTAGATGAATAATTGCAGTCCTCCTAATGTAAAAGCACAGTAAAACAATGTCCAGAGTGACATGCTACCACAAACAAATTTAAACTTAAGAAAAGGCAATACATAATTCCAGATAACAACAGTGTAAACAGCTTATAGAAGACTGATTATTAAACAAAAGTACTTCTTTTGTTTATAGAAATGAGCCAAGAACCACAAAATTGTGCAGAATTTAGAAATGTACTACTAAAACAATGCAGCAATTTCTAGTGTCTTTCCCCAACCTTTACAGACTAGACTACCACCTCATGCCACTAGATGGAAAATCCTTTCTTTGCTTGATGAAAAAGACAGAAAAGATCTTGCTAGAGTGTAAAAACACAGTACTTTACCCAAGAGTTATCTAGATAATGAATTCAGAGCAAGTAAACCAGTAAAAGAGACAATGAGAGGCAAAATGCATGTTTTTTTTTTTAAATAAGCACAAGGAAAGGCAAATGAATAATACAAAATACCAACAACAGTGTAGAAAGGGAAGAACCTATGAAGTTCAATTTACAGTAAGAGTGAACAACTTAAAAATCACCAGGTTTTAAAAGCAAATCAAGAATTGTGTGTGGAGGGGGTAACAAAAACAGAAAAAAAAACAGAAAACAAAAAGGAACAGGTAAAACAGAAAGCAAGTCTATCAATTTAAGCAACTCCCAGAGAAAGAGATTATTTTCCTCATTGACAAGGATCAACAACAGTGGTTATAGTTTTTCCAGGCCTTGAGTCTTATCAGAAAAGACAAGGCCACAGATAGACTCTGTGTATTTAATTTTTAGTCAGGAAACAAAAATGAAAGCAAGAAAATGAAATGTTCAGCCTGTGTAATTTCAGTATCTGTCTGACACATAGAAAAAAAAAAAGGTCAAGCAGATTTCTAAAAACAGAACACAAAACGAAACAGGTAAAACATAATGCAGCTCTATTAGTTCATGCAACCCAGAGACAAAAAACAGATTAGTATCATCACCATCAGAGAGTCAACAACAGTGCTTGTAGTTTTTGCAGGCCTGGGATCTTATCAGGAAAGACAAGGCCACAGATAAAATTTGTTGTTTTTAAGTATCATTCAGGTAGCAAATTAATCAATGAAAAAAGGTTGTGAAGATGTAGCTTGAGTAATATAATTGTCTATCTGGTACACATAATAAAAACACCAGACCAAGCAGATTTCTCAAAATGGAAAACAACATAGAAAAGGTAACACAGAAAACAGATCTATCAGTTTAAGCAAATCACAGAGAAACATGAGATTACTTATCTCAACAGAAAGAGGAAAGAATAGTGCTTATATTTTTTGCAGGTCTTCAGCCTTATCAGAAAAGGCAATATCACAGATATTCTCTGTGTATTAAACTTTAACTAAAGAAATAAGTTAAACAATGAAAACAAGCAAGAAAAACATTCAGCCTAACTAATTTAAGTGCCTATCAATCACATAGAATAAAAACACCAGGCAAAGCAAATTTCTAAAAACAGAAAAGAAAATGGAATTGGTAAAACAAAAAGACAGATCTATTATTTTCAGAAAATCAGAGGAAAAAAAAAAGATTATATTCCTCACCAGCAGGAGTCAACAACAATGTTTGTGTTTTTTGCAGGCTATGAGTCTTATCAGAAAATACAACGCCACACATATACTCTGTGTTTTTAAGTATCATTCAGGAAACAAATTAACCAATGAAAAAAGATTGTAAAAATGTAGCCTGGGTAATGTAATTGTCTATCTGCCACAAAGAACAAAAGCACTAAGTCAAGCCAATTTCTCAATGGGAAAACAACATGGAACATGTAAAATGGAAAGCAGATCTATCAGTTTAAGCAAATTACAGACAAAAGTGAGATTACTTACATCATTTTTTTGTTGTTTTAAATAGTCTGCACTGTGTATAAATGATCTAGAAAAAACATAATTTCATTCAGCTGTTCACGTTTTGGTTGTACAGTCTGAATGACAATAAAGTTTTGCTTTGCTTTGCTTTATCATGAGCAGGGATTCAATAACAGTGCTTTTATGTTATTTATTTATGTATTCAAGCCTTGAGTCTTATCAGAAAAGACAAGGGCAAAGATAAACTCTATATTTTTAAGCAACATTCAATAAACAAATTAACCAATGAAAAAGAGCATGTGAAATGTACAGCCTGTGTAATTTAAGTCTCTATCTGCCACATAGAACAAAAACATCAGAACAAGCAGATTTCCAAGGCAAACAAATAATGGAAAGGTTAAAATTGAAAGCAGCTGTATCTGTTTAACTCCCAGACAAAAACAGATTACTTTCCTCACCAACAATGAGTCAACAACAGTTCTTTTTTTTTGCAAGCCTTGAGTCAAGACAAGGTCACAGATATACTCAATGCATTTAAATATTATTTAAGAAACAAATTAGCCAATGAAAAAACACATGAAATGAGCAGCCTGGGGAACTTAAATGTCTCTCTGCCACATAGAACAAAACAGCAGGCTAAGCAGATTCCTCAAAGCAGAAAACAAAATAGAACAAGTAAAATAGAAGGCAGCTTTATCAGTTTAAGCAACACAGAGACAAAAAAAACAAATTACTTTCCTCACCTGCTGGAAGTCAACAACAGTGTTTGTAGTCTTTGCAGGCCTTGTGACTTATCAGAAAAGACAAGGTCAGAAATATACTCTGTGTATTTAAAAATCTGTCATGAAACAAATTAACCAATAAAAACAGAATGTGAAATGTGCTGCCCATATAAATTAAGTAACTCTCTACCACATGGAATATAAACAACAGGCAAAACAGATAAAAAAAGGAACAGGTCAAATGGAAATCAACTGTATCAGTTTAAGCAACTCACAGACAAAAAAAAGAGATTACTATGCACACTACCTGGAAGTCAGCAACAATGCCTTTAGAATTTGCAGGCTTTGAGACATATCGGTAAAGACAAGGCCACATATATATATATATATATATATATATATATATATATATATATATATATATATATATATATATTATGTGCATTTACTTATCACTCAAAAAAAATTAAACAGTGAAAAGAAACAAGTGAAATGTTCAACCTGGGTAATTTAAGCATCTATTAGCCACATAGAACAAAAACACCAGGCAAGGCAGATTTCTAAAAACAGAAAAGAAAACTGAACAAGTGAAATAGAAAGCAACTGTAACAGCTTAAGAAAATCACAGAAAAAAAAATACTTTTCTTGTGAGCGGAGGGAGGTCAACAACAGTGCTTTTATTTTTTTTTGCAGGCCTTGAGTCTTATCAGAAAACACAAGGTCAGATATATACTTTCTGTTTTTGTATCACTCAAGAAACAAATTAACCAAGGAAAAAAGAGCAAATGTGTTTGGAAATGTGCAACCTGGGTAATTTAAGTCTTTATCTGCCACATAGAACAAAAAACATCAAGACAAGCAGATTTCCAAGTAAAAAAAACGGAACAGGTAAAACAGAAAGTGACAATATTTATTTAGTCAACTCACAGACAAAAAAGACATTACTTTCCTCACCAGGAAGGTGTCAACAACAGCACTTGTTGGTTTCTGCATGCCTTGAGTCTTATAAAAAAACAAGGTCACAGATATACCCTGTGCATTTAAATATCACTCAAGAAACAAATTAACCAATGAAAAAAGCATGCTAAATGAGCGGCCAGAGTAATATAAATGTCTATCTGCTATATAGAACCAAAGCACCAGACCAAGCAGATTTCTCAAAACTGAAAACAAAATGGAATGAGTAAAACAGAAAGCAACTGTATCTGTTTAAGCAACATACAGACAGATTACTTTGCTTATCGACAGGGAGTCAACAACAGTATTTGCAGGCCTTGTGTCTTATCAGAAAAGATAAGACCAGAGATAGATACTATGTCTATAAGTTCTATAAGTATCATTTAAGAAACAAATTAACCAATGAATAAAATAATATGAAATTTGTTTCTTGGATAATTCAGTAACAATCTGCCACATAGAACAAAAACAGCAGTTTAAACTGATTTCTGAAAACAAAAAAAAAAAAAATGGAACAGGTAAAACAAAAAGCAGCTTTGTCAGTTTAAGCAACACACAGACAAAAAAAGAGATTATTTTGCTCACTAGGAAGTCAAAAATCATGCCTTTAGAATTTGTAGACCTTAAGTCTTATCAAAAAAGACAAGTCCACAGATGCACTCTGTGTATTTAAGTATCTCTCAAGAAACTAATGAATGAAAAAATTAAATGTGAAAGTGCTGCCTGGATAATCTAAGTATCTATCTGCCATAAAGAAAAAAAATCTCCATTCCAAGCAGACTACTCAAAACAGAAAACAAAACAGAGCAGGTAAAACAAAAAGCAGCTCTATCAGTTTAAGCAATTCATACAAAAAATGAGATTAGTTTCCTTACCAGTAATGAGTCAATAACTGTGCTTTGTAGATTTTGATGGTCTTGAGTCTTATCAGAAAAGACAAGGCCACAGTTATACTATCTATATTTATGTATCAGTCAAGAATCAAGCAATCCAATGATAAAAGCATAAGGAATGTACAGCCTTGGTAATTTAAGTTTTTATCTACCACATAGAATGAAAACACCAGGTCAAGCAGATCTCCTAAAATAGAAACAAAATGGAACAGCAAAACAGTAAGCAGTTCTATCAGTTTAAGCAACTTGCAGACAAAAAATAGGTTTATTTCCTTACTAGCAGGGAGTCAACAACAGTGTCTGTAGTTTTTGCAGGCCTTGAGTCTTAATGGAAAAGACAAGGCTATAGATATACTCTGTGTATCTAAATATAACTAAATAAACAAATTAACCAGTAAAAAAAAAGCATTTGAAATTGTCAGGTCAAATAGGTTAAGTATCTGTCTGTCACAGGGAACAAAAACACTAGGCAAAGCAAATGCCTCAATACAGACAGCAAAATGAAATATATAAAACAGAAAGCAGCTCTATCGTTTAGGAAACTCACAGACAAAAATGAGATTACTATCATCACCAGCAGAGAGTCAACATCAGTGCTTGTAGTTTTGCAGGCATTGAGTCTTATCACAAAAAAGACAAGGCCATGGATCTATTCTGTGTAATTAAGTTTTACTCAAAAAACAGATTAACCTTTAAAAAAAAACATGTGAAAATGTGGCGAGGGTAATTAAAACGTCTATCTTCCAGCTAGAACAAAAACAAAAGGTCAAGCAGATTTCTCAAAACAGAAAACAAAACAGAACATGAAAAACATAAAGCTGTTCTCTCGGTTAAAACAACTCACAGACAAAAAAGAGATTACTTTTCTCACTAAGAATGAGTCAACAGCAGTGCTTATAGTTTTTGCAGGCTTTTAGTTTTATCTAGAAAGTCACAGCCTCAGATATAATCTGTGCATTTACAAATCAGTCAAAAAACAAATTAACCAATTAAAAAAGCATATAAAATGAGCACCTGAGTAATTTAAGTGTTTATTTGTAACTCAGAACAAAAACACCAGGCCAAGGAGATTTCATTAAACAGAATACAAAATGGAACAGGCAAATCAGAAAAAAATTCTGTCAGTTTAAGAAACTCACAGACCAAAAATAGATTACTTTCCCTACTAGCAGGGAGTCAGCAACAGTTCTTGTAGTTTTGCAAGCCCTGATTCTTATTAGAAAAGACAAGGCTGCATATATACACTGTGTATTTAACAATAACTCAAGAAACAAATTAACCAATGAGAAAAAGCATGTGGATTGTGCAGTTTAGATAATGTAGTGTCTATCTGCCAGCAAGAACAAAAAAAAAAAACAGGTCAAGCAGATTTCTCACAACAGAAAACAAAATGGAACCAGGGTAACAAAACCAGCTCAGTTTAAGCAACTCACGGACAAAAAAGAGATGATTACTTTCTCATTAGCAAGGATTCAACAGTAGTGTTTTCAGTTTTTGCAGGCCTTGAATCTTATCAAAAAAGACAAGGCACAGATAGTATGTATGTATTTAAGTATTACTCAAGAAACAAATCAACAAATGAAAAAATGCAGGGGAAGTTTGCAGCCTAGGTCAGTTAAGTGTCTATCCGCCACATAATGTAAAAACCCTAGGCCAAGCACATTTCTCAAAACAGAAAATAAACTGGAACACGTAAACCAGAAAGCAGCTATATCAGTTTAAGCAACTCACAGACAAAAAAGAGATTATTTTCCTCACCAGCAGGAGACAAAAACATTGCTTATAGTTTTTGCAGACCTTGGGTCTAATCAGAAAAGACACTTTTCCATGGTGTGTTAGATATGTATTTATACACCTTTATACATATTTTACATAAATGTTCTCCACTTACTTGTTAGATGTTGAAGGAAAGAGATCTCTGCCAACTTGAGTAA
Organism: Protopterus annectens; assembly: GCF_019279795.1. Taxonomy (NCBI): domain Eukaryota; kingdom Metazoa; phylum Chordata; order Ceratodontiformes; family Protopteridae; genus Protopterus; species Protopterus annectens. The sequence goes on along the minus strand of NC_056731.1, from coordinate 1,989,316,607 downwards.
GCTGTGTGAAATCTTCATAGCTATTGTCTTGGCACTTGATTGTTGATTGGCACCATTGGCTTCTAAAGGAGCCGGTAACTCCTGCTGTCTGGCTAAAGTACAAGCTAAACCTAGCATCATAATGTAAGTGATAAGCCCATTCACTTATAAATGACGGCACAAAAAACATGATCACTGCAGATCATTTAGCAAATTTGACGACTCTAAATCTTGGCAACAGTACTTCCATGAGTGAATTTTGAACCTCAAAGTATTGGATGAATTCTGTACATTTGAAATCTTTGAATTATGATATATATGCTTCATGAAATTAAGATACTTTCAAGGTGAAATTCATAAGCTGATGGCCCGACTTAAACAGGGAAGGAGATACCAGGGGAAGAGTGCATGAAGTGTTAATTGTTTAAAGAACCAGATGACGGATAGCTGTGCCCTGATCTTACAAGACTGATGCCCTATGATTAACAGCTTAACTTCAGCTCTCCCAGTGTGAAGAAAGAAAGTTAAAGTCAAGGGCGAGGAACTCTGTCACTTTTAGTACATTCAGTTACTGGCTAGTAGGTGCACTGCCTGGATGCCAGCAAACAAGAAACTAAGAGACCCTGAAAGAAAATCAATTAGTAAAGGTGAAGAGGAAACACTGACTGAAAAGAATCCTGCAGCTGCTCAACCAAAGCTTTGGTACAAGACATTGCTTCCAGTAATCTAGAAAAAAGTTAAATTTTCTCAAAACTGATTAAAATAAATCAAACACTGATGGATTATACCAACTCAAATAACAAAGCTGGAAAATGGAATAAGCTTTAAACAGATATTTAGATGAACTAATAAAACTGCAAACATCAGAGGTCAAAATAAAGAAAAGACTGGCTGCATATGAAAGTGTTCAAGAAGAGATGTTTATAAAAATGGTAGAATTAGAGAACAGAGCATGTAGCGAAAATCTGAGATTTATTTTTATTTATTTGTCATTTATTTATCGGGAAAATCTGACTGGGCATGAATCCCATTTTCAGTAGTGGCCTGGGGAAAAAATCTCCAACATATATAGTTCAATTAATAAAGTAAATAATATTATCACATAAAGTACAGTACCAAATAGTAGAATTGATATACAGGATAAATAAAGTCAGATCAGAAAACCATACAGCGAATACTGAACAACAATCATAGGATATTGAACACCTACTAAAGTACAATCAATAGTGATAACCAATGATAAAGATGTTAAACATTTTAAATATGAGCAAAATGCTAAGAGAATGGAAAGATTTTGCAGTTGGAAGGAGATTAGGAAATGGAGTTAAAGTTGGTAGCTATCGTAGAAGTAGCTGGTGCTTTGGCTAATAAGAGAAGGGAGGAAAGGAAAGGGGACAAAGAAGAACAAAGGAAAGAGAAGGATGAAGGGAGAAGGAATGAAGAAGGAAGAGAAAGGAAGGAGTAACGGGTCGTGTCAGCCTGGTGTAATACATGTACAGAGCCAGGAGATAAGGAGAAATCTCTTTACAGATTGTTTGCATATTGATTACATGGTACTTTAATATCAGTAGGAATACTGTTACAGACCTTGGCTACTGAGTGGGGATATAGGCAGTGACCGATAGATTTTATTTGGTTGATGGATGTCAAGGAGGCGTTTGTCAGATGAGTGAAGACGGTGTTTAGGGAGGTATTGGTTAAGAATGGTACTGGTTGCTGGGCAGGATGAGGATTTGTATACCAGTGTTATGAACAAGGAGTTGGGTGAACTTGAGGTACCGAAGTAACTTAAGCCAGTTTAAATATCTGAGGGCAGAGCATTTGTGAGAGTTGTATGACTGACTGGCTGCAAATCTAGTGATTGCCTTATAGCAAAGCTCTGGTTTTCATCTTTGGGAGATCTGAATATTGGTGTAAATAGGTATATAGTTGTGAAAGAAGGAGGTATGTATTGGCTAGAGTAACTACAGAGGAGTTGGTAAATAATCTTGTTGATCTATAAAGTATGCCCGGTTTTTGGTGTGTTGCTTTTATGCACTTTTGAATATGAAGATCAGATTTCACTTGATCATTTGTTATGACACCAAGTAACATTGTGTGAAGTATGACTTCAATTTCAGTATTGTTGAGAGATGGTATTTTGAAGGTGTCTTTTATGTGTGTTTGGGATTTGGGAAGAAATAAGAGCAGTTTTATTTTATTTAGATTTAGGAAAAGCTGACTGTCAGTGAGACAGTTTTCAATAGAGTTGAAAGCCTGCTGAATAAATTGTAACTGGGAAGGACTATTAGATGAGCAAATGACAGTGGAGTCATTTGCATATTGTATAAGTGTAGCTTTTTGGGAGGATATATGTAGATCATTTATAAATATGTTAAAAAGGAGAGGGCCAAGTACCCAACATTATGGGACACCTGTATTAACTGGGAGAAAAGATGAGCAAGTAGAGAGCCATTTAACTGACTGTAGACGGCTAGATAGATAGTTAAAGAACCAAGTGACTGTTGTTCTGGAAAATCCTAAAGCAGGCATTTTTGAGACCAATTTGTTATGTGAGGCTGTATGGAAAGCTTTACAGAGATCTAAAAATATGGAAGAAACTAAATTGTTGTTATCTCTGACTTTAATGGCATGGTCCAAAAAGACAACAAGGGCAACTATTGTGCTATGATTTGGGTGAAAGCTGTGTTGGGTAGAGGTTAATAGATTTTCTTGGAGTAAGTATTGTAAAAGTTGTTTATGAATACATTTTTCTAAGATCTTGGAAAGAGATGTCAAGATTGCAATTGATCTGAAGCTTGTTATTTCAACGGAGTTTCCCCCTTTATGAAGAGGAATGATGTAAATATAACTCACAGATGGATTGATTGATCAAGACAGAGACTGGGTAGGCAATAGATGGGGCAGCAATCTTTAGATATTCAGAATGTAGATTGTCTATAGGCTTAAGTTTATGTAATACAGTTTTTACATAGGAAGTCAAGACGTATTTAAAGTTGAAAATAGCATTGTTAGATCTTTGAAGTTTGTCAGAGGTGGCAAGATTCTTTAGGGAGTTTTGGGTGAGGGTGGCTATTGAGTGTATAAAGTGGGAGCTAAATTTAGAAGCAGTTTCTAAGGGCAATATGTCTGGACAAGGGTTATGGGTACTAAGGATTCCAGGGTATATTTCTTGATAGTGGACCAATATTTTGGGGGATGGTGTTTTTGGTTATCCTGTCAGCTGAAGTAATAATATTTCTTATCAGCAATAACTTGTTTTTTGTCATGTTTTGAAGTTGTTTGTAGGTGAGCTTAAGATTTATATTTTTTCCAGTTTCTCCAAGCTTTATTTCTCTTATACATTCATTTTCTACTAGAAGGAGATAGCCAGTGTGATTGGATGAATTTTACTCTCTTTTTTTCTTATAGAAGCAAGGTTATAGAGAATGTTAAGAAATATTGTATTAAATTTTAGAACAACATTTTCCAGTGGCAGGGAATAGAAGATGGAACAATTGATGTTATTAAGGATGTTGTTAAAGATCTTGGAGTTGAAATTTGAGAAGTTATGGCAGTCATTATAAAGGTGCTGTTTGATATGGTGAGTTGCTAGTCTCTGAATATAGGTGGGATAGTGACCACTGAGAGAGTCTGGGAGGGTTTTTGGAGTGTCATAAATGTTAGGGTTTGAGACTAGGATTTAGTCCACAGTACTCCCAGTGCTATTCATTTGCTGTAGTGAATATGGGAAGTTATGAGTTGTTTGAAACCTTATAGATTGATACTAGTGGAAGGGGAGTCTGATGTGAAGGTTTGCCTGTTAATATTGACATCAGCAAGAATTATTAGTTGGATGGTGCAGTGGTGCAGCAGTAGTATTGTTGCCTCACAGCAAGCAGTTCTCTGGTTCGATTCTTGGCTGGGGTGCCTTCTGTCTGGAGTCTGCATGTCCTCCCTGCATTCGTGTGGGTTTCCTCTGGGTGGTCCGGTTTCCTCCCACGTTAAAAAGACATATGTCTGGAGCATTTCTCCTTGGGCCTCCACTGAAAATTTGCTCGTTCCAAGTCGGACTTTCCCTGTTAACAAATGTTAAATAAATAAATGAGATATGGAACTAGATACCCAGTGTAGGATGTCTTCCAGAATAGGGATGTTATTTCCTGGCAGAATATAGGACAATTATACATAGTGTTTTATGCTCTTTTAATTTACATTTTGAGACAAGGATGTCAGCAGAGAGGAATTTAGGTGAAGAAATAGAAGGAGAGATGGAGATATAGTTAGAAAATATTATAGCTTCACCACTATCATTTTATTTATTCTGTCAGAGCTGATGATAGCATAGCCCTGGTGGAGAATTTCAGAGTCTTTTACATGTGGTTTGAGCCAGGTTTCTGTAAGAATAATATGGTCTGGAGAGTAATGAGTGATCCAGAAATGAAATTCAGACACTTTGTTTACTACACTTTGAATATTCATGGATATGATATTCAAATTTTTAGTAGATGTTGTTACAGCAGAAGAGGGAATGGGTGGAAAAGAGAGGCAGCTGGGACCTGGGTTTCAGTAGACATTATAACTCCAAAAAGACAAACCTGGTTTAAATGATAGTTGCACTATTGGGGTCCCTATTAAGTCAGTGAATGCATGAAATTGCAAATGCTGCTTAATCAAACCTACTTACCTGAACTGGAAAAATCTCAAAAGCACGGAACAGTGATTTTTTTCCTAGGGAAAAAAAAAATCACTGGGCCGTTTTTGGGACTTTGACATTTCCTCTACTGTGGTGCAATCTCAGAGTTGGTATATTTAAGTAGGGGGTGGGAGGGCACAGACTCTCACGTCGGGGGTGTGGGGGCCAACCCCCCCCCACATTATTTTGTGGGTTTTTTTGTTGTTTTTTTTTTACTGGATCAGCGATTTTTTTCCCTGGCAAAAATCACTGATCTGTCTGTTCGACATTTTGTTTTTCAATGTAACTGGATCAATTATATAGCATTCGCAATTTAGTGCATTTACTTATATAATATAGACTTGCACTATTGCACCCATTTTAAAACATAGAAATTACGTGCAATTTTAATATTCATATATTTATAGCATTGTTAATTGGTTTCAGGCATTTCATATATATTGAATGGCTGAAATCTTGAAATGCATATGGTCGAGACCATATACTCGAAATTTCAGAAGCTCGACTTTCTGAATGGGGATCGGCATACAGCGCAGAACAGGAGATTTCCCTTTCTTTGCTGTAATGCAATCTCGGAGTTGGAATAAATAAGTAGCAGGGATGTGGGGGGTTGCTGTTTCTTTTTTATTTCCCTTTCAGAAGATCGAGCTTCTGAAATTCGAGCATATGGCTTTGACTATATGCATTTCGAGATTTCAGCCATTCAACCTTCTGAAGGGGAACTATATATATATATATATATATATATATATATATATATATATATAGATATACACGTCATATATGTTTGTTATATGTTTTTAGTAATTATGGTTTTAGTGATGTCATATGTCATATAAGTCAGGTGATTATAACTTGGTTTCCATTGGTTTATAGAATATAAAAGTCTAATCTTACTGATATTGTTTGTTCTATGAAATTCCATTAGGAACGAAAGCGCTAAACTTGGATTGGATTGTTTTTACAAATAAACTTGTTGGATGGAGAAGCTTGGGCTTCCATTGTACTTTCTTCAGTTGTCAATGGACATTGCCAATTTTCTATTGTGAGACTGTATTAATTTTGTGAAGGCCCAAATAAGCAATGAGTCTGGTATTCTACAGCAGGAACTGTTAGTTGGAGGGCTCACTGTGTGTATGCTCTAAACCTGACCATAAAGCTATCTCGTTCGAAGTAACTATTGAACCTGCCACCACCACAGGAGCAAAATAAACAAAAAAAATTTTCTAAAGCAAACTTCAGCCTACTAAGCAATGGTATAAAAAGTTTTATACCCCCCACAATCACATTCAACAATGCCTCCTATGCAGAGGTGTACAAAAATGCCCTATATAATCATTTAAGCAGCTGCATAGACTCGGTTGTGCCTGACCGGATTAAAACTAGGTCCTCCTGAAAAAACAAGCCACCTGGGTAGACCTCAAGTATAAACAGATTATATAACAAAAGGAAAAAATGATGTCTAAGAACAAGAGGGAACTGACTCAGCAGAGGAAAAATTCCCCCCACAGCTTGAACAAGCAAATCAGAAATCTTGTCAAGTCCTCAAAAACTAATTACAAAGGTAAAATAGTATCCCTAGCTAAGGATAATCATAATGCATTCCTTGACTATGTCTGAAAAAAACAGGGAATGTCCAGCTATGTGCCAAACTGGTAGTAGATGGTACTGCTCATACAATACCAGAGGAAATTGCCAACCTTCTAGCTAACAGAGTTGGTGCAAACTTCACCCCTCCCCAATCCCCAACATCATACCTCTAAGCATACTTAACACCAGTCTTCTGCCTAGTATCTCTAGAGAGCAGGTCATATACGTGCTCTCCAAGGCCAAAAACACAACCAAAATGGGACCAGATAACATCCCAGGCTGCTTATTAAGCAATCTAAAACAGGACCTAGTGGACCCATTTGGTGTTTTCTTTAACCATAGCCTAAAAACTGTATTTGTTCCAGCAGAGTGAAGAACAGCAACAGTAATCCTCTTGCACAATGGGGGGGGGGGGGTGCCATCAACTGACCCTGGGAACTAGAGAGTCATAAGTCTAACCAGCCTCATCTGCAAGGTCATGGAAAGAATCATTGTGGACCTTATCAGCAAGGACATAGGTGACTTTGAAGATCTAGACTCAACTCGGTTTGGCTTCATTAAGGATAGATCATGCTTATTGGACCTAGTAGACTTCTTTGAAAAAGCAACCAGAGCCCTGGATGAAGGTAAGACAGTGCATTCAGCCTATCTTGACCTAGCCAAGGCTTTTGACACAATCCTCCACTCAAGTATCATTGAAGCTCTCGCATCTGGGGATTAACTCTTACATAACTAGATGGGTAGTTAATTGGCTTACCAACAGAACACATGCTGTCAAAGTTGGTGACTCCACCTCTCCCAGCAGAAGGATCTGTGCTGGGACCTTTACTGTTTGAAATCTATTTCTTTGAAGTCTAGGTTAAAGTAGATGGCCTTTGGCTAACCAAGTTTGCTGATGACTGCAAATTGGGTGAAATCACTGAGTGCCCCAATGATATTAGCATATTACAGGAGGGACTAACACAGACATGGTGCCATGGTCTAAAACTAAATGCAAAAAAAGTGCACTATCATCTCCTTTGACAAAGCAGAATTCCCTGTTAATTACAATATTGATAGCATCCTCCTAAGTTCAAATGCAGTAGTGCAGGATCTAGGAACACAGTTAGATGGTGAACTGAACTTCAACCACCCCGTTTCTACAGCGATAAGGAAAGTCTTCTATGTTGCACATCTCATAAGTAAGTGCATCTCATCCAGATCTAAGGATGTTATAAATCCACTGTAGTCAACCCTCATCAGACCATTAATAGAGTACAATGCTCCCTTCTGAATGTACCTCACTAGACACATGCAGCAGCTGGAGACACCACAGAGTTTCTCACTAAGAAAATACAATGCCTCCAAACCATGACTTATGTGGCTAGACTGGAAGCCCTGTCACTGCAATCTGTATTGTGTTGTATAGGCCGATGAGAGACAACTTGTGCCTGGCCTACAGGGCAGTCTCTGAGCCTGCCCTGATGGATATGCTGCACATCCACAAGTCAAATGGCACAAGAGTCACTCACTCTAGGAATCTTAACCTAGCCTGTGACATTAACAGAACATGCTAGAGAGACAGATATATCTCCCAGGGATTGTTGCTACTCTGGAATAATCTTCCAATTAATGTGAAACAGAGCTCCTCACTGACTCTGTTCAAGCATGAGCTGGATGAATGGATGAGAGACCACATACTCACCCCAGGTGTGGCACTCATGCCCCTCATGGACAGGGGTAGTTGGTGTTTATCAAAGATGTGCTCTGCAAATTACGTACATCTATCCAAAGTTAATTGAGGCAACTCTGGATTAACATGGCTAAGCTTGTAGGGGCTCTAGGACCACTAGCCTATTACTCTCCATTGAACCAATAAACCTATGAGAAAGCATGCAAGACATGTATTAATAAAGATGACAACCTAGCAGCAGAATGAGTTGATCCTGACAAAATTGTGACAAAAGGGAAAAGTATTTATAGTTGGAGACAGCAGAGTGTTTTTGGAAAATGATTATTCACTGTACACCAGGAATAAGAGAAATTATTCCAGCAATCAGGGAATGTCAAGAGGTAGGTATGAGATTCCAGTAGGTGTGAGATTCCAGCTGCTAAATCAATCTGCCTTCAGAATATTTTTTTTCTTGGAGGATCTAAATAATTTTTTGATGCAGAATAGACTAAGGGTGACATACAGAAGTTTGTCCAACAAAACGTGTGCCATCCAGCTGAAGGGTACTCTTCTTTCTATACTTGTGATGAAAAAGCACTCAGACATACTTTGCCACAGAAACATTTTTCACTGTTCCAAATAAAAGTACCTGAGAGATAGATAAAAGCACAGGAATTGATTAGAGGAATAGAAAGTACCTTGGAATTGAACAGGAATCTGGAGTTGAAGATGAACATGAAGACCAGCAGCATGGAAACTACTAAATAGATGTGAGACTTCAAAGCATCACTCACATTTGTGAAATATGTCGGTATAAGAAAAAGTGGAAAGAGTGGACTTTTGTTGACTTTGGTAAACTTCTGGTGAACTGAAAGGCACTTCATGTCATTAATGTATGGAAGAACAAGGAGGGAGGGGAAGAGGGTGAATAAAGTTAAGTGCAAGGAAAAAAGATGTCCTTAATAGTACTTTTATGAAATGTTTGACAATATAATTTCATGTTTTATAGTACATTTTTAGTTGTTCTTGTATGGGGTAAATATATTAAACAGTTGCATTTTTTTCTTTCTCTCTTTCTTTCTTTCTTTCTTTCTTTCTTTCTTTCTTTCTTTCTTCATTTTTACAATTAAGAAATGTAGGTATTGCAGTGCAAAAACAGAACAATTGCTAGGCAAAAGCATGCTTAATAGGTTGTAATCTTGGGTTATTGTGGTGTGAGATAGAGTGCTACAGTACACAGATCATAATATATGTAGAGTTGATATGTTTTCTCTTACGTTTGCATAGGTGAATGTCTGTATTAAGACATTTGGCTAAATCTAAAAACAAGTTTTAAGTGGAAAAAAAATAAATAAGAGAGCACTATAAATAATGAAATGTTTTTCTTTAGCAATAAATGTTTCATCTTGTCTTTAGAAGCCTGCAGCTGATGACTACATTTTTTTCTCTTGCAGTTCCATGAAGATACACTGATAACAGGGCAATAAAAAGCCAGAACACTAGTTTCTTCATGGCTAAATGTTTTCGGAAAGCATGCAAGTTGTTTTTCACCTCTGGGAATGGAATAGACATAAAAAACAGACAGCAGTTAGAATAGTAGAGGCACATGGATTACCTCAATTTTAGGATAATTAAGGACTAAGATTTCAATTGACTGTTTTAGACAATTTTTCATATTACAAGGCTTAAACTTCCTTATTTCAAGATGTACATAGCTTTGTGTGTTTGTATTAAGTTAACAGGTACTGATGGTTTTGTGTGTGTGCGTGTGTGTGTGTGTGTGTATGTGTGTGTGTGTGTGTGTGTGTGTGTGTGTGTGTGTGTGTGTGTGTGTGTGTGTGTGTGTGTGTGCACGTGTGTTTGTGTGTGGGGGGGTTTGAGGATTTTTTTACAGCAATAACTTTTGCAAAATTTGACAGGTTCCAATGTTGATGATAAGAAAAATTGTAAAAAGGATTAATTTGCCAAACATTAGTCACTGCATGTATCACAAAAACTGGAAACAGACACCTAAAAAACTGTCAGATATAATAGGTGGGAATAATGATTTGTTATCATAACGATGACACTTTCTATAATATCTTAGAATGTGAATGATCTCACAGGTCTAAATAAAAAGGTAAGGGTATTTAATTATATTAAGAGATACAGAGTACAAATAATAATGCCACAGGAGACACATTTGGGAAGAACTGAGCATGTGAATTTGATAAAAAAAGAATTTCAGGATGGATATTCAGCAGCATTTCAGGGACAAAGGAAAAGAGAAGCACCTATATTAATTGTTAAAAGCGCTCCAATGGTGATAGAATAAGAAAAAAAATAACAGATAATAGCAGATTTGTGGTAGTGAGTGGATACTGGCAAGGTATGAGGATTAAGCTGACATGTATTGATTATGGAGCTTAAAACATTTTGGGAGAAATAATCAGCGTTCAGTAGGGAATAATACTTATAGATGGGGAATGGAATTTGATTTATGGCAATGAAAATCTATCTGTGGGGCCTAAAAAGAAAAAATATAACAAAGCAGTGTGCATTTCTGAAGAAATTTATGAAAACATTTGGTATGGAAGATGTAAGTTTGGTAATGGGAATTCTGAGAGAATTTACATATTAAATAACTAGGCTAGATGAGACAAAAATTATATTTCACAGGAGCATGTGCATTTAATTGAGAACTTTGGCAGACATCCAATAACTGTTTCAGATCATGTTCCAATAATTACTAAGATAAACATGCATGGGAAATAAAGTAAAGATGAGACAATGGCACTTTCCCACCTACCTGTTAAGAGGGGATAAATTTAAGGAATGGGTAGTGGAAATTATTCAGGAGTTATTAAAGAAGATAGAAATTACTCGAGAAGTTATAGCTAGTGAGTGGGGTAAAAGGAATGTGGATTTTAAAAATAATGTGGAAATAATTGAAAAAGAGGTATGGTTAAGAAGTAACAAGAATTATTTATCGGCGCTGACAAAGGTTAAAGTATTGCAAAATAAGTGCAGTCTCACAGAACAAGAAGAGGTGCAATAACAGAGTGCTAAAGTGAAACTAAGTGAGTACTTGGGTGATATGCATGAGTTTAGGAAGATTACTGTTAAGCAACACACACACACACACATGCACACACACACACACACACACACACACACACACACACACACACACACATATATATATGTGTGTGTGTGTGTATATAAGTGTGTGTATATATATATATGTATATATATATATATATATATATATATATATATATATTATTTTGTTTTTTATAATAACATCAGAGCACAAAAGCTTTTGGTACATCTACCTAAGCAAGAGGAAGTAGAAAGGATTGTTGCCGAACTTAAGAAGCTTATAATGACAAATAACCAGAGATCTTGAAGAGGTACTAGAGATATTTCAGAAAATGTATGAAAATTTGTATAAAGCAGAGAAGTGGAAAAATCAAGAAAAAGCATAAATGTAGATATTTACAGCACTTAAATATACTAAGTTTAGAGGTAGATGAGGTTAAACAAATAACAGTTACAATAGGACAAGATGAGATAAAAATTATTATGTATAACCAATCTGCAGGAAAGTCTCCAGGAACAGATAGTATTTTGGTGGAAGTTTGGAAGTTAGGAGAGAAGAAAGTGATAAAGGTATGGAAAGTTTTGTTTAACAGTATTTTGAAAAGATGGGTGGGAAGCATCGACATCTTGGAAAAAAGCTGTGGTGGCTTTAATACATAAAGACATAAAGACCCCTCAGATCCAGTTTCATATAGGCCTGTTTCAAATTTAAACCAAGATTATAAAGTGCTTGTGGCTATAATAGCTAAACACATGGCAATGGTGTTGGTAAAATTAATAGATAAAGATGAATTATGTTTTTTGTGGAGGGGTGACAAACCTTTGACAATATTAATAGAGCAATGGTGATCTAGAGAGAAGCAGAATACAAGAAAATTCCATTGTTGCTGGTGGGTCTTGATGCAGAGAAAACATTTGACAAAATAGATGGGGATTTTATGAGTAGGGCAATGAAAACATTTGCTTTTCCTGATACAATAATAATGTTAATTAGGAGAATATATGAGGGATTAGAGGCAAACATTAAATTGTTATGGTTTTCCTGAGAAGTTGTGTCTAAACAGAGGAACCAGGCAGGTGTTTCCTCTTCCCCCTTTGTTATTTGCATTATAGTTAGAACCACTGGTCAAAAAAAGAAAATAAGGAACACAGACATTCAAGAATATAATTAATATGGTATTCAAGAAATGTTGGCTTTATTTGCAAATGATATTTTGTACCTGATGGAACCGAAAAATGACATTTCAGTGCTATGGAATATTTTGAGATACTGATAAGATTTTTTGGAATATAAAATTAATGAAGATCAAACAAAGGTGGTAAACTATGTGCCCACACATAAACTGATTAAGCAATACCCATATTTATGTGGCCATGATAAACTGAAGTATTTAGTAAAATGGGTTAAAAGGGATTCTGTTATGACGGTTGAGGATCTGTAGGAAAAGACTAAATAAAAGATAATACAAATTCTGCAAAACTGGAAGTTCTTGTTTATGGATATAGCTAGCAAGATAAAAGCAGTAAAATGTTTTATTCACTTTATTTTTATACACAGGTCAGGCATATATTTTTTCAAAAATAGAAGAAGTTGTGGATAGCAATTATTAAAGAGTTGAAGGAGTTTATCTGGGAGAGGAAGAGGGCAAGAGTCATACAGGATAAGTTGAGAAAAAATTAAAGAAATGTTATGTTGGTCCACTAGCATAAAACACAAAGATACTTGAACACAGACGTGATGTAATACCTTTTATCGAACTAACAAAGGTTTTGCAATTAGTAAAGCTTTCAAGTCAGCATGTACCCTTCGTCAGGAGTTATTAAGTTCCTGATCATGTCACATTGAAAATATCACATCAATATTCCAGTGTCTTTGTTAATAGGGAGTACATTACATACAATTAGAAATCTTACATGCTCATCAGTTGACATGGTAAGAGTCCTGCATCAGTCCAAAAATTCATCCTATTTAAGGTGATATAGAGTTCTATGACTTCATTTTGTGGTCTCTGGGAATCTGCCTGAAGGTGATAATGGTATTTGACAAATATAGAGATGGCATCACAGTCACCTTAAAGCCTGAAGACATGAAAATACATAACTCAGGTAATATATATTTACATATATATATATATATATATATATATATATATATATATATATATATATATATATATATATATATATATATATATATATATTTTGGGTCTATATTAAATTATCGAAGATGCATTACAGCAAATGCCTCTTCATCGACATGAAAAGAACGAACTGTGAATTATGTGTACGGCTGAATCAGCGATTTTTTCCTAGGGAAAAAATCACTGATCCGGACAGAAGCAACATATCACTAAAAATAACTCAAAGTGGTGGGCTTTGCCCCCACCCCCCAACTAAATATACCAACTCCAAGATCGCATTATAGTGGGGAAAGGGATAAATTTATGCTGATGGCCAAGCTATTTTTTTTCGCTATGAAAAAAATCGCTGATTTGTCCATTCATGTAATTAGCAGTTTGCTCTTTTCGTGTTGACAAAGAGGCATTTGCTGTAATGCCTCTTTGATAATATCATATAGACCCATATATATTTTACCTATATATATATATATATATATATATATATATATATATATAGATATATATATGGTTCCATCAATATGTTCAAAGTTTCACTACTTTGAACCCCACTTCACCGAGTCCACTTGTTCGAAGGAGAGAAACTTTGAACATTGACTTTGGCAGTCACACTAAAGCACAGAATAGGAATATTCCCTTTTCCCTGCTGTAGTGCGATCTTGGAGTTGATATCTTATGTAGAGGGTTTGGGGGTGCAGGGGGCTTGCCCCCCTGCAAAAAACATGTTTTAGCATTGTTATTTTTGTTTTGGGTACTAGACTTCAGTGAAAGTGCATTTTCATTTAAGTGGACTTTCGTTGAAGTGTAGAGTCTACTGTTTAGTTTCAGAGAAGTGTCTTTTCGATGTTAAGCAGTAGACCCATATATATATATATATATATATATATATATATATATATATATATATATATATATATATATATATATATATATATATATATATATATATATATATATATATATATATATATATATATATATATATATATATATATATATATATATATATATATATATATATATATATATATATATATATATATATATATATATATATATATATATATATATATATATATATATATATATATATATATATATATATATATATATATATATATATATATATATATATATATATATATATATATATATACACACACACACACACACACACACACACACACACACACACACACACACACACACACACACACACACACACACACACACACACACACACACACACACACACACACACACACATACACACACACACACACACACACATATATATATATATATATATATATATATATATATATATATATATATATATATATATAAATATTTATTACATTTTCAATGGAGGCCTGGGGAGAAAAGCTCCATAGAAAATACAATACAAGTAGATTTTAGATACACAGATTATAAAAAATTGGAATGCAATTTTATAAATCTAAAACAAACATCACAAAAATAGTATGCATTTTTACAATATCAAAAACATCATATATCAAGAAGAAACATTACACAAGAAATGTGTGGTTACTGGTGTAGATCCCGGGGAAAGATCTACCTTGATGAACAAACACAACAGGATGGTGGGAACTAAAAACCTGCTAATAGAGCAGCTCTGTAGTGAATAAACAAGAAACTGAAGTAAAGCATTATTTACAAGTTGAGAGAGCTAATGGCAAAGCTGGTAGAGGGAGTAGAACTAAGTTATAAAAGAAGCAGGAGGAGAGGATGTTCTGAGAGTAGCTAACAAGAGAGGAGAGTGGATTTAAGCAGGGGAGTGGCAGAAGCATAGACAATGGTTGCTAAGGTGGTGTTTTAGTAGTGCTTTGAATTGATCATGTGAGGGTATGTTCCTTAGGGTTTCTGGGAGGGAGTTCCAGAGTTTGTCTATGTTTTGGAAATAGAGGGAGTTGCCGTGTTGAGTAGTAAGAGTTTTTTGGAGGATCTGAGAGTTTGATGGTTGAAGTGTGGTTGAACTAAGGAGGATAATGCAGGGCAGTTATTGGGATTGTAGAATATTTTGTGTGTTAAGGCTAGATGATTGAGAGACAGAAGGTTAGGTAGCTCTAGCCAGTTTAATGCTGAAAGTGATCAGCAGTGATGGGATGTGAGTGGGAGGTTGCTGGCAAATTTAGAGATTTTATGGTAACATAATTCCAGTTTATTGAGATCTGATTTCTGGAGGTTGGTGAAAAGAATGGAACCATTGCGGAGGGCACTTAGGAAGTGTGTGACAAGCCTGGCACTGGGTGTCAGGAATGGCTTGGCTCTGTACAGGCTATCTAATTTGATGTGGACTTTTTTGTTGGTTTGGGCAATATGTATGTCAAATTTGAGGTATTCTTCTATGGTAATACCTAAGAGTTTTGTGTCGTTAGTGGGGGCAGTTTTGGTACCATTAGCAGAGGTGATAGATAGGTGAATTTGTGAAGTTTTGGATTTGTTATTCCTAAATACTATAACTTTGGTTTTGTTGGGATTTAAAATGAGTTGGTGTTGTGAGAGGTAGGATTTGATGTCCTGAAAAGCAGATTGCATTCTAATTTGGAAATCTAGGGTGGAGGGAGCAAAACAGGTAAGAGTAGAGTCATCAGCGTACTGAACTATGCAGGCATGCTGGGTTGCTGTGCAGAGGTTATTGGTGAATATGATAAAGAGGAGTGGACTGAGAAAGGAGGAGGAGGGGAGAGTGAGGAGTCCCATACTGTGGTCTGTTGACGGTTAGAAAGATAACTGTGGAACCAGGTTAATGAGGGTGAGCTAAGGCCGTAGGTGGATAGTTTGTTAAGAATGAGCTGGTGGGAGACAGTGTTGAAGCTTTAGACATGTCTAGCAATATAGAAGCAACCTGTTGTCCTTTGTTCAAGTGTTGGTGGATGGAGTTAGTAAAGACAAGGAGAGCTGTACTAGTACTGTGCTTTGACCAGAAACCATGCTGAGAATTGTAAAGTAGGTTGTTGAGAAGGAAGTAGTTTAAGAATTGGTTGTAAGTGCATTTCTCTAGGATTTTTGCGAGGGAAGAGAGGATTGCTATGGGGTGGAAGTTTGTTATTTCTTTGGATGGGCCATCTTTATAGAGTGGAATAATATGAGATATTTTCCAAATGTGAGGGACATACTGTTCTTTGATAGAGCAGTTGATGAGTATTGAGATGGGATAAGCAATTACAGGGGCTGCCAGTTTCAAGAATTGATTAGGGAGTTTGTCAGCAGCTGTGTGGCTTGGTTTGAGTTTGGATAAGAAAGTTTTTATTTAGTTAGTTTGTATAGTTGAGAAGAAGAGGGGATTGTGACTGACTACAGTGGTGCTAGGGATGGTAAGTGGCTGAGCTGGTTGGTTGTCCAGAAGAGAGGTTACTGCACTGATGAATTGGGTGTTAAACTGGGTAGCTATGGGGATAGTGTTATTAGAGGAGGTTGGAGGGTGGGTTGGTTGACAGAATGCCAGAAAGTTTTTGGGTTGTTTTTTTTTTTTTGCTGACAGGATAGGAAGTATGCTTGTTTGTCACTTTTTAATTGTTTTTTGTTAAGTTTCTTAGCTGTTGATAGTTGGTTAGGCCTGATTTTTCCCTAGTTGTATGATATTTTGACCAGGCATTGTCCCTGCTTCACATGAATAATTTGGTACTTTTGGACAACCATGGGAGAGGCTTGGTCCTAACACAAATTTTTATGGTGGGGACCAGTTTATTGAGAGTAGTAAGAAAGGTTTCATTGAAGTACTGAACTGCATCATCTAATATAGATAGATAGATAGATAGATAGATAGATAGATAGATAGATAGATAGATAGATAGATAGATAAAATATAGCCGCCAATCTACCCATCCATACATAAATACTACTGTGCCATCCCTGAGCATGGCACTAAGGTAAACTGATAAGATATCAGTCAGACCAGAGACATCTGCTGCAATATTATGTCAGTACCACATGCTTTTCTTGGTAAGAACTGTCCAAAAATGTTGCTTAATTTTGACCTAGTTTGTTTTGAGATTTAGTTACAGGTTTAGAAGAATCACTTGTAAAAGAAAAGACCATGCATTCAACTTTCTATTAAGAGATGAAAGGATGTATAACAAATTCAGTTTATGATTTAGTTATAATCATATCACAGCTTATAAAGTGGAGCAGAATGACAGAAGGTTAACAATTAATTTGTTAAAAGTCACGACACAAAGATGTAAATACCAGAATGACTGGCTGATATACTGAATAGTGCACAAAAATTGAATAATATAAAAGGAAAATATATATTCACAAGTATTACCTGCATGTTAAGAACTTGAATAGTTCTTGTTTTCTACAGATAACTCCACATGCTAATACAGAGCAGGTACAAGGCAAGGACAGCATATATAAACAGAGCAGAAAGTCAACAAACAAAGGCAATCATTTTTATGACCTAATTGTATGCATATGTATGCATACATATGGCTTGAGTATCCTTTAATAATAAACAGAAAAATTAAAGAATGCAAAGGTGCAAAGGAAGCAATTTTTTTTATGTGTGACTCGAGGAAATTCTAGGTCATATTTTCAATTATTTGGAATTTTGCCAAACAAACTCTAGTATGCTTTGAAAACTGAATGGCATGAACATTATTGTGTTTACCAGCATTATTTACAAGTAGTTGCATTCGTTAGCATCAATTTTCAATTCCCTCTACTCTGGTATGCCTAAAAACATAAGTGCTTTCTCAACCTAACTGGCATCTGTACCTTTATGATGATGGATACATATTTTTAATAAATCCGCTTCTGTTTCAAAACACTGCTGAAGGGTAGCTCCGGTATGGCAGAACTGGCTCAGTGCTAATTGAAAAAAACTGTCTTGCAGCAGAGTGGAGACACAACCGGAATATTAATACATTGTTTTGGATCATAAAATTAATAACCGACATCTTAATTGTTAAAAAAATGCATTATTTTATAACATGAAAACACAAACCGGTTCAGGAATCTATACATTATGTGGGCAATCAGAGAAACTGAAATGGCTAAGTAAACAGCTGAATGAAGGAGTGAAGTGTGCGAGCAGACAGCCTGGGCATTGCAGTGATTTATTATGTTTAAATTCCAGAGGGTGCACTGTAAACTAAAAATTATTTTGATTCTGAAATTGCATTGCTACAGTATCTAATACAAGTTAAACAAAAGAAAATATATTTCTTATAAACTAATGGTCCACATATAAAAATTAATTTTTCCCTATTTTGGTGTAGACATAGCAGGTCATTTTATTATGTAAGCAGAGACTTGTATAAAGCATTGTTTACAGGTAAATGTTCAACTACCTTCAGTTAAACAGAACAGGAATTAACAAGAGCATGCTTTTGGTACAATTGCACTTGTGGCAAAGCATTGTCTGCAGTAAAGTCCTTCATTACATATCTTGTCGAATGAGTCTACATTGCCCTTACTAAATAATATGCTTAGTTTTCACTCTGGTTGTGTAAAGAACCGTATCTGCCCTATAAACTGCCATATTTTATCCCAATATTAAGATTTAGCACTGGGATATCTAGCTCAATATTAGGATATTAAGGTATGAAATGAAGCTTAAACTTTGATCCCAGATTCAAAGATAACAGATCTAGTTTCAGCTTTAATGTATTTCTTGTCATTTCTGGACACCATGTTTAGTGTTTAAAACTTCAATGTTATACTGAAAAGCATATCAGCTCAAATTCATTGACTATGTTGAGAAAGTATAGAGCAGCTGCTACTGGATCGAATTGGCAGAGTAGTTTCATTATTGTACACGAAATAGACAAATGTTGCTCATTACATATGCAAATTGGAAATTCAGAAACAAATAATAGTGAAAAGACAATCCACAAGCATGAGTACTATATACCTTTACAGTACAGTACAGTGCAGCCACCCATGTTGGTGTAACCACCATTCTCACAGTGTCGCTTGTCCTGTCAGGAAGAAACAGATGAACATTCATGGGTTCTGTTCAAGTAGCTTTTTTATATACAAGCACATCAGGAATGAGGCTTAGTAACTTTAACTTAGATAACCTTACAGATCAACTGACTATCTCTCTCATACATGTTCACTCTTTGGCTGCACTCTCAAAATGGCACTGAAGTTAGCACACACTTGCTATTAATATGCACGTACTGTCCTTGGAAATGCTTCTTAAAGGTACAACACACATACATATTCTACACACAGCATGCTCAAAGGGCAGTAGATACTGTACTGTGAGGAAAAAACTAGAAATGCTTACTGCCAGAATCGCCATAAACCATCTTGATAAAGAAGATATGCCCACACTATCACACACACACACACACACACACACACACACACACACACACACACACACACACACACACACACACACACACACACACATATATATATATATATATATATACATATATACACATCAAGTACAGAAAAGAGTATAGGAATTGAATATTTACAGAGAATAAAATAATTAACTTAATCTGTGCATCCCCAACATTCAGCTAAATGAGGTTCAACTCAGCAAAATCAAGCACAACAGAAAAAAATTACATTTTTAGAATACTTATTTTCCCCAGCACCCCCAACAAAAATGAAAACCCACTACAACCTCACAACTCATTTATACCACCACTACATTTTCACAAAATCTGAAGTGAAGATAAATTAGGAAAAGCAAAATGGATTACTGTCAGCAATCATTTAAAACTGCAATGGTAGTAAGTTTTTATAGAACATAGCAGTAGGGTAAATAAAACTGGAAAGATTAACAAAAGCACAAAAAAACATTGTCTGTGTTGCACAATCAGTGCTCTGGTGTAGAGGAAAGCAACCATGCCTACGACCCTGCCAACAGGAGTTCAGTTAGCAGCTTGAATATGGAGGAAGCAATGATAAGACAGAGAGAAATGAAGGGACTGTGTTCACTCTACTCTGTCTGGGGATGTGGTAGGTAATCGCTTGCTCTTGCTGGTAAGGGGGATGTGGTTACTGTGCTCCTGGTGTACCAGAGAACATTATCAGTGTGCTTGTCAGGCTGGAAGTGGAAGGGCAACAGAAGAGGTGATGAGCTAAATCATGTAGATAGCGTTGGCCTTGCTTTCCCCATGGCACACTCCTTGAGGGTGGGGTTTTAAAATAGATATGTCACCATGGAGTTGAGGATGTTTGCCTCACAGGTTACATTGCCTGGCAGTGACACTGGAATTGGCATGCGGATTAGGGCATAAATCCACTGGTCCACCACATAATGCTCTCAACCTGGTCAACCCAACCCAGTAACATAGTGGCCATAGAACAATAAATCAGCAAATTAAATGACTGGGAAGGACAGTCAGTGGTCAATTGGTGTTGGTGAAAAAGCAACAATACACAGACCTTGGCAACTTTGCCCTTATCAGATGACTGAATAATCCGGTAGTGTGTATGTGTGACTATATGTGTGTGTGTGCATGTGTGCGTGCGCACATCCATAACATCTTCCTTTTGTTTTAAAGGAAATATTTCTTTATGATTTATAGGAATATGAGTCATTTAAGAATATGTAGCATGAGCACCTCACCATTCTACCCATGCACATGGTATGCACACTCTACTCTTTCATTTGTTCAGCATCACTCCAACATTTTCCTATAACACTAATGAATTCTTCTCTATCATCTCTTTTTCCAGTAGTGTATTCTTTTAATCCTTAGTTTTTTGCTTCCTTTAATTCCAACCATACCAGTGCATTTCTCTTCCATCTCCTAATGTTACTATAAGCATTTTTTAGAGAATTAGATTCTAATCTAGACTTTTTCCTGAACATAGTATAATCCTGGAATAAACAGAGTAGCCTGTTCTCAAAACAAACTATTAACAGCATATAGTCATTACCAAAAAGGTTTAATCTTTCTAGTGAAGATAACAAATACTCATTTTTTTCTTCATTTACAATTGGTTTACAACTCTCTGAGCTAAAAAAGCAAAAGTGATGAATGACAGCAATCTTAACTCATATCTCTACCGGTACTTTAAGATAATGTTATTGATTATAACCTATGACATCAGATTAACATATAAAATCATCATCCACTGGTAAAGCTCACCCTAATACTTCTTGCAGTAATACTCTACAAACTCACAACTGAATGTATCGGGGGATAACTACTATAAGAAGAAACAATCACTGCATTCTTTCTACCTGTCCATTACACTGCATCTAGAAAGTCTGCAGGATACTTAAATGTTCATTATACTTAAATGGTCTTTAGTCCTACTGACCTTCAGAAAACCTGCTTTCTCTTTTCCAGTCAGTCTAGATGGAAGCATTTTTACAGAGTTTGGCATCCTCAATGGAATTGATCTGCAGTTAGTTGGATCATCTCTGTTCTTTTGAGACCTTTAAACAATATTACTATATGCACTTCACTCAGTGGGTCTTTCCCATTCTTATAAAAAGTAATGCCACATCCAGGACAAGTAACTGTTCCACTTATTCATAGCAATCTGCTGAGAAATCATTCCCACCCCCACGGTTTCCTTTACCTTTCTTCATATAGCTGATGACATTAATTATCTTACTTGGTGCTGTTTTATTTTCACGTTTTACTAGATAAGATTAGTACGGTCTTCCCATCTCTCAGCTGTACCTCCTCTCCTGTACCTGTGATCATTCATGCCCTCCTTTAGCTTGTACAATCTTTCAATGAAGCTGACAAAAAAAAAATTGCTCTTTTCAGCTGATCTCCCATGTTTATTGTTTCTGTCATCCTCTGTGTGTTGTATTTTTCTCCTTCCTAGCCTTTATTTGAACACCAGCATCTTCACTTCTTCATCTTCTAAACCTGACACCAATGTTCTTTTTCAGTAGTCTGTATTTTGAACTACTATTGTATACCTATTTCTATTTTTGCAGCAACTTTATTTCATTTAATGACATTCTCTATTTCACATGCATACCACACAGTTTTCATTGAAATACTCATAGTTCCATTTTTAGGTCACAAACAAGCTCCTCTTATGGTTTATACTTTTGGTCCCCTCTTACTCATAATTCTGGTTTTCCACCCTGCCTTCTACCATCACTACTGAACAACCCCTTTACTTTGCTGCAAAGGCCTGATCCCAGTCCGTAATCCCCCCCTTTCACTGTTTGTTTATCAGGTCCTTTCTCTCAATGAGTAACTACAAGAGCTTGAATATGCAAGCCTGTTTTATGCAGTTTAATCTCTATAACCTCTTCCACATGACCCCTGCTGAGAAACTGACAGCTTGACTAGTCTAAACTAGTCTGCTCTTGGAAAAAGTAATATGTTCATAGGTAAGTAGCAAGCTATCTGCCCTTGTGGGCAATTTTAAGCTTAGATAAATTCCATTTTTATGCTTGAATTAACATACCCCTTTTTATTAGAGACTGGTCTTACCCATCCCATGGTTGATAATTATATATCACCCCAATGAAAATAACTGAGATCATAACATAGATACATTGAGGGGGGTCCATATACTGTATGGGATAAATCATTTGGAAACTTCCTTTGTCCACTGGTATTATAGGATGCAGTCCTAGGGTAAATTTTCGGTTTTTATCCATAAATCTAGGTTGGTCTTAAATACGGACAGGGATGAACTTTGTTTACGTGGATGAGCATGTGTGGTTTAGAGCAGCTTTATCCTTTGTTAGCTACACATGTCCCTCCAAACCAATCTTCTCATCACACATTTTAATCACCAAATAATCCTGGACATGGTATTTCCCAAAACATTGTTTAAAATGTTTTCTACAAGATAAATTAAACTTTTTTTAAGACACACCCCAGGATTCAATACATTTCGTGCAGGAATATTGCTATTAAATAAATGCAGGTGGTGTATGACAGGTACTGTGAAAGTGCTGTATGACACTTTACAATGCTTTTAGTGTCTCTGGACACTGAAAGCAAATATAAATAGTAAAACAGTGCCCACAGAAAATGAAACTGAAATAGATAGGAGATCATTAAATAAATGCAGGGGGGATGACAGGTCAGCTGCAGCAGAAAGGGCTAGCAACATCGAAGCCTATGCCAACAGACTGTTAAGGCTGTGCCAACAAGCTGATGAGTACAAATCTACCTTGCAGTATATAATGCAAATAACTAAGAAGGAGTACATTGTTTACTGCAAGTAGGTATACTGTTACTGTGTTAACTGAATAAATAAAGTTTGTTCGACTAATATTGATCTACAGGATATGTAGTACTAAAGCACTGTGTCATTTCACTGTAATAAAGATCTATACCACAAACTGTTGTGTTTACTCTGGTATGCTGTTGTAGAAGTAGAATGTATACAGGTTCTCCACATTAAATATGGCTTTAACAGCATGCATTAACTGAGGTTATTCTGAGAACCGGCTGTTAAGAAAATCTGTAGATTGTGGAGCTGTAAAACAAGATATAAATAAAATATGAAATATATATTGCACTAAGTTCTGAACCCTGAATAGTAATGGTATAATGTATCATATTGTGTCCCATGCAAAATTGCCATATGTTAACCTTTGCTTTCCAGATTGTATTATTTCAAAGGATTAATGCATAGTACACTATCTGTCACGCATGCATCTCAGGATTACAAGGTCAGACAGTATAACCAAGAGAGTATTAGGCAGAAACCAGTCAAATAAGAAACAGTCTGGACAGTTGAAACGTATGAGCTCAGAATATAACATACAGTTCAACACACACTTCTGCAGCTACACAGTAGCTCAGTGTGATGAGAAATAGCTTAGTTGTTAATTTTGCACACCCAGACACGGTTCAGATCCAGGGAGTGGTTGTACGATGTGTGCATATTTACACACAAGGAATCAGGAATAAATTTAGAAACAGTCAGGTAGTATTAACAGATATTTTCTCCACAGGTTTTACAGTTAAAGAAATGTTGGTAGTAGCAGTATGAAGAGTATACTATTACACCATGTACAACTGTTCCACTGTCCAACCCCATGCCTGCAAATGACAGCAAGATTGGTACATACAACATGCATGCTTCCCAATACATGTCCCTCAAGTGTCACACTGTCATGGCTAGTGGTCACTGCTGCCAATCACTCTGGATACAGATAGGAAACCAGGTGAAGTATGCTAGTAGCACACTGACATAGCAGTGCAGGGTACCCATTCTGTGCCAGATATGTAACCCTGACATGTACAAGTCCCCTCTAGTCATGTACCCATTGTTGTCACAGTTTGTCACATACCATTCCAGGTTGACAGTTTAACAGGTATGTTTGTGCTACAGGAGCTATGGACCATAGGTAGATGTAAAGTGGTGACAGACCAGTAGAATATTGAGTAGTACTGTTGTGAAAAATAGAAGCCTAAACAGTTGTCAATGGATTCTTTGTCTCTCCCCCACCACTTATCTGCATCAATAACTATCATTTATATACTACGGGTATGTTGTTCTCAAAACCTAATGTTGGGATTTGTGTTCCACTGTTGTTCATATATTTGATTGGTTGCATGTTAACATACCTTGTTCAAATACCATTGTTGGTAGCCTATTGCCATCAGAGTTACTGGCATGCTGTTACAATGCATACTATTGTTCCATTTATGCATGTGTCCTGTTTGCTATGCAACCGTTTCATATCTGCATTATGGGGTCAATTGGATCACTCAGGCATTCTGTTATACCTAAGTTTGAAATGTTTTGTTCATGTCTAACCAATATATTTCATAAAACCTCAAAATAATGGCATGTTTGGGAAGGCAGATTGCAGTGGATCTGCCTGTCCCGCCTCATCTGGCCATGGCACCGGGCCCCAGCACTTATGGGACCCAACCTGAAACTGCCTTCTTCGCTGGTCCTGCATCACTTATGGGTGGAACCGCCTCATGGGGATGGGGCCTTCCCCCTCCATAGGTGCAGGGGTGGAGAGGAGCTCATCACCTGCCAACAGTTCCAGGGTATGGTGCGCAACATCATCCCCATGGAGTTGGATGGACAGCTGAGGGAGATGAAGGGGCACATGGTGCACCTTGAGGGGCAGGCTGCCCCTACTGTCAGGCCCCAGAACAGCCATCTTTGAGGCCATGAAGGTGGAGTGGTGACTGCCCATAGGTGGGGACTTCATTCCCACTGTATCCATTTGGGGGTTCATGGGCTTCGTATTCCCAAACCACCCTCCTCATAAAAGGTGTTTACCCACCTCATGTGTCAAATAGCACCCCTGTCTGCTGTCTTGTCTGTCTTGTCTGTCTGCAAATGCAACCTATCCTACCCAACCTACGTCCCCAAACATACCTATAGCTCTTCTCCAATATCCCATTCTTACCTAAAAAAAAAGGGCATCCATCCCACAAAAAAATCATTGCTCCATACATAGCTCTACATTTTGCCCCCATGTACAGTGAAATTAATCAATCTACCCACAAAATATTCTACAAATTTCTGTTGCCAGCACCCCTCAGTGTGGAGTATGAGGCTGTAAATTCCAAATTTTACCCATTATTCACAGCTGTTGCTGCAGAAGAAATGTAGAGCTATGGTCCTTTCCTACACCCATCCTGCACATCACTAGCTGGATTTCCTAATGTTTTACCCCCTGCTTGCCCCCATTTCACCACTTTCCTATCACCCATTTTTTCTTTATTTAAAATTAGCATGGGTTAGTGGGAATAAGCAAGGCTAAGTGAAGCTAAGAGCTTTTTACCATCTGTTAACATTGCTTAGCTTTACGCAAAACCATGCAAACCTGCTTATAACTGCTTAAAAGTGCTTTAATCACTCTGTCTTTATCAGCCCTTGTTCTGCCCAGCAACAAAATAATCAGCCCTGCCAAGTGTCAAACCCAGGATGCTGTGCACTACAGTCACAGCAATGTACCACTACATAATCTGAGCCGTGATGATCTGTAATGCTTTTACAAACATATCATGCATTCTGGTCATTTAACATTAATGAAAAAAAGTCATTATTATCAAGTCTGGAACCCAGGACCCTGTGCACTACAATCACAACAATGTACATCTACACTATCTGAGCTGCAAGAATTTGTAATGCTTTAACAAACATAAAATGCACTACAGTCATTTAACATAAAGGAAAACTACATATCCATAGTACTTTTATACACACACACACACACACACACACACACACACACACACATTTATATATATATATATATATATATATATATATATATATATATATATATATATATATATACTCAACCTCTTACTGCAAAGTGGGGGGATAATGGGCAAATAATAGTGACATATTTGAAATATGGCTGTTATGAGAGTAACAGTTTGCTAGAGTAGCATGGTTTGTTTTAACATATATTTTCTGATAGATTTCAGGTCTGAAATACAAATGATTGTCATCATGTACTGATGTCAATGCTCACTTCATCCCAGTGAATTGGCAGAAACCCACAACTGGCATGGGGAACAGACCAAACATATGAGCCACGCATCTGGACAGTGTATAGACCGTGTATAGATATCGTGACAGTGGAGGGGTATCACCACAGTCATGTAACTTCACCCAGCACCTTCTGAACTACAGTCAGACCAACATGACACTACCCCAGTCAGCACTGGGGAATTACTCATGCATTTGCAGATATGGCATGCACTACAGGGATGTAACTGTAGGGAAAAGCAGACATCTGTGAGAAATTGTCCACCAACAACTGTTTGCACCACAGTCACAGCAACATACCAGTACCCCAACTGATCCCTAGAGTATAGTGACTGTGTGAACAAACATATCTTGATTGCCAGTCACACACTACACTGACATATACTACCACAGGTCACAGTCTACTGGGAATCCTGAGGTCTTACAAGACATTTCTCAGTCTGCACCTACAAACATATACACCTGACAGACCATCAGCAACTGTAGCAGCATGCACAGTCAGTTAGAAAAGGATCTATGACACTCACATCTGCCACTTTCCCTACAAAGTCCAACATACATGTGCACACTACACTGCTACACAATCCTGACAGTCTATTTACAATGGCCAGACACGCATAACTCTCAACTGTACAGATTTCCACAGAATGTCCAGGGTGCGGGACCATATTTATGGCCACTGCCACATATCACTTCCAGGAGTCTGCTAAGTCACTGGGATGATATCAGCAGTGAAGTCACTAAATCATGATATACCATACCTCTGAACCTCTTACTGCAAGACATCTGGACAAAGCCTGATATACTTGGGGGACAGGGGGCCGAAACAAGGGCCATAGCTCACATAATGGCATTACAAACTGAAACAGTTGCTGGTGTTACAGAGTTTGTTCTAACATAGCATCCCTGAAGGATATGATGTCTGAAACACAAATGGATGTCAACATTTACTGACTTCACTCCTCACATTATCCTACTGATTTCTCAAAAACAGAAATTGTCTGAGGAACAGACCAAACATAAGAGGCAAACCTCTGGACATTCTGCAGACATCTGGACAGTTCAGAGGTATGTCAGAGACATATCACTGAGAGACATCAAGTTCACAGAGAAAATGCATGTCCAGATAAACCCTGTTATTCTAGCAATCTTCTGGGTGTATGACAGCAACACTTACTTACAATCTGTACCCAATTCTGGAACTTTGTCCCCCATTTTGTTGGGCTCTCTCCACATTCCTAGTTCTGAGAAATATTTCTACCTACCTTCTGTGAATCTGTAGCCCCCACACCTCCATAATGTCCTCCTCACAGGCAAGACAAAGGAGCAAAGCCCACATGAAGGACTTAATTATAGCCCTGTGTTGCTATGGCATTGGCTAATGCAAAGACAACACAGCTGCTCTGGATGCAAGTATCAAGTGGGATACACTAATTGGTGTACAGGCCATCACCTGCTCATGAGCATTACCTACAAAAGGCAGACTGCTGCCTATGCAAAACAGGTCTGAACCCATGTACACAAAGACAGACTGTGACTACACAATCCTAAACTTTAGAATTATTCTGAGGAAACACTTCAGCACTGTAACAGGTATGTCAATCACGTAAGCATTTAATGGAATGCAGAAGGGGATGCAATAATGCGCAATAGAAAGATAAACTCTAGGTCACAACAAGACCTGATGGACACACATGTTGCTGTCTGGCACCTATGCCCATTCCTGCTGGCCCTGTCTGCAGTGACATAGATCACAGCTCTGGCCCCTGAGTCACCCCAGCAAAAGTCAGCTCATGTATGACTACTACTGGAGTGTCTGTTGTCCAGTACTAACTATGTCACTGCTAGGCCAGCTATCTGGGATGTTGTAATTATTCATATGTCACCTGTGAATACTACTATGATACATGTGCTTGTTTAACAAATGTAGGAGACCTATATAGGATATGTGCATAGTACACAACTGCCGCAGAAGTGTGTGTTGAACTGTATGTTATATATTAAGCTCATACCTTTCAACTGTCCAGAGTGTTGCAGACTAACCAAATTTGCCTCATAGTAGTAGTCAATGCCTCATACAATTGTGTAGTGTCTGACAAATCACTGGGAACCCAGTAACGACTGAAGGCATAACATAATAGCATACATTTGAATGTCAGATGTCATATACTTCAGAATTGTCCTGTGACTACGAAACCATCTTTGCCAGTAACTGCGTTACAGCTAGATTTATAAAGTGTCACTATTGTCCTGCCTTTCCACCATTGATGTGTGTCTTTCTGCAAATGTCTTGCTCTAATAATAGCTAGGGGTCTTAGCATGAAACTCATGTCATTGCAAGCATACCTTGTCCTGAAAGATGCTGAAATTTGTGCAGTCAGTGACACCTGATTTGCAGCTGTGGGGGGCACACTAACCTTGCCAGGTTACTCATCCCACCACAAATTTAGACCACAAATGGAGGACTACAAAGCCACAGGAGGTGGAGTTTTAAACATTACCATACACATACACACCTCCAGGCTGGCCAAACATTATGACACACAAGAGACATCCCGAGTGCAGTTACCTGTTAACAAAACACCTACTGAAATCATAGCTCCCTACAGACCTCCAACTATGACTCTGGACACCCACTACACCTATCTGGACTTGCTTGAATCTGTCAAGATTCAACCATCTATCCTGCTTCTAGGTGACTTTCACTACTCAACCATAGTGAGCATGACCTATTCAACCTGAACCTGAATGCACAGAGATTTCTCATAGGTTCATAGATTCATAGGTTCATACTAGGATATATGTCCTAGGGCATTTTCAAGCCTAGCCAGAGCGTGTTTGGCTTTTGCCACCCATTTTAAATGAATTTTGCTATGCCCTTTTTTTAGGTTAGTATACTGTGCCTCTGTCTAACAGTGACACAGAAGTGATACCCGGAGTAAATCTATGATCTCCCATCCACTCATCAAGATTCCTCTTGAAGAGAGTCAATGAGGGACTCTGCCTAACCTGGACTGGGATTTTATTCCAGAATGAAGGGAGCCTCTGGGTTATGAATCTGTCCCTCCAGCATGTCCTATTTATTTCAGTGCTGAGGTTTAAGTCTCTCGGCCGTGGCTCGATGGGATTTGGATTTTCTGAGGTGCAGCATGTCCATTAATTCTGGGTTGGACATGGCTTTATACGTCAGGCACAGATCGCCTCAGAGCATGCGGTATGCCACTGAGTAGAGATGGAGTTTCTTTAACCGGGCAGCATATGGCATCTGTTTGAGCTCTTTGATCCTCTTGGTAAGGTACTTTGGGGGTCTTTCCAGTTGCTGCAGGTGTCTGGTAAGGTACATCCCAAAAGGGGCATTGTACTCAATTATGGGCCTGATGAGGGATGAGTAAAGAGGCACGATGACCTCCTCTGATCTAGATGTGAATCCCTTCATGATTAGGTGGGCTATATAAAATGTTTTTCTAACCACTTTGGCCACGTGGTTGTCGAATAAGAGATTGCTATCAACTTGGGTCCCCAGGTCCCTAATTACTTCTTCTGTACTTAATGGATTACCATCTATTTGGTAATTTGTGGGCACTTCGTTTTTGCCGAAGGGGATGACTATACACTTTTTGGCATTTAGCTTGAGGCCATGGCTCTGGCACCAGTTGTCTGTTTCTATGAGGCCCATTTGTAGGATGCTTGTGTCGGCTGGAGAGTCGATTATGGTGCCCAGTTTGCAGTTATCTGCGAACTTGGTCAGCCACAGTCCTTCCATGTTGGCCTGTACCTCCGAGAAATATATACCGAACAAAAGAGGACCCAGGACTGAGCCTTGTGGGGCGCCACTTGTAACTGGTTTGGAGTCTGACATGACTCCAGCAATTCTAACCATGTGGGTTCTGTCCTTGAGCCAGTTTGCAACCCATCTAGTGACATAGGGGTTTATATTTAAGCTGGTGAGCTTATCTATAATGCCAGAGTGGGGTATTGTATCGAAGGCTTTTGCGAGGTCCAGGTAGGCTGTGTGGACCACCTTCCCCTCGTCAATGGCCTTGGTGACTGTTTCAAAGAAATCAACCAGGTTTAAGAGGCAGGATTTGCCCTTAACAAAGCCGAACTTGGTAGGATCTCGTGTCTGTAGGTCCCCAATATCTTTATTTATGAGGTCCATGATGATCCTTTCCATAGCTTTGCAGACCACACTAGTCAGGCTTATGGGGCGATAGTTTCTAGGATCCGTTGAGGCACCACCTTTGTGGAGAGGGACCACTGTTGCTGTACGCCACTCTTTGGGTACATATCCTGTAGTAAGGCTGAGATTGAACAGTAGTTTTATGTTTGGGTTTATCTCTTCTTCGAGTTCATGTAGGATGCAGCCCGGGACACCGTCTGGTCCCATTGATGCTGTGTTTTTTGCTTTGGAGAGGGCGGATCTTACCTGAGCATCAGAGATGTCAGGGGGGGGCAGCACTCTGCTGGTATAGATATTTGCCCTTTTGGTGGGGAAGGGGGGGGGGAGTTTGTGCTGAACCTGTCAGCTAGGATGTTGGCAATGTCTGTGGGTTCAGTGTATTTTTTGTCATTTTGGACTAATTCTGAGCATATCTGGGAATTCCCACCCAGATTCCTAACATAACTAAAGAAAGCCTTGTGATTATCCTTAGTGTCCTGTGCAATTTTTCTCTCGAAGCTGGCCTTAGACGATTTTATGAGTGCCCATAGTTTTTTGCTAATACTGATCAGAGGTGCCTTCCCTTTTTGGGATTTTACTCTATCATGTAGTAGCTTCCTCCTTCTATTGTATAGTTTATTTATGGCTGGGGTCCACCAGACAGGATGCCTGCCTTTGGAGGATTGGGTCTTGGTTTTTTTTGGGATTGCATGATCCATGCATTCCTGAAGGTGTTCATAGAATGCATTTATAAAGGATTCTGCGGTCTGGGCCTTATTTTCCACAGGCCCAGGGGCTTTGAAGGATTCCACCTCAGTTTTGAGGAGTGTGAAATTTGCTTTAGAGAAGTTTTTCACTGTGGTTTTCTGGGCAGGGGCTGGGGTCGGGATGTGAATATCTAGTGAAATTAGTTTATGGTCTAATCTTACCAGTGAGGGATACACTTCTGGACTGGAGCATAGAGTCCCCATGTTGGTGATGATCCGGTCCAGTATGTTTTTCCCTCTTGTGGGAGTGGTAACAAGTTGTTCCATAGCATTTGAGTTTATAAATTCTAGGAACCTTTGGGCTAGGGTGTTGGAGCTAGAGTAATGCTCCCAGTCTATGTTTGGGTAGTTGAAGTCACCCAATATAATGGTGTTTGGAGAGACCTTCATATTTTCCAGTGTTCTCAGGAAGGCTGAGTGGGGTTCCTGGGTTTGGGAGGGTGGTCGGTAGCAGGCTATAAACTGGAAGGCAGTTTTACCCACTTTTAGTTGCACATGGATAGTCTCTGATGCTTCATGGTGTGCCACCAACCTGGAGGTGTGGGTATCTTTGACGAATATTGATACTCCCCCTCCTTTGGTGGTTCGGTCTAAGTTTTGGGGCCGAAAAAACATGGTATGAGGTGTAACCTGGTAGCGCTGGGGTGCTCTCAGTAGCCTTGAACCAGGTTTCTGTTACTGCACAGATATTGATGTTCTCCATGCTAAGGAGAGTTTCGAGTGCATGCATCTTGAGGTTTAGACTTCTGGCATTGAGTAGCATTACTTCTTTTGTCAGACCAGCATGACACTACCCCAATCATCACTGGGGAATTACTCAGGCATTTGCAAATATATTATGCACTACAGGGATGTAACTGTATTGAAAAGTAGACATCGGTGAGAAATTGTCCAGCCACAACTGTTTGCACCACAGTCACAGCAACATACCAGTACCCCAACTGAATTCTAGAGTATAATGACTGTTTAAACAAACATATCCTGATTGCCATCCACACACTACACTGACATATACTACCCCAGGTCACAGTCTACTGGGAATCCTGAGGTCTTACAAGACATTTCTCAGTCTGCACCTACAAACATATACACCTGACAGACCATCAGCAACTATAGCAGCATGCACAGTCAAATAGAAAAGGATCTATGACACTCACATCTGCCACTTTCCCTACAAAGTCCAACATACATGTGCACACTACACTGCTACACAATCCTGACAGTCTGTTTACAATGGCCAGACACACATAACTCTCAACTGTACAGATTTCCACAGAATGTCCAGGGTGTGGGACCATATTTATGGCCACTGCCACATACCACTTCCAGGAGTCTGCTAAGTCACTGGGATGATATCAGCAGTGAAGTCACTAAATCATGATATACCATACCTCTGAACCTTTTACTGCAAGACATCTGGATAAAGCCTGATATACTTGGGGGACAGAGGGCCGAAACGAGGGCCATAGCTCACACAATGGCATTACAAACTGAAACAGTTGCTGGTGTTACAGAGTTTGTTCTAAAATAGCACCCCTGAAGGATATGATGTCTGAAACACAAATGGATGTCAACATTTACTGACTTCACTCCTCACATTATCCTACTGATTTCTCAAAAACAGAAATTGTCTGAGGAACAGACCAAACATAAGAGGCAAACCTCTGGACATTCTGCAGACATCTGGACAGTTCAGATGTATGTCAGAGACATCAAGTTCACAGAGAAAATGCATGTCCAGATAAACCCTGTTAATCTAGCAATCTTCTGGGTGTATGACAGCAACACTTACTTACAATCTGTACCCAATTCTGGAACTTTGTCCTCCATTTTGTTGGGCTCTCTCAACATTTCTAGTTCTGAGAAATATTTCTACCTACCTTCTGTGAATCTGTAGCCCCCACACCTCTATAATGTCCTCCTCACAGGCAAGACAAAAGAGCAAGGCCAGCATGAAGGACTTCATTATAGCCCTGTGTTGCTATGGCATTGGCTAATGCAAAGACAACACAGCTGCTCTGGATGCAAGTATCAAGTGGGATACACTGGTGCACAGGCCATCACCTGCTCATGAGCATTACCTACAAAAGGCAGGCTGCTGCCTATGCAAAACAGGTCTGAACCCATCTACACAAAGACAGACTGTGACTACACAATCCTAAACTTTAGCATTAATTTGAGGAAACACTTCAGCACTATAACAGATATGTCAATCAAGTAAGCATGTAATGGAATGCAGAAGGGGATGCAATAATGCGCAATAGAAAGTTAAACTCTAGGTCACAACAAGACCTGATGTACACACATGTTGCTGTCTGGCACCTATGCCCCTTCCTGCTGGCCCTGTCTGCAGTGACATAGATCACAGCTCTGGCCCCTGAGTCACCCCAGCAAAAGTCAGCTCATGTATGACTACTACTGGAGTTTCTGTTGTCCAGTACTAACTATGACACTGTTAGGCCAGCTATCTGGGATGTTGTAATTATTCATATGTCACCTGTGAATACTACTATGATACATGTGCTTGTTTAACAAATGTAGGAGACCTATATAGGATATGTGCGTAGTACACAACTGCCGCAGAAGTGTGTGTTGAACTGTATGTTATATACTAAGGTCATACCTTTCAACTGTCCAGAGTGTTGCAGACTGACCAAATTTGCCTCATAGTAGTAGTCAGTGCCTCATACAATTGTGTAGTGTCTGACAAATCACTGGCAACCCAGTAATGACTGAAGGCATAACATAATAGCATACATTTGAATGTCAGATGTCATATCCTGCAGAATTGTCCTGTGAATATGAAACCATCTTTGCCAGAAACTGTGTTACAGCTAGATTTATAAAGTGTCACTATTGTCCTGCCTTTAACCACCATTGATGTGTGTCTTTCTGCAAATGTCTTGCTCTAATAATAGCTAGGGGTCTTAGCATGAAACTCATGTCATTGCAAGCGTACCTTGTCCTGAAAGATGCTGACATTTGTGCAGTCAGTGACACCTGATTTGCAGCTGTGGGGGGCACACTAACCTTGCCAGGTTACTCATCCCACCATAAATTTAGACCACAAATGGAGGACTACAAAGCCACAGGAGGTGGAGTTTTAAATATTACCATACACATACACACCTCCAGGCTGGCCAAATATTATGACACACAAGAGACATCTCGAGTGCAGTTACCTGTTAACAAAACACCTACTCAAATCATAGCTCCCTACAGACCTCCAACCATGACTCTGGACACCCACTACACCTATCTGGACTTGCTTGAATCTGTCAAGAGTCAACCATCTATCCTGCTTCTGGGTGACTTTAACTACTCAACCATAGTGTGCATGACCTATTCTACCTGAACCTGAATGCACAGAGATTTCTCAGCTTTGTCAGTGGTAATGCATTGGATCAGCTGGTCAACACTCCGACGACAGGTGGAAATATCCTGTACCTGGTCATAACCAACATGAGTAGCCACTGTAGCACTCCTACAGTGTCATCACCCTTTGTAAGATATGACCACATAGCCATCACTGTTGAGGTCATCATCTCCCCTGCCCACCCCCCCCTTGTCAGGGTCAAACAAAATATACTTCACATAAATGACTATAAATCTCCTTAGAGCAGGTAGAAGTAGCATTACAACCACTGTCCCATCAGTTAGAACTAGCAGTAGTGTTCAAGCCCACACCACAATACTATGTGAGCACCTACATAGCTGTATGGTCTCAACAATACCTGACAGGACAACATCATCTCCCTCAAGGTAGGGTAAACCTCTGAGGTGGACAGCAGCAATACAGCAATACACAAATACCATAATAGGTGGAAATAATTGCTGGACAGGGCCAAGAAGGAGCAGGTGCCTAATTGGAAGCAATCTCACCTTCGTCTTAACAAGCAAATGAGGTCACAGGTGAATTACCCTAAGGCTATCTTTGAGTGCAAATTGGACACATTCACCAAGGCCAATCACTAGGCCTTCCACACATATGTCTGCAATCCCAGAGGCAACACCCAAATCTGCTCTGTAGTGGTGGACAGTAACACAACATACACATACAGCTTAGATATAGCCAACCTGCTGCAGACAGCTTAAGTGTAAACATTACCCCCTGTCTCCCATTGGTATACATGGACATGCCCAGTGTCTGCCCCCCTCCCCTCATCATCAGAAAGCAGGTCCATAATGTCTTTTCAAAGGCAACACACAAAAGTCTCCATAGGCCTGATACCATCCCTGGATGCATCCTTCATGAACTCAGGCATGAGCTCTCAGCTCCATTACACACTGTAGTCATCTAAAGCCTGAGCACCAGTGTCATCCATCTGCACAGAGGACAGCCACTGTCAATCCTATACACAAAGGCGGAGCAATCCACTGACCCAGCCAATCATATGCACATCAGGCTAATTTGCCTGATCTGCAGGGGCATGGAAGGCAATATCAAGATATCAAGAACCTTATAAACAGGGACATTGGCAACCTCAAAATGCTTTAGCCCACACAGTGTGGTATTGTCAAAGGGAGATCAGGCCTGTTAAACCTGGTCCACTTCTCTTAAGCAGTCAACAAACACAAGGATGAGGGGAAGATGGTGAACACTGCCTACCTTCACCTAGCCCAATTCTCTGACAATAATCCCCAAGCAGCCATGATACATAAGCTTACACAGCTAGGCATCAACCTGTATTTTCCAGATGGGTAGCTAACTGGCACAATGATAGTACCCGCTCAGTCAAAGTAGTGGAAGGCACCCCTAGTAGTAGACTCTTACAGAGTGGTGTACACCAAGGATTGGTCTAGGGGCGTCTACTGTTTGAGATATACATTTCTGAGGTACAAGACAAAACCAGTGGTCTCTGAATGACCAGGTTTGCAGATGATTGCAAGCTAGCCACTGTCTTACATTCCCCTACTGATGTAAGCACCCTTCAAGAGGCACTTACCCAAATTAATGACTGCTGCAAGAAGCATTGCTTCAAACTTAATGCCAGGAGATGCATCATTTTCTCTATTGTGGTAGATGTCATCCACACTACTTATGGCAGTAATAAAGTACTGAGCATGCAGTCAGGTGTGAGATGACTTGTGCACCAAGGTTGCCAGCAACCTGACAGTTTACCACTATGTGGGCACCATTGTACAGAAGGCTCTCTACATGGCCCACCTCACAAATATGGGTATGTCATCCAGGAACCAGGGGTCCACAACATCCCTGTACTCCACCCTAATCAGAAGCAGTACCGAGTACAATAGCTCCTTTTGCATGTACTTTGCCAAGTAAATGCAGCAGTTGCACAGACCACAGAGGTTCCTGACCAGGCAATTCCAGGGTCTGCAACACATAACCTATACAGACAGGCTGAAAGATCTGTCCCTGTACTCAGTCTCATACAGACTGATTATAGGCGATCTGTGTCTGACATACAAGGCCATTTCCAAACCAGCCTTGATGGTGTTTCTGTATATCCATAAGACAAACCCCACTCATGCAACATGTATGCAAGGCTCTCATCTGGTCTGTGACATGCATAGCACTTGTTGGCAGGAGGATGTAGTGTCCCATACAATACACTGTCTGTAAAATATACTCCCACCCCATGTCCAGCAGAGTATGTATATACCCCTCTTGAAGAACAAGATGAACGATTACATGGGGAAAAAAGACACCCCTGGTATTCTGCATGTGTCCCAGCTGGACAGGGAAACAGGTGCTGGCTTTGAAGGTACATGTGCAACAGTCTGGGCTAGGCTTATGAGGGCATCCATGCCAATATCCTGGTATCATCTTATGAAGCTATGCACCTAGTACTTTACATGTTTCCTGTATGTTTTGCAGACTGCTCTGGAATGTTGTCTGAAATGAATCCCTGTGAGTCCCTGTGAGTCTGAACTGTATAGGTACTGCAGTGATAGAGTATTCTCTTGTTCCTTCATTAGTTATTATCACATATTGTTACACCTTGTCATTGTGTCTGGTCTGTATAATGTTACTGAGTTATTACATGTTTCATGGAGCCTATAGGGGTGAGGGCTGCCAAAAGGTACTTCTACAGGCAATGACATCAGCAGGACTGTTAATGTAGGGCACTGGGAAGTGTTGTGGGTGGGAAAGTCCTCAAAATATGTCATCTTACAAACATCACACTTACAAACACTTGTATACCCACACATTTGCCAGAACTGAGAATAGACCCCCTGCCTATCTAGTTATTTGTGCTATACTGTTACATAGTTATTGCATGAGCCATGGAGCTTATAGGGCTGAGGACTGTCCAAGGTACTTCTGAGGAAAATGACATGCTGTCATGCCAGTGACATGTTGTCAGTGCTGGCACAGTAAGTTGGCAGCCTTTTATGACCTGGCAGTACACTGACCATCAGGTACCAGCTGTCCTACTAGGCACCATACCTGCTGCCTATTTAGAGCCAGACATCTGGACAAAGCCATATGTAATTTGGGGACAAAGACCTACATACAGGGACCATTGTTAACTATTGGCCTTACAAACCTGGGAAGGTGATAAAATAACAGGTTTTGCATTACCATGCATTTTTATAATGGGTATGAAGTCTAAAACTACAATTTGTCATTATTTTCTGACTTTAGTCTTTTGTGATTTGCCAATGATTTACCAGACAACCACAATTTCATGGATTACAATTACAGAGACCATGAATATGATGCAAACCTCTGGACATTATGGAAAATGTCTGTACAGTTGAAGGGTATGCTAGGCACTGTGTAGGTTACTCTGAACTATGTACTGTCCATATGTGTAGCCCTCTGTCCATGACCTGTCCAGCTTTCCTGAAATAACAGTTATTGACATCTGAACAGTGTGTACAACTCCTAATGTAGCTGTATTTGACATGCAGAATAGTTGACACAGCAGTTCTTGGAACATGGACCCTGTCAACCACAGTAATGTACCTAGACCACTAAGACACGGCAGCCAGGTGTATGTGCAGGCCACATACTGACAGTATTGATGACACATATACATAGCGTATTGACCCCTGCATATTGTGGACATGCAACAAGTTATAAAGATGATTGGGATAGCCCTGGGAATGTGTGCTCTGCTGATTCTACCCTAAAAACATTACTGTTACTGCATTTCTATAGGGAACATGGGTGTCTGTGGGGGGGGGGCACACCTGTCAGCTGTCCACATTTGCACAGACTGTGCTGATGTTCCCTTTACATTTTGGTTCCATTTAGCATAGTATGTTGCCTGTCTTGGAGACTACAGGCATACCACTAAAGACCACAGGTTAGATTGTAACGGCAGACATACGGGTTTCCGACCTCTCACCCTTCAGAGCCTTACTGCAACTGCAAGACTTGCTGTGATATCAATGTGTAGGTCTGTGTGGGCATATTTCATCATTGTCCACATTTGTGGGCCTTTGCAAGACATTTTTTCATAGTTTGCTATGGCTGATTTGCTGGGTGAGGCAGAGGGGCGAGTATGGGACCCTCACATTGACATCCATGCCTGTGATGTATGACCCGCCCAGTTTGTTAGCCACCTACATATACTGCAGTGAGAATTGTCACATAGGGGACTACTGCATTCTCTGGGGAAGCCAGTATTGGGCAGACATTTCCTGTTATCCCATACAGATGTCAGTTGTCTCCTGATATCCTGGTAGGCCACCCCATTCCCTTGAATGCATGCAGCAATACCATAGCTATGCTTCCACAACGTATTACTCCATTCATTTATTGTTAAGAAGACTGACTTATCTTGTGCCTGTGGCAGTTGTGAGGACGGTGCTTGAGGGCTGGGTCAGTCAGATGCATGCAGTAGACAGCCTATACATGGTAAGATTTCCAGACCTCTCAAAGGCATTCAATACCATCTCCCACTCCCTACTCCTGTTCCAGCTCTCACACTTGCTCCTCTCTCCCTCAACTTTTGCCTGGATCTCCAACTACCTTTCCATGTGCCAGCAGGCAGTGCAATGGATAGAGTCAACTTCCCCTTTCTTACCTACACCCACAGGGGTTCCATAAGGATCTGTACAATGCCCACTCCTCTTTAACATCTTCATCAACTTCCATCACTCCATCCCTGGCACCTCAGTTATCCAATATACTGATGACTCCACCATCATCTGCACAGCCTCCTGCCCCTTCGAACTTCTACTCAAAATGCAAATCGCCTTCTCCAAAAACTGAATCATGGATGCAGTCCAATCACCTAGCCCTAAATGCCAACAAAACAAAACTAATGATTTTCACTCCTACCAAAACCTACCAATTCAACAGAGACCTATTTCCATCAAAAGCCACAATAACACACCTTTAGAAATCGTTCTCAATACCAAGCTACTTGGCATGACCATTGATGAAAACCTAAAATTTGACTCCCACATCCTCTCTGCAATCAAAAACACCCACCAGAAAATCAGTCTCCTCTACAGACACAGACACTACCTCACCCCCTCCTCTCGACAAACCCTCAAATCTACCTTTCTTCTCTCCTCTCTATTGTACGGTGCTCCCCTATTCACCACCCTACAACTTAGCCTCCATTCCAAACTCGAAGCTTGTTACAACAAAATCTGCAAATTTGCAACCAATTCTAAGAACTCAGCCCATCACTGCCACTCTCTACACATCCTCAACTGGCTAGAACTCCCCAACCACCTAATATACCTACAACTTACAACAGCCCACACACTCATATTCAACCCTACAGAATGCCCTTCTCTTGCCAAATCTCTAATACCCTACACACCCAGCCGCTCCCTGAGATCCAAAGGCCAAAACCTCCTGCAGGTGCACAAACCCTCACACCCACCTGGCAAACTACTACTATCCCACACCATAGCCAAGCTGTGGAACTCACTACCACCCACTACATAACTTACCAAATATAAACTTCAAATCCATGCTCCTCTCCCATCTATCCTCCAAATGTATGTATGGTGAATGTGAAGGTATGTCCTTCACATGCTCCCACCTAAATCTCCCCCACCACTCAATCCTCACCTATTCATCTTTCTTTACCATACCTAATGTAATTGTCATACTTCCTCTCTGTACATCTTATTTAACAATTTTATGCATACAAACCTCTATTTTATCTTACACATATTCACAAATTGACAGCCTCCCAAACATAATGCAGCATATATTTTACTGTAAAACTGTGATTCTTGTATTGTTTGTACTATGTAATTTATCATGTGTATTGTACTGTGTCACTTTCTGTATAATGTAATGTTGTGATTTTCTGTATTTTTATACTATGTACTGGAGCTTTTCTCCTCGGGTCTCCACTGAAAAAGGGCCACAAGCTCAGCTGGATTAACCCAGGCAACAAACAATAAATAAGGTACAGGTAGTGTGATCTGTGTAGCATCCATTTTACTGGAGCCAGAGCCAGACATCTGGACAAAGCCATATGTAATTTGGGGACAAAGGCCTATATATAGGGAACATTGTTAACTATTGGCCTTACAAACTTGGAAAGGTGATACAATAACAGGTTTTGCATTAGCATACCTTTTCCTAATGGGTATGAAGTCTGAAACTACAATCTGTCCTTATATTTTCACTTTATCTTTTGCGATTTGCCAATGATTTGCCAGACAACCATGATTTCATGGTACAGAGACCATGAATATGATGCAAACCTCTGGACATTCTACAAAATCTCAAAACATAAAATAGCCCAATAAATCCAGGTAAATACATCATCCGATATGACCATAAAATGTACTTGTAACAAAAAATAGGTGAGGCAACGCAAAAAGAAGACAAACCAACAATTTATTGACTACAGGAATATCATTAAAGACCACAGGTTAGATTATAATGCAAACATTTGAGTTTCAGACCTCTCACCCTTCAGAGCCTTACTGCAAGACCTGCTGTGATATCACTGTGTAGGTCTGTGTGGGCATATTTACTCATTGTCCCCATTTGAGGGCCTTTGCCAGACATTTCTTTATGGTTTTCTATGTCTGACTTGTTGGGTGAGGCTGAGGGGTGAGTATGGGACCGCCACATTAACATCCATGCATGTGACCTATGAACCCCCAGTTAGTTAGCCCTCCACATATACTGCAGTGAGAATTGTCACCTATGGGACTACTGCATTTTCTGGGGAAGCCAGTACTGAACAGATATTTCCTGTTGTCCCACATAGCTGTTGGTTGTCTGCTGCTATCCCGGTAGGCCACCCCATTCCCTTGCATGCATGCAGTGATACTATAGCTATGCTACCACAACACATTACTCCATTCATTTATTGTTAAGAAGACTGACTTATCTTGTGCCTGTGGCAGTTGTGAGGATGGTGCTTGAGGGCTGGGTCTGTCAGATGCACACAGTACACTGCCTATACATGATAAGATACAGTTAGTGTGATGTGTGTAGCATCCATTTTACCATGTGTGTGAGAGAGGTGTCAGTCCCTGGGTCCCTACAGTGTCAGTGTGTGTGCTATGCATTGCCTCTTTGCCAAGTACTGGGCATACTGAGCACACCTCTATCTGCCTACAGGAGCAAGCACAGAGGGTTCCTCTTCCAAGTCCTCCTGTGCCTGTGGGAGCCTTGGCAATGGTGGGGGGGCTGTGTGGGCCTTCCCTGTGATGTTCCTGCCACAGCTGTTTCTGCAGGATTATATTGAGTAGCATGGCACATACTATGAACATGTGTGCACATGTGACTGGCTAGTACTGTAGGGCTCCACCAGATATGTCAAGGCAGTGGAACCATGACTTGAGCATCCTAAACACATGATCTATAATGTTCCTGGTTTGTGCATGTGCCTCTTTATGGCATTCTTCAGTGTATGCATGTGTGTGTGTGTGTGTGTGTGTGTGTGTGTGTGTGTGTGTGTGTGTGTGTGTGTGTGTGTGTGTGTGTGTGCGCGTGTGTGTGTGTGTGTGTGTGTGTGTGTGTGTGTGTGTGTGTGTGTGTGTGTGTGTGTGTGTGTGTGTGTGTGTGTACATTTCTGATGGGTGTCATTATCCATGGCTCCAGTGCATAGCCAGCATCCCCCACCAGATAGCCATATGGGATGTCCCTCCTAGCAAAAGTCTGGTACAGCTGTGACACATGCCAGATATAGGAGTCATGATAACTACCAAGGCTGCCAGAGCACACACATTCATGATAATGCCCTGGGCATTGCACATGACCTTGCAGATGATGGAGTGATAGCCCTTGTGGTTGACATAGGTTTTACCCTCTTCAGCAGGTGGTACCGTAATGTGGATGTGTGTGCAGTCTATGGCACTTAGTACCTCTGGGTAGTCTGTTACATGGTGGAAGATATGCATATTGCTGGTCCTCTCCTCATGGGTGCTGGGGAAATATATGTGCTCACTGGCATGTGTTCGCATGACATCCTTGAAGTGGTGGAGTATCTGTATGCAGATGCCTGTGAGACTCCCCATGATGTCCCCATTGGGTCTGCGGAAGGTACATGTAGCTAGTATTCTTAAGGCTACACATACCTTGGTTTCAACTGGGATGGATTCCCCTTTGTTGACTCTGAGTCTGAGGTGAGGCCTGCACAGCTCGCAGAGTTGCTTTAGTAAGTCCCTGTCCACCCTGTAGCACTCTAGGATCTCCAAAAAATGTAACCCCTGGTAAGTTACCCTGGATCTAAACACTCTTCTTCTCCTCCTCCTCAGTCTGGGAAGGTTGTCAGCATTATCCTCCTCACCACTCACAGCCTCTAGCACATACTGATGTATCAAAGTGACAGCAACCCCTAACATTTTGTCAGTTGAAATTCCTCTGAGTGTGTACACCAATGATCCAGAATTTGTGAGAAAAAACAGACTGAAAGGTGTTTGCATAGTTTATACTATTGTGCTGCAGATGCTGCCTGTGTGATTGGCCGACTATGATACATTCCACCTGCCAGCTATATTATTTGTACTTGAGTGCCTTTATTCTGCTATTTACTCTTTTTTCTCTTCCCATTTCTGCCCTTTCTAAACTTTGCAGAGTGCTGTGCACACCCGCTGCTGAAATATAAACACTTCTACTGGTTCCGTTTTTTTTTTTGTTTGTTTGTTTCCCTTGTGTTTAAGCCCCGCAGTGAGCCACGCAAACCTTTGCAGCTAAAGTAAACAGTTTTGAGCAGAAAGAACCCTCCCAGGGATGTGAACATGCTCAGC
The DNA here is from genome assembly GCF_019279795.1 of Protopterus annectens. Classification (NCBI taxonomy): domain Eukaryota; kingdom Metazoa; phylum Chordata; order Ceratodontiformes; family Protopteridae; genus Protopterus; species Protopterus annectens. Next base: position 1,989,273,013 of record NC_056731.1, on the reverse strand, counting down.
ATTTCATGAACTAGATCAGACACACCCCCTTGCTTAGCTGTGCTTAACTAAGCGCAAATAGAGGCAGCGGAGCTCCAATGTGCTTACACCAAGCATAACACACACCCTTTTCATGATAGTTGCTCTTCCTGCTTACACTTCAGCATGATAGCTTCTACACAGTTAGGCGCAGGTGGACACGGTTCAGTGGCGGATCCAGGAATCTGAAAAGGGGGAGGGGCGCAGTCAGGTTAGTCAACTACTGGGGGAGGGAGTAAGAAAGTGGGACACTGATTTTTGGGGACGTGAAAAGATCACCTTAAGATCCTCTAACGTGAAAAGAAAGCAATATACATTCAACTGATAGAGAGATAAATGTATGGATGACCTCTAATACAATGTTCATGCTCATAATTAACACTAAAAGGTATCTTGCAATACCTAACATAACTGTAGTACAATAAACAAATGTAGTAGATAGCTGGGGTAGTTGTGGATAGGCTGTGCTTTACCCTCTTCATCACTCAGTCAGAGGCAATCGGACACTGAAGTAACTGCAGACATTCACAGAGCTGAGGAATTTTGTCATAAGTTAGCCACTATAGACAAACTCCCTACTGTAGATTAGGTGGTACCACTCTGTAGCTGAGCTGTGTCCATGCTGTGGATTCTTTTTGCTTGCTTAGTGGCTATTAAAACATTATGTGCCAGTATCAATATCACTTTTTTTTACATTTCAAACTTTTCACCTCATTTGACAGGTGATGAAATGATTTAAAGTGAGTGTGTCACATTTACAGATCAGCTAGGAGTCATATGATGTTATCCTATGTGCTGAGTATACACCCTTCCTGCTTAACTTCAATGCCAACTACTTTGAAAAGCCCCATGGCTGGTGGAGGGTTGTTTATATTTCTCCAGAACTCCATCATGTCTAGGCTTATATAGTGAAATAATGACCTAGAAATACTCCGTGTATTGTTAATGTAAATAAGATAAGCTACTACATAATAGCCAGTTACCAACCTCCTTTTATGTCACCAACAATGCATGAAACGTACCTAAACAAAGTGTGGTCACAATACCTCTCAACCTGCAGACATCAAAAACATAGCAACAGCTCTTGGAAAGCAGATACATTCAATCAAAAATCTGGAGTGGGAAATTTGTATACCTAACATCATAACTCCTCCAACTTCACTTTGACTATAGGATGCTATCACTCAGGAACAAAAAAATGAGTGCTAAGAATGACTCAGAATATAGCCACATTTTGCTCTAAAACAGATGACATGGCCGAATAATTATTAGGCTATGCAGTATTTCCATACCTCAGTAAATAAGCACCCTGAAAGGTAGATGGAACTAAGCACAGCAAGACACATGAAAGGATAAATGGCCATCAAAGGAGAAATTAAGTTATAGGAACCATAGTGTACAGAGATGCTCTCTAGATTACATGAATATATCTGTTTAGAAACCACTCTCTAAAGGGAGGGGTACATCATAAAATTCCAAAAGATTATCTACAATCAAATCAAGCAAATGATTACTACTATAATAAAATTCCTTTGAAATGAACACACAGACATGCACATACACAATCTCTCACCCAGACAGTTTAGAGGACTGCCAGTTCACTTACAGCACGTCTTTGGGATGTGGGAGGAAATTAAAGCACCAAAAAGAAAACCCAGCACTGACATAGGAAAGAAATGCAGGCTCTACACAGGAGACAGCACATCCACCAACACTGACATAGGAATGAAATGCAGGCTCTACAAAGGACACAGCCCATCCAAGAAGTGAACTGCAGAAAAAGTCTATAAGACAGCAGCACTAGTCACTACACCACTGTACTACTAACCTTACTTTGGTGCTATATTTTGCAAAAGAAGATGAACCAGAGTAGGAAGGCTTAGTGTACTAAACAATTTGGAGGGCATGGATGTCTCAAAAGAGATGCAAGGATTTTTTTAACCAGTAAATCCACTAAATACAAGTGCATGTTACAAAAGGTAAGCAAAGAACACTATCTGGTTACGACTTACTCATAATCACAGGCAAAATAATATTGAGGAACTCAAACTAGGAACAACAGGATGAACTTCATTATTTCTCATAACTTTAACCCACTTAGGAAAACTGATTTCACAGAAAGGTTGGTGAATAATTGAAACATTATAGGACATTGTAGAAACTAAAAACAGTTACAGAGTTCAACTCTGTATGGGTCATATGAAAAGAATGCAATTCCCTACAAGATACCATGATACTGAAATACATACATATCCTTCCTTACCCTATATTGCAGTACTGCTATAATGAACAGGGCACCCTTAGCAATGCGAGTGACAAGTTGGGTTATGCACTCCTTTGTGCCTAGCCCAATCAAGACTATACCTGTATCACCATGACTTTAATGGAAATATTGCATTTCTCAGAACTCCCTATATTTTGTCTAGCCACCCCCCCCCCCACACACACACACATACACACATTCAAGACAGCATAAATGTTTAGAACATCTGCTGCTTAGTCTGCATATCTGCAAAATGTGTTAAAACTGTCTCCTTGTGGAAAGTGAAAGGTTCTTCTTCACTTTGTTTTCTTCAGTTAAAACACTGCAAACAGGATTCGATACTGCTGGCAGAATTTACAAAAATCAAAACCTCTTTCTTCCCCATATACATCTAAATTAATTTTCAATAACTATAAGTATATAGTAACAATAAAGAAATCAGAGTTCAAATATTTTCATTTCAGAAAGCCACACAATCAATTAACTTAAGTTTTTTAAAGGTATGATTTAATTATGTAACACAAATATGTATATCTTGAATTAGTCAAAAAGATTCCATCATCATGCAAGCCTCCTCTGAATGTTTAAAAGTTGTAATGAATGATTCAGTACTGCTGCTACAATGTTTTTTCACCTTTTTTTCTTACTCATTCATCAAGCATGTCTGCATTAGTTTTAACTGCACCAATAAACATCCGCAGAACTTCTCAAGCCAACATACTTTATAGCTTTCAAACTTTTACTGGATAATAAAGTCGGCACATTATTTTTCTCAACAATAAGTATTTATTCCAATATCATACAGACTTTAAACTGTGTACCATACGGGATTAGATGCTGCAGCTCTTTTGCATCCCCCATAAAAACAGATGCATTTGCACAAAGCTCTTCAAGAATACATACATACATGCACATTTGACACAGGTGATATTCATTCATACCTCACATTTTTAAAAAATCACTACACAGACTCTGCAAGAAAAGTCTTCATAAAAGTTGAACTTTCTTTGGGAATTATGCAGTTACTAATCCATTATAGCAGGCTTGCCCTTATACCTCTCAACCTGTTAATGCAAAAAATATGGACAAAGCTTGACAGAATGGCAGCAAAAATATGGACATATTTTAAATATTGCTCTTATAGAAAGTTGCTAGTGTAACAAAATTTGTTTTAATATACATTTTCTGAAGGATTTGAAGTCTGAAACTCAAATGTATGTCATTATTTAGTGACGTCAGTCCTGAGATCATTCCAGTGATTTGCCAGGAAAAAAGAGGAACAGGCCAAAAATATGAGCATTCTGCAAAAATCTGTACAGTTGAGAGGTAAAGTTTTAAACCATAAGTGTGTCCTTCTTGTTCCTAGATTCGTCCCCAAATCATGTAAATTTAACATCAATCTCCATTTGCTAAGTCAGCTCCATTCCTCTCAAAATGGCAGCCATCAAGCAGGCAGGTAGAATTTGTGGATTAAATCAAGTTATAAACAGAGAGGGGAGGTAACAATACCCATAAGGGAATGTATGAAATTTAAACACAGCCTAAATACAGAACACCCCCATATGTCTTTAAACCAAATGGACCATTCTAAGTGACTTCTTCTGCACAGGAGCACCATCATCATAGCAATGAGACAGTGAGGGAGTAAGTATAGGTTGCACTGGGATCTATCTTGTAAGACTTTTGTCAATGCACATGCAATTTTATGTCTGCAATTGGTATTTAAGGTCTGTCATACTGGAGGAGCAGTGAATTTTAAGGATAAAATGGGATTTCCCAAAGGAAAAGAGCATCAAAATTATTATAAAAGAAAAAAATATAAATGGATGAACCTTGGTAGAAGTAGTCACAAAAAGTGGAACAGAGTTCCAAATGATTCGAGCTTATGCCAACATACAGTCAAATCACCCCGGCTCCTCAGCACACTCTCCAGTGACAGAAAGTAGAATCAAACAATGCTATTTACATTTTCAAAAGTTAAAACGTAAATACGCTGGGACTAGTTTTCTTACAAAAAAAAATGGTAGTGCTAATACATGTGATTTTTCATGAGAGGCTATCACAGACAAATAATTAAAGTACTTACCTTTAAAAAGTAATGCAATACATAATATTATTTATGTATGTATGTATGTGTGCATGTTCAGTTATGTAATTAAGTGCCAAACAAGGTATTCAATTGTACCACTTTGGCGCCTCCTTTCAAGCACTGCTTAAAGGGAGAGCGCGACACATTTTCAACTGTTTAATTTGTTTTGGTATCTACTTAACATTCAGTCAACTTTTCAACTAACAGTTCAAGTTTCACCACTTTTGGGGGAAGATTAGTTGCACAGCAGGAATGCCAACAGCTTCCTCTATGTGCTCCTTTTATTCACAGTCCCTTGCTGGCAGTGAGTATTTTATCACTTTGCTATGAAGTTCAGTGAACCAGTGGAAGCCTACTGCTTATTTCTGAATGTACCCAAGTAGTCACTTTTTTTACATTAACTCACACAGACACGCACCAAGTCTGAGATTTCTTGAATATTCACGTTTCTCTGAGGTATGTCAATCCAAGTTTGTATTTATAATGTTGGGAGTACAAGGGGGCTTTTCACATTCACTCACACACACACGCACCAAATCTGAGATTTCTTGAATATTCACGTTTCTCTGAGGTATGACAATACAAGTTTGTATTTATAATGTTGGGGGTACAAGGGGGCTTGTCCTGCAGAAAAAAACACATTTGAAGGAGGAGTGATGTTCAATATTTACTCTTTTCCTGAATTTTCAGTCTTATTTATACATCCATTTATAAGATACACTTGATTGAACACTAGAACTGAAATTAATAATTTTGTAATCCACTAGTGTGGGTTTTAGTCAAGTACTGTGGCATTCTGATTATTTTATTTCTTAAGTAAAATACAACAATTTCCACATTTCTGAATCCTCTGAGAAAGGAAACAGTCCATTATGTAAAGAACACAGTAACCAGAAGGAAAACTATGGTCTATGCTACAATATTGCAAGATACCTACTGTTGGGTCATGCTGACCATTTACAGAAATAAAATAACTGTTTTCTCCTTCATGTTGTCACTCTATCAAATAACTATTAGTTATTCATCATCACTAAATGGAAAAGGATCTAGGAAACTCTGTGGTCACTCTTCAAAACTAACTATTTATGAGAATTAGAATATAAAAGTTTATCATCTGCATGAAGTTTGTGTGTTACTGTTGTGTGTGCATTAGCATAGTACACTCATCATAATCCATTTCCTTTCAAAAATAGTACGTTTGACTACTGCACGCTGCTCATATTCATTGGATCTGTGGTATCTTTGTGACCCAGTTATGGTCAGTAGCTGTAAATGGACTGACAAGGAACACTTCTTGCTTAGTTGGATAAACAGTTTTATACATATGGATAGTTTACTAAGTCAGGCAAACAGCTTCCTTTTTTTGGGAGGAACCAGAGTTCACTAAGAAAATCCATCTAGACTTATCAATAACCTGCAAAGTCAACACAGTGACAGAGGGCCAGGAGTTAATCATAAGTTCATAGGAGGTTATTAGGTTAATGGCCTTAGGGCCTTTGCAAGCCTAGCCATGTAAAAAAACATGTACCCTAACTGACCATAGTTAGATGGTCATTGTTAGCAGAGCAATTCTGTGATCAGCACCGATTACCCCTGTCCATGAGGGTCATAGGTGCCACCCTCAGGGTCAATTTATGGTCACCCATCCAATTGTCAAGGTTGCACCTAAGTAGGGTCATTGAGAAGCTCTGCTTCATGTGAAGTGGGAGCTTATTCCAGAGGAGTGGGAATCTCTGAGAGATATATCTGTCTCTCCAACATGCTTTGTTAATGTTATAGGCTAGGTTGAGATCCCTGGAGTGAGTGACTTGTTCCATTTGATTTGAAGAAGTGCAGCATTTCCATTAGGGCAGAGTCAGGCTGCTTTGTAGGCCAGGCACAGGTTGTCTGTCAGCAGCCTGTATAATACAGAGTACAGTGACAGGGCTTTCTGTCTTTTCATGTAAGTCTTGTTTAGGAGGTCCTGGATTCTCTTAGTTAGAAACCTCTGTGGTCTCTCCAGTTGCTGCAGGTGTCTGAGATACATACAGAAAGAAGCATTGCATTCAATTAGTGGTCTGATAAGGGTCAAGTACAGTGGAGTTATAACCTGCTTAGTCTTGGATGTGTTGCCCTTATTTATGAGATGCACAATGCAGAAGGATTTCTTTACCACTATGGCCACATGGCAATTGAAGTTTAGACTGCTATCAACCTGTATTGCCAAGTATCGCACCATTGGGTTTGAGCTTAGATGGGTGCAATGTATATCATAATTAACAGGGGCTACTTCTTTTCCAAAGTGGATAATGAGGCACTTTTTTGCATTTAGTTTTAGTCTGTTACTTCGCAACAATCATTTGTCTGTGTCATCCCCTTCTGTAATATGTTTAAATCATTGCGGGACTCAGTGATTGCACCCAATTTGCAATCATAGAACATGTTTCAGCAAAAGTAGAGATATTAATTTCTAAATCACCTATGCAGTTGTAGCTTCTGGTATTTAGTAAAGCAGCCCTTACCCATGGGAAATTGTGGTCTCATGCAATTTACTTTTGTTTGTTTTACAATATTAAGAAGTGAAGGGCTGGAAAGCTTCCTACTCAGTAGTTATACTGTCACTGGAAATGATGTCAGAAGAGGTGAGGACCTATGTAAAGGTGCTAAAAAAAATCTTGAGAATTGAGAAGCCTTGGATAAATATGCTATGACATGGCTGTGAAAAGGAGAACATGGAGGGGTCTGGTCAGGGAAGAATATGATCTTTTAATTTTTAAACATTCATTACTAGTACTATTTCAATTAAATGAGGCAAACTGTTACAGTTAATGTCTGTATTTTGCTTATCTTCAATAGCCATTCATGTTCTTTTGGTATTGTCAGGAAACAGTGGCGGTTTTCATGGTTACTGTACAAATGGCTTAGTTTTACTATATCAAAATATGTTTTTAATATGACTACACTCTATTCTGTCAGGGGCTAGTAAGATATCATTCAGTCAATTGATTTCCTGAGAAGCAACAAGTTATACAAACTTATTTTTATATTTTATTCAGTTGTTTACACTTTGTTTAGTGGGTTAGTTCCACTAGGCCAATGGCCTCTTTTCAGGGGAGATCCAAGTTAGTATTAATACTAATTAGGGGAAAAATTAGCAAGAGAACTGGGGAACTTCCTCTATTCCTTTTGATAAGTGCCTTGGGATCCTTTATAGCCACCAAGCTACCATCAGCTTAGGCTTTTAATTCCAATGGGATTGGGTGTTACCATAGTCCATGCCTGTCTTATACTTATGACTCTGAAAATAAATATTTAATAATCAAATTACCATTAAAGTGCAACAAAAAACTACAAAGTAGTAGTAGTAGTTGTCAAGTGGCAGTTAATAGAAAACTCATGATCAAATTTGGGAGTTCAGACCCTGTTTAAAGGCATAAGTTTACAAAACTTTTTTTTTTTCTTTTCTTTTCTGGTTTTCTGGAGCAGCAGAGTACCGAGAACTGCATCAACTATCTCTTTGCTAACACACTGTACATACTTTGTAGTGTGTTAATTATATTATTTATTTATTCTGTTTTTAATTCTTTATTAAGTAATGGCTGCTTACCATAAATAATTACAAAGCATATGCAAAAGCCTGACAAAACAAGACAAGATCAAAGCTATAGGTCAAATATTACAGCTGCATGGCACCCTTACATTATTATTTTACATAGTTCTGAAATTAAGCACTTTTTATTTAAATATTCAATATTTATTTACATCTATTTACAACTATTTACTGGGGTAGAGCACTGGTCACAAGCAAAGAGTTCAGGCGCTGCCTAATGAATACAGGTAGAATACCAACCAAAAGTATCACACCTGCAAAATATGATTGAAATTGAAGCTAGAACAACAAAAAAATCAGACACAGAAATATACAGAATACTCAGCTGATAATAGAATAAAATGACCAGTAAGGAATTTATACAACACTTAATCAGAACATTAAAAAATACTGTTCACCCAGTCCACAGGACATCAAAGATAGATGGAATGATTAATTCTAGCAGCATCTGAATGAAGAAAAAACCCACAAAAGCTGTACTGCCCAAGACACAGTCAATGATGAATACTCCATAAGTCTAAACTTCCACACTTTGTGACTCTGGTGTATCCACATAACTAAACCAGAGGTTCAAGACAACATGTGATAACAAGCAAATAAGCTTAGGGATCTTTCCCCATTAACAGAGTAAGATGAAATAAATAAGGCTGTTTCATCATAAAGCATGTAGGGGGGTTTAGTAACAGTGATATTCAGCCATATGCTATCCCATGTCTTTTTGTCATGTTAGCAGGTACAATTATATGTCCCTAAAATTGTTGTCAGGGGGAGGACATAGATTCCCCTCTGTTTAGCAGATGTGTGTATCCAAAATATGCTTTCCTATTTTATGGGAAAAATCACTTCTAGGTAGCTTTGAAATGTTACTCTAGAATTTGTAGAAAAAGAAAACTGCCTAGCAGAATTGAACCCCCCCACACCATTTCATACTTATGTACCATAATACCACTTGCCCCCCTTTCCTTTGTTTTTTTCATCTGAAGCACTGCTAGAATTCATCTGCTCTTTTTTATCCCTGATTTAGTGCAACTCCACCATCTTTTGCCCATTGGTTTTAGACTCACACACATACATAAAAGCTGACTGAAACATTTTAGTCGAACCAGTATGCCTAAAGAAACTAGTACCATACATTGTCCACTTTTCCTTCTGTTCTACCTCTTACTACATAGTTCTGAAGTAATGTAGAATATCTTCCGTGATTCTCTTCATGAATTATTCTGGGAAGTCATTATACTCGGTCACCACCATTTCCCTGAAGCAATATTTTCTTATGAGAAACAGACTATGAGGCTAAATCTGGACAGTTGAGAGGTATGTAATAAACATACATACACACACACACACACACACACACACACACACACACACATGCACACGCACGTGCACACACACACGCGCACGCGCACATACACACACCTTCTCGCTGCTCACATTCACTCACTCGCTCTCAGTGGATAACGGCCACTCACCTTATTTCAACAGAAGTTATTAGTTTTAATTCGGCCCGCGAGTGCGGAATGTATTTACTTCTTCATTGGCGTGCGTGCATGCATGGTTCTCCTTAAGCCACCGCCGCAGAGTGAAGGTTTTTTTTTTTTGTAGAAGCCTCCTGAACAACATCTGTAAAAATAGGAGAGGGCAGTCATCCCATGGTTCTGGATGTTTTAGCAATTTTTATCTAACTGTCAGCCCTCTTCCTTTCACTTCTGAAGTTCCAGTAATTTCTGAGAGGGATAACTGTGGCTTCTGGAACACGATTGAACTGTGAGAATCAGCTGTCAAGGAACTAATTCTCACAGTTCAATAGTATTTCAGGAGACACACTTGCAAAGTACACGCGGGAAGACTGAGGAACAGAATGGACCTTCAAAAGTGGTACAGTTAAGAGGTGAATGGGCATAATGGGGGAGTGTTAGCACTCCCAGTAGATCAGTGGCCACTGTTTGAAATGGAAAAATGTGTTGTTTTAACTATACATTTTCTAATTCCAACAAAAGAAGTGTATTTTTTTATGCAACAGATGTACAACAGCTTTAAAAAGGGGAGGCGCGCGCCCCTGCGCCAAGGCCTAAATCCGCCACTGCGGTTTCCAACAGACTTACCATAAAATAGCCAGATTCATTACTAACTCCCCATACAACTCACACCACTGCATTTCTTTAAACTCTCTTCAATGGCTTGAACTTCCCCAATTTCTGCTATATTATCAGTTTCATATGCTACACTCTATTCTATATAAAACCTCCTTCTGTCCATCTCTATCTTCCTTAGTCTCCATCTACATCCAATCCCAGACCCTCCGTACTTCTAACCAACAATTACTTGATATCTACTACCCAAAAAGGTCAGTAGGCAAACTACTCTACAAACACTCCCTTGCCCATGCTTGGAACAAACTTCCCCTTGACTTACATTCAATCTCCCTCACCTCACACTATAAAAATGAACTAAAAGCTTATTTTCTCAATTCCAGAACCTGCCCTTGCCATGACCCTACCTAGTCTTCCTTCCCTTTATGTACCCTCAAAAGGACCATACTTAGTACCTCATTACAACTCTCTCTCCAATGTGTCTACTATGCATTTGCATAATTTTATACAAACAATTTTTTTATTGTTGGCCTATTGAACTATATCAATGTAAAATTGTTACTTAGCTTCTTTTTAATGCAACTTTAACTTTATGCATGTAACCCAACATATGTTAATCTTTTTGCTATAACTGCTATTATATCAATATTGTTTAAACTTGTACTTGTTTAAAATGTACTACTGGAGCTTTTCTCCTCAGGTCTCCACTGAAAATGGGCGACAAGCCCAGTTGGACAAACCCGGTTAACAAATGTCAATAAATAAATAAGAAGATATGAAATGTGAAAACTGCTAGAGTTTACATACAACAGGTGTAGGCTGGTCTTTAACATAGAGTATTATGATGGAAATAAATGAAATAGAAAGAAAACTTCAAATTGCACAGGATTCCGTGTCGGAGTCCTAAATAAATTAATTACAAAAAGAATTACATTTAGTACACAAAAAAATTATACATTTCATGAAATAAAACTCCTAAGTATTCAGAATGGGCACAAACTCCCTCAAAAATCTTAGCAAGAATAATTAACATTAAGCAGGTAACTCCAAGAATCTCTCTAATTTAATATGATAGCAAATCAGTTAATACAAATATGGAGATCCTAAATATCTTTGAAGAAATCTACTCAAAGATTTATAGCCCACCCAATAGTCAAGTATCAGCACTTGAAAGTGAGGAGTTTCTTAACTCTCTTAATTTCCAGAAAGTTGATAAGCTGCAAAAAGAATGCCTCAATGCCCCCTTTACACTACAGGAAATTTAATCTGTTATAAATAAGTTGAAATCAGGTAAAGCGCCGGCCCAGATGGCTATACAATAGATTTTTACAAATGTTTTATTCAAAAATGATCAAATATCCTTTTAAAAAATTTCAGCTATATACTATTATTGATCTTTATTCAAATAATTCTAAAACAGTGTTCATTCCAAAGCATGATTCTGATAAGTCTAACCCTCTCAAATACAGACCTATCTCATTGATTAATGTGGATATAAAAATTATGACTCATTATTAGCAGAAATACTTAAAAAGGTCCTCCCCAAGATCATATCATCTGAGCAGTCAGGTTTCATGGATAATAGACAGACTTGGGACAATACTTTAACTTTAGACTCAACAACTTCTTTACCTCGATAAAAATCTGAGATAGTCCCTTGATTTGGATGTGACCAAAGCATTTGATAAAGTTAACTTAAGCTGTTTTTTTAAAACATTATTTTATCATGATTTACCTGTGAAGTTTGTTGATTTGATAAAAAATATATAATAATTCATCTACTTATCTCTATGTAAATAAAATGGCTTCAAATCCTATAAAAACCTTGAATGGGACAAGGCAGGTCTGCCCTCTGTCCCCTTATCTCTACAATGTATATATCGAGCCATTATTTTTTTATATATCTTAAAAAACATTTCATCATATTCCTAAAATTATAAATACTAAAGTAACTCTAACACCCTTTGTCAATGATTTGAATATATATTTCGAACTTCCAAACACTGACTTAATTAAAATCTTAATGTCAGTTGAAAAATTCTCTAAAGTCTCTAGTTATGATATAAACCTATCTAAATCTCTTATTTTTCCAATAAACCCTGCAGGTCACAAAGAAAGATACTTTCTGGATTTTGGTTTTAAGATAAAATATTCATGTTATTATTTGGGTATAACTTTTGATCATAACCATCAATCCATGAAACAAATTAATTTATACAAAACCTGAGCCAATATTCTGCAAGATACATTTAGGTAGAGACAAATGAAACTTACACACCTGTCTAAAGCCGCTATCATCAAAATGAACATCTTGCCTAGGCTATTATAACAACTCAATGCATAAAATAGAATCATTCCTAACACATTATTTCAAAGAATAGATATAGAATTGTCTAAATTCCTCTGGTACCCTAAATCAATAAGAATAAGTTATTCAAAACATATATATAGCCTAAAGAAAATGGAGGGCTTGGGTTGCTGGATTTCCAGTTATATTATAATCTGTGCAAACAAAATTCTGCAAATTTCACAGTTCAAATCTAACATCCAATACCTCCGAATCTATAATATCCCAGTTCAACTCTCACTTTAGTAACTCAATCACCTCCCTCCTAGATAACCACCAAAACCTGCTTCTCTCTGTCCCCCCTCTACCTCTAGCACCACCAACTCCTTCTCCTTTAAACCTGTCCAAACCTCCTACATAAAAAGGGTTCCTATTAAGTCAGAGAATGCTTGAAATTGCGAATGCTGCTTAATCAAACTTGTTTCAGTGAAATTGCAAAATTCTGAAAGCACAGAACAGCGATTTTTTTCCTAGGGAAAAAAAATCACCGGGCCATTTTTGGGACTTTGCCATTCCCTCCACTGTGGGCTATCTCAGAGTTGGTATATTTAAGTAGGGGTGTGTGCGTATGTGTTTTTTTAATGGGTCAGCGATTTTTTTCCTTTGGGAAAAAAAATCACTGATCTGTCTGTTTGGTATTTTGTCTTTTCATGGAATTTGGGTTGATTATATACTATTCGCAATGTTGAGCATTCACTTATATAATATAGACCCTATAAAAAAGCTTCTCAGCAAACTCAAACCATGCTGCCTAGCTGCAGGCCAACTCCCCAATGAATTCTTAAATATTGCCGTTCCATCTATCACCTGTCCTATATCTAGCCTTATCAATTGCTTTATCACCGAATAATATGTACCTCACCTCTGGAAAACTGTGCATATCATTCCACTCAACAAGGGTGGCCCCTCCAGAAAATCACAAATTATCATCCCATTGCCATCCTCCCACCCATAGCTAAAATCCTAGTAAAATGTATTCATCAACAACTCTAAAATCACCTCATCAACAACAACCTACTATCTCACTATCAGCCTGGTATTAGGCCCAAGCATAGCACTAACACAGCCTTAGTATCATTTACTGACTCCATTCTTCACCTCATGAACAGTGGTCTCCTAGTCTCAGCAATTTTCCTAGACATGTCAAAGGCATTTGACACTGTATCCCACCAACGTCTCCTAAACAAACTTGCTGCTTACCATCTCAGTTCATCCACACTTACTTGGTTTCAGAGCTACCTATTTGACCATAAACAGGCCACCAACTGGGAGAAAAATCTCTCTCCTCTGCTACCAGTGTCCACTGGTGTGCCCCAAGGGTCCATACTTGGTCCCTTCCTTTTTATCTTATTTACTAATAACAGTATTAACTCAGCAACCCAAATCACTACAGTCATATAATATGTAGATGACACATCCTTTATTTGCTCTGCCCCAACCCTCCAAGAACTTCAGGACAAGACTCAAAAATCATTTCAGGAAATAGAATCCTACCCATTCAACCACCACCTCATTCCAAACCCAAATAAGACCCAACTAATGATTTTCACCAGCAAACTATCCAGTAACCTCTCTCCAACCCTCTTTATTCATTCCACCAATGGAATCAAAATTGAACCCACAAACCATACCAAACTCTGAGGTGTAACTATAGATGACAGGCTGAAATTGAATATTCACATTTTCCTGTCAATCACAAAAGTCCATGCCAAATTTGAATCTCTCTACCGTGCAAAACCTTTCCTGACAAACCAAGCCAGACTAGCCACTGCTAGATCCTAACTTCTATCTACCCTGCTCTACTGCTCACACATATTTATAAACCTGGACAAAACCGACTTAAAGAACCTATCATCCTTCTATAATATAATTGCAAAATTTGCCAGCAATAATCACCACAAATCTCATCACTATTCTGCTCTCCAACAACTGAACTGGCTTGAGCTTCCCACCCTGTTAGCTCTAAGCCATCCTAACTTCACATACCAACTCATACACTACCCCAATCAATGTCCTGCACTTGCCTCCCTAGTTCAACCTCAAGTCAGTGCAAGGTCCCTTAGATCTTCAGAGAGACTGTTGCTAAAAATAACCCAATCACACAACTACAGTGGTGACTGTCTCTACTCTAATAAAATAACCAAGGACTGGAATCCCTCCCCCATCACATTCAAAACTCTCCCAACTACTGTTCCTTTAAAACAAAAACTAGAAAACACCTTAAATCTAGCTGGGTCTGCTCTTGCTCTTCTTCTGGGTAATCCATCTTCCCTCCCTAAGTACTCACTCTTTTCCCCTCTCAAAGGAACTTTAGCTCTGCTCTAGCCCATTTAGAATCTGTAGCTATGTTGGAAACGATGTGTACTTTAAATGTGCTATGACTAATGTCACCATGAATGTTTCTCTGTCAATCAATTTCATTCAATTGATTTTCATTAGCTGCAATGCTGTCTACAGTACAACCTGTGACTAATTTTATCTCTAGTCTTCTTGAATATACTTGTATAATTGGCATTAAGTGTATTATAATATGTAATTTTGCTTTCTATGATTTTTGTACTATAACTGGACAATGCTATTGTGTGTGGAATGTTTCTCCATGGGTTTCCACTGAAAATGGGCTCTATAGCCCAGTCAGACACTACCTGGTTAACAAATGTAAATAAAGAAATAAATAACTAACTAAATAAATAATAACAATGAATGGACCCCTCTCTGGGTAAAAATCTGGTATGGACATGTTAAACAAATTAACATTTACCCAAAAACTCTTCCTTTCTTAAATTAGAAAATTGTAAATGCTTAAAAATACATCTTTCTTCAAAGCATAAAGTTAAAATATTTCAAAACTTTTTAGAAACTCTAAAGTTGAGCATACCCTTTTCTCCATATCAGCCCATTCACCTGACTCCAGACATTAAATTAAACAACATTATGTTAAATTTGGATAAATACCCGCTTACTAAAGAGTGAGAGAGCTATCCATGGAGCAAATGAGAACAGATTTTAATTTGCCCAAAGGGTACATAGTGATATTATGGCAAATAAGAGAACTTATACCCACTGTGATAGCAATCTTAGATGTTCCGCAGTCTGACCCTGATACCTGTGCAAGATTACTTAAAGCTTTATCTTACAAAAAATGGCATCTAATATCTATAAACGTTGTACCTTACTTAAATACCCATTGGTTCTCCTATACTCTAATTACTGGTCTGGTGTCTATGATGAGCTCACAGATATGCAGAAATCCCACACTATCAAATTCACCTTCAAACTGGCTCCATTTAAAAATCTCATTTATATACAATTAATGATAAATAATAATGCTTATCATACACCAGTGAAACTTAATAAACCTAATCCAAATATTTCACCTCAGTGTCCATGCTGCACCTGTCCAACAGCTGATCTTCTACATATTCTACGGTATCGTAAATATTCACTATACACTTTGGACATCTCTGAAGGTTAGACTAGATAGAATGGGTTATGACGAATCTACACTGTCTTGGGAGTTTGCTATTTTTAACATTACCACCCTTACACTATCAAAACAAAAAAATGCACATTCTTATAACTACTCTGTATCACCCAAAATTGGTTAGACACCTCTAAACTTTCCTGGTTAGGCTTCAGAAACATGGCTATTTAATATATGTCCTCATATAAATATTTAACAAGGAGTATGAATAAATGCTATTATTATTATCAACAATATTGGAACCTTCTCCTGGAGCATATTTTAAAAGATTAAAGTTAACAGCAGGATAATTTTACTTTGATCTCTATAAATAACTGCAATATTCAATGCTCAAACTTGAAATGTGTTTTCATTCAGATGTATATGTCAAATTTATGACATCCCTTTTACTACGATTTAATAGTTTGTCTAATTTTCTGTTATCATTTTACTATTTGCAGTTGATTTCTCTGTATAGCACTTTTTTGTAAATAGTGTACCTAATTTTGTTAGTTTTTTTCTTAATTTTGATGTATTGATATGCAGTGCATATGTTTTTATTGTTATTACCTTAAAAAGTGTCATATCTGTTATTTGTTAATCATTATGTTGTTTTACCATGAAAACGAAATAAACATTCTTGAAAAAAACATAGAGTATAATGACTGGGTTACTGATCATAACCTACTTATTATGTTTTGAAATATGGATGCCAAGAAATTTGCCTCAAGTGCAAAACTTGACAGATGAGGCTTGGCATCCTTGTTGAGAGCACATAATTAAAGGTTATGCAATCATAATTCTTTGTAGTGCATGGATCTTTATCTGCTCCATATACTACTAATTTCAGTAAAAACAAAATAAACAAAAAACAAATGCTAAATGTTTTACTGGCCATAAAGCACATGGAGTACATTGTCAGAAAGGCAGTGTAACAGAGCCCATTATATTTACACTCACCTTGCCAGGCCTCTCAGATGTCCAGATTTTTTTAAAATTTCCAGCTTTTTGCCTCATATCTTCATTCAGTTCTTCATTAAATATTTTTTTTTTTTGTAAACCACATGGAGGATTGAAGATACTAAATAATGAGGTACATTTCAGTTTCAGACTTAACCAGAAAATGCAGGGAATGCATATCCTGTTACTCTAGCTACCTACTACGCTTATAAGAGGAAGTGAAGAGCATGTTAGTACAGACATCAATTAGAAACAAGTTTGTCTTTCTTTCTACCTTTGCATTTTGCTGGTTAGTACTGGCAGACTTAACTGCTTATGATGAAAACTGACATTAACAACTTAAGCAGGGGTTACTTAGCATTTGTTAAGGTCGGGTCTTCTACAGTAGCAGTGCTTAACTGATTTGTCTTTTTCTGAATCAGAGCATAATCACCATACTGCATGCAGTTCATTGATGTTATCCTCTGCTCATAAATCGCTATGCACAAAAGTCTGCAGAACCATGCTGCCAGAAGGAAATTCTCAGCAGTTTGTGCCACAATACAAGAAATGACAAATATTTAACACCTTTCATTACTTATGCTGCTTTGTGCTAATAGTCACATAACAGAAAATGTAATACATACATCATTACATTGGGCATGCTTATAAGGAAGTACAGCAATTACTGGGTGAAACATCAACTATCACACCAAAATCCATAACAAATATTACACATCCCATGACATTCTTGACCACTATGTATTATATCACACATCAAAGATCTGTTGACTTTGGCGTTATTCCTGTTAATACAAAATAATAAAATGCACTCACCACTAGATTTGAACATATGCAATATCTGTCAAGATCCTCTCTTCACCACACAAGAATTCATGTCTCAATTGTCAGAAAAAAACACATATGAAGGGCCTTTCTGTCTCCAATTGTAAATGTTTCCACTGATTAAAATTGTAAACATCAATGCTCTTTGAGAAGCATGCCTGCTAGCACTTTCTTAACACCTCTGTAGTTACACCTTTCTAGACTTGAACACCTGCGTATTTTATTGCATAGTTCATAGAACTGTGTATAAACCAAAGATGCCACAGAACTAGTTAGATCTGAAGTGTCATAAAGCACACACTTGAAGGAATTACATTAGCTGTGTGTCAAGAACACATAATTACAGGTTATGATTGGAATAGTTATGGCTGACCTAAAATGTAATTTGAGGGCTACAAATGCTTTAACCATTTCACTGTTCACACAGATGTGATTCAGCTATATCACCATCTGTTAAGTAAGCAAATCCTGTCTGTCAGTATTGTCTTACATACATACATTGACATATTAGAACCCCTGCCTGTCTACATTCACAATGCATAGAACTGCATAATAACAGTTGGTGACACAAAAGAATTTATAAGTAAAGGTGTCAGAAAGCCCACACTTGAAGAGATGATTATTGTGTTGTGTTTGAATCCATATGGCTCACTCAAAAAGGAGGGGTTTAAGGGATCAAACTGCAATCATGTAAGTTTTCCTCCTAGGTTAAATTCCCCCATATTTATAATTATCTGTAATACAACCACAGTAGTTAGAACTTGATGGACTGGAACACCTGCATGTATAAGTCCATGTACTAACTGGTCATGTCATAAAAGTAATAGTAGAGGTGTCAGAAAAAACACACTTGAAAGAATGATTTAAACAGCATGTTTGAATGGTTATAGCTCCCCTAAAATGTATTTGAGGGCTCAAAATCCTTTTGGGCATGTAAGTTTTAAGGCAAGTGTCAGCTTTCTATATAATTTTTTGAGAAAGTGCTGTCTGCACTATTCTATATTAGTTATACAGTGACTGATTAGTCCACAGTGTAGAGAACCTTGCAAAAGCTGCTCATGCCACAGAAGAAGTCTTACTGGAAGTGGAAGACGACACACATTTGAAGGAATGATTTCATCAGTGTGTGACAAGGTAGATGCCTGGACTAAAATAGCCCTCTCCTCTTGTAAATGTTTTTACTGAGTGGAAGTATTGTCATTAGATCTGTTGGGAAATTCAGTCCTACTTTTCACTACAATTGAGGTACACTCATACTAGTTAGTTGTTGATGGTTTCAAATGCTTTTCTACCTAAGTACACAGTCCAAAGAGCCATATATTAGCTGATAATGCTATACCAGAAGCCTTGTTACAAGTGTCAAAATGCACATAGTTGTACTTTGCATGAATGCATTTTGGGGAATAGACATTGTGATCTGACAGACAGACAAAACATCAATGTGTTGATCACAACTCACAACATACTATAGCAATAACTCATACATTACATAAGTCACATTCATTATTTCACAAATTATATATACCTGTGTCACATTAAGATGTATTGAAGACTTATGAGATTGGTAAAAGTCACAGACTTCAAGTCAGTGAAGTGCCACCCTTGCATTCCTGACAGTTTATTTCAAGATCATTGTATTTAACTCTTGTGTTTTTTGTGGATCATTGACAAGTGTTTGTTATATGTGTATCCTGTACACAGTAACCATAGGGCAAGCATGCAACACATATACGCTCTTATTAATATAACTTTGCAAGTATATTTGCAATTGTAGCAGTTCCTTGAAACACACTTTGAAGTGTAATGTGTCTCAATGCCACAATCATTTACCTTATGAGGTAGATAGACTGCAGTATAATGAACTCCTCATACCCTGATTACATAGGTCCATAGGTTGATATGAGGTTACTAGGCTAGTGGTCCTAGAGCCTTTACAAGCCTAGCCATTTTAATCTCAAGTATCCCATTTGTCTTTTTGGGTAGTTTACAAAATGAAGTTATGAACATAGTGGATCTGTGATCAACATCGGCTACCCCTGTCCATGAGGGACATGGGTAGCTGGTGCCAACAAACAATGCAGAAGTATTAGAAGGCACTGACATTAGTTTCAGTCTGCCACAGTCATTCACTGAGTTGCATTGCTGTCAAGCGCATTTATTCAGCCATCAGCAAAGTGCAAAGTATTAGGGCATGAGTAATTGTTCTTGACTTCTTTAACTTATAATAAGAAGTATCAGTTGTATTTGCTGCTTGATGCCAAGCATTGTGCAAAGGAAGAGGACAGAAATAAAGAAATGTATGTTTCTGATACATTTCTGCCCATGTGTGTTGTGTTAGTCTTTTATTTCCTATCAGTGAAACTTACTGGCCTAGTACACACCTATGAACCTATGAACTATCTACATTACAATGTTCACAACATGAAGCAAGCTGGGGTAGGCTGCTGCCAGACTAAATGAATGAACAGGTTAGCAGTGTGGGAATCATACAGGTATCCACTACTTCTCCAGGTAAAATGCTATATGAAATAAATCTTTAAATATGTCATACACTGTGCTGGATTTGAATACATCCCTGTTTTATTCAACATTCTGTAGACCTGAACATTATAACACCCTACAGAGGAACCCATATTTTAACTAGCAGAAATCACACAGTTGAAGAGATCATGAGAATAATATGAAGCAATGGACTATGTGCATCAGACTTCACAGTGGTTAACAGAACTTAAACATCCCATATAATGTCAATTAAACCTTGGAGGCTGTTGGGGTCACTACATAAATGAAACTGAAGGCAAAAACTCAACAAAAATGACATATCATTTACCATTACATTACACCGCTGAACAGACTCAAGAGCATATCTAAACAATCCTGGGTTGGTTTGTGACTGACTGTGCAGTTGCCTGTTAAGAAAAGATTTATTTTGATTTATATTTTTTACCACTGTTGTTAGGAAATAAGGAATAGCTTTTAGGCAAAATTTGTTTTGATTTATATTTTGCTGTTTTATCTCTAATTCTCACTGTTGTTAGAAAGGGATAGGTTTAAGACTGGTAAATTCTAGCCTTCCCAAAGATCCTAGTTAGTTATAAATTCACAGAGACTGCAGAAGAGGCACACCAGGGCTTATCTGAAACAATCCATTTTGGTTTGTAATTTATTGATCTTTATTGTTAAAACGAGGTGCAACTGCAGGCAATAGTAAGCAGATGCTACTGCACACATTCACTCAGGATGTCAAGGAATTCCAGCTTTTGTGTGACATTCACAACTGGTACAGTCTATGAAGAAATTAGACACTGCTATTTGTGCTAGCATATGTGGCTGTATTTTTGCACATAATTTCAGTTTATCCTGTGCCAGCTTGACTAGCTATGATATTGTAAATAATTTTTTACATGTGATTTATAATCTGTTTGTACAGAATGTTTTCAAGACTTGAACAGTGTCCTTTTGCATTTTTAACTGTGCATGTTGTGAAGAGAGATTTTAAAGGCAAATTGTCTCAGATTCAGCTGATCAGCAGATGATGTCATCAGAATGTTGGCAGTTGTTTTTGGTTACTGTCAGAAGCTGAAAGACAGGAACTTTTAGAAAACAGCTGTTGATTTTCAAAATATGTAATGAAAATTAGAACTGGAGCAGCTGACAGGCTTGTCTAAAAATGAGCCTGTTAGTAGTCAGTTACAGTTGTCAGTTGATCACAGATGCACTATGCAGTGGATACCCCAAAAAGGACTCACCAAGAACTGTAAGCCTGCCTTTGCTTTGTTGTAGTAATTTAGTTTAGATCAGGCACAGTGTTCTTTAGTCAGATAGGGAAATTAAAACTAGTCAGTTAGATCAGTTGGAGTTTTTCTGAATGTTGTTGGATTTTCTACTCTTCAGTATTGATTTCATTTTCCTGGTGATTTAGCTCTGTTTGTTTATTAGAAATTACTGTTTTATATTTTTTATCATTTACTCAATATTACATATTTTTATTAATTTACATTGTGGCTGGTCAATCAATGTTTTCCTTTAGTGATTTGAGTGTGCTTATACTTGCCATGATAACCTCCCAGGCCACTCCAAAAGCCTTGCTGCTTACATCATTTGCTACTATTTGTTTAAATATTTAATTTTTATAATTGAACACAATCTTATAAGATCACAAAGACACTCTGATTGGTAGCAGCATAACCTTATTATTTTGGGAAAGGGACACAGCTAGAAATGTGTGTCAGGCTTTCCCAAAATAATTTGGATGTGTCAGATTTAATTTATTTAAGTGTGAATGTATCAGAGGTCTTAAACTGGGACACATTAGCACCTTCATTACCATTACTCACCCAGTATGGTGGGAGATGTCACATTATTTGGTGGCAGTTCAGTGGGATATTAACTGGATGTCACATTAATTGGTGGCAGTCTGGTGGGATATTAACTGTTCATCTCATTAATTGGTGCCAGTGTTGTGGTATTTTTAACTGGTTTTCAGTAGCCTGTGTGTAGCCACCACAGCTGCTCCCCCACAAAAAAAACCCTCACCTAATTACCCCAAAAAACTAATACCCATGTATTTTTATCATCATATGAATGTAAAAAGCCTGTTAAATAAAATTCATGAACTCCACACAACCATCTACCTATACTCACCCAGCATAGATATCCTAACGGAAACATGGCTCAAGCCGCATGTGAAGGGCAATGAAATCCTTCCTCCTGGCTACAACATCCACATACTGAACAGAATAAAGAAAGATAGTGGAGGAGTAGTAATTCTACAAAAAGACACACTCAAACTCCAGAGAATCCAATATGACCCCCCCCCCGCCCTATATAACAGAGAAATACTAACTTATCAACTTGAAATCAACCAAAACAAAGACATAACCATCATTTCTGTGTATATCCCTCTTAGTAACCACCTTTCCTCAATTAAAGACCTGCTCTCCTGGTCATCCTCATCATTTTAACAAGCTAGAATCTTGTTAAAATAAAATTGCCAAGTTTGCTACTGATGACACACACAGGTCACATCACTGTACAGCTCTTAAACAACTTAAATGGCTAGAACTTCCTCAACTGCTACACTATGAACAACTTACCTTTGCCCACAAAATCCTACACCAGCCAGATAAAATCTGTGCTCTCAAAAATATTATACAACCATATATATATATATATATATATACCACTATTAGAGCTCTCTGCTCCAGTGATAAATTGCTGTTAGAAACCACCAAAGCTAACAAATCATCTGGGAAATCTCTTTTCTCTAATGTTATTCCTAAAATGAGGAATAAACTGCCAACCTCTATTTCCTCTAACTGCTCCAGAGTGCAATTTAAAAAACTCCTAAATTTTCACTTTATAGACAACTGGCTTTGTTCTTGCTAGCATCCTGGATAACTCTGAGCTCTGTATATGTAACCACATCTGTCACAGCTGGGCTATCATACTTCTTACTTCATTCTTTTCTCTCATTCTATTGTAACTTGCCTTCTTTTTTTGTCCAAATGCATGTATCATATCTAAATGACTGTATTGCCCATTTTTGCACTATTGATAATTTTCTACCCTACTAGAATTTCCTTGTATTATTAGCTTTAATAACATCTTTACTACTTTTTACAGGAGATTTTCTCCCCAGGCCTCCACTGAAAATGGAAATGTGTCCAGTCATACTTTCCCGGCAAACAAATGTGAAATAAATAAACAAATAAATAAATGTAATCAGGACACCATAGAGATTTCGATATAGATTGGTATATTTGCTCCTCAGAAAGTCCCTCTAATCACATAAATCTTTATGGTGACACCCAAATTATAAACTCACCTACAAGGATGGATAAGCACAGTGGCAGGCAGTTCTCAACTGGACAGTAACCAATAAACCTTCTCTAGTCTATCACTCAGACTGTCTCCCAGGCAGCCTAATTGATCACTCACCCACCTTTCTACATAGAAACAGAACCAACCTCCCACAATCCACATTATATAGACATGTTAGAAACAAGAAACAATTCTCTACAACCACCTTTAAGTCACTATTGTAGCACTGTGATTGGTCACTATTATCACATGTCCACCTTGACTCTGCCGTAGAATACTTTAATACTAAATTATTTGACATTCTAAGCACTTTAGTTCCTTAGAAAAATGCAAATAGAGTCCAACTATACCCCATGACTGTCTGAAGAAACTAAACAATTACTCAAGGACAGAGATAAAGCATGGTATTATTACCACAGTAACAAAAGACAAAGCTCTTTTGAAACTTACTATCACCTAGGAAACAAATCCAAAACCCAGATCAAAAATGACAAAAAAAAATTCTATACTCAAATAAAACAATCATACTGCAATAATTCTCAAAAATTCTGGTATAGGATCAAAAAACTTCTTCAACCTGGTCAGTCCTTTACTTTATCCCCCACCTCCCACAATACCAAAGATACTTTAACCACACAATTCAATATTTCTTTACAAACTCCATCCTATCTCTTATTCATAGGTTCATAGGTAGGTACTAGGCTATTGGTCCTGGGGCCTATATAAGCCTAGCCAAAAAAGTTCACTGGTTTTCGCCACCCAAGAAAGTTATTTTCCTGTGCCCCTGTCTAGCAGAGCCACAGAAGTGACCCCTGGGGTGAATTTCCTATTTCCCATCCAGATGTTGAGATTTTTCTTAAAGAGGGCTAATGAGGAGCTTTGCTTGACATGAATGATTAGTCTGTTCCAGAGCATGAGAAGTCTCTGGGACAGGAATCTATCTCTCCAGCCTGTTCTGTTTATTGTGGTGGCAAGGTTTAGGACACTGAAGCATGTGGCTCTGAAGGATTGGGGTTTCTTTAAGTGTAGCAAGTCTAACAGATCTGGGTTTGACACGCTTTTGTATGTTAGGCAAAGGTCGTCTCTGAGTAGGCAATATGTTTTTTGAGATGGTCTGCGTATGGCATATGTTTGAGGACAGTAATCCTCTTAGTGAGGTATTTCTGTGGCCTTTCTAGCTGTTGTAGATGTCTTGCGAGGTACATGCCAAATGGGGCATTGTACTCTATAATGGGTCTGATAAGGATAGTAGAGAGGAACAATTACCTCTTTTTTTCTGGAGGTGAACCCCTTTGTGATGAGGTGTGCCACATTGAAGGATTTCCTGACTACTGTGGTGATGTGAATATCAAAGGAGAGACTACTGTCCGCCTGTGTCCCAAGGTCTCTTATCACACTTTTGGTGTTTAGTAGGCTACCACCTATGTGGTAGTTCATGGGTACAGTGTTTTTGCAAAGGGGATGACAATGCACTTCTTGGCATTGAGCTTGAGGCCATGACTTTGACACCAAGCATCAATGTCAGTGAGGCCCCTTTGGAGAATGTCCACATTATTAGGCAATTTTATTATGACACCTAATTTGCAGTCATCTGCAAACTTTGTTAGCCAAAGACCTGCTGTATTAGTCTGGAATTCTGAGAAGTAGATGCCAAACAGGAGACAACCCAGGAGTGAGCCCTGTGGTACTCTACTTGTTACTGGTCTGAAGTTAGATTTGGAGTCGGCTACTTTCACTGTGTGGGTTCTGTCAGTGAGCCAGTTGGCCACCCATCTTGTGACATAGGGATTTATGCCCAGTCTAGTGAGTTTATCTATAATTCCAGAGTGGGGGATGGTGTCAAAAGCCTTGGCGAGGTCAAGATAGGCTGTGTGCACCACCTTACCCTTGTCCACAGCTCTGGTGACTACTTCAAAGAAGTCAGTCAGGTTTAGGAGACATGACCTACCTTTTACAAACCCAAACTGAGTGGGTTCCCAAGTTTGGAGGTTACCTATGTCCTTGTTTATAAGCTCCAAGATGATAAGTACTATGGCCTTGCAGACCAGGCTTATCAGGCTAATGGGGCGGTAGTTCCTGGAGTCCATGGTGGCACCCCCTTTGTGGAGTGGGATAACCATCACTGTGTGCCATTCAGTAGGCACAAAGCCTGAAGTGAGGCTATGACTGAACATGGTATTGGGTGGGGTGCCAGTTCATTCTGCAGATCGTGCAAAACACAGCCTGCAATGTTGTCAGGTCCCATGGATGCTGTCTTCTTGGATTTGGAGAGTCCAGTCTTTATTTGTGCAGCCGTGATTACAGGGGCTTTGCATTCTTCTGGTATAGTGATGGGCCTTGGGGGGTGAGGCGGGGTGAAGTTTGCAATGAACCTATCTGCCAGAATATTGGCAATATCAGTTGGTTATGTATATCTAGTGCCATCGTGCTGTAGCTCAGAGTAGATCTGAGTGTCACCATTGAGATTCTTGACATAGCTGTAGAATGCCTTGTGGTTGTCTTTAGAATCACTGGCAATTTTATTTTCGTAAATAGCTTTGGAGGATTTTATGAGGGATCTCAGCTTCTTACTGAGGTGACCAGGGAGTTCCTGCAATCAAGGGATTTTACTCTTTTTTGCAACAGCTTCTTCCTTCTGTTGTAGAGTTTGTTTATGGCAGGGGACCACCAGATTGGCATTCTTTTTATTGAGGATAATGTCTTGGTTCTGTTGGGGATGGCACAATCCATGCACTCGTGTATGTGCTTATAAAGTGCATTTGTATAGGATTCAGCAGTCATACCTTTATTTTACATTTGTATGGGTGTTGTGAATTTTGCCACTTCTTGTCTTAAGAAGCATGAAGTTGGATTTGGTGAAGTTTTTTTATGTTGCTTTCCTTAATGGGGAGTGAGGGTGGGATATTGATATCTTGGGTGATTAGCTTGTGGTCGGATCTGACCAGCGAGGAGTTGACCTCTGTCGGGGAACATCAGTTGCCCATATTGGTAATGACCTGGTCCAGGATATTGCTGCCCCTGGTGGGGGTATGGACAAGCTAATCCATGGCGTTGAAATTTATGAATTCAAGAAAGCCTTGTGCAAATGAGTTAGTACACTTGTAGTTTTCCCAGTTGATGGTGGGGTAGTTGAAATTGCCCATTATTAGGGTATTAGGCTGTACCTTAATTAATAGCTTGATATAATTACCCATTATATCAAGAAACATGGAGTGAGCATCCTGGGGCATGGTGTGGGATCTATAACAAGCTACAACTTGGATTGCAGTCTTGCCCAGTGTTAGTTGCAGTTGGATAATTTTAGATGCATTATATTGAGCAACTAGCCTGGAGGTGTGGATATCCTTAATGAATATGGACATGCCTCCTCCTTTAGTGTTTCAGTCCAGGTTAGGTGGCCGAAAGGTGTGGTATGAGTTATAGCCTGGTAACGCAGAGGTGCTCTCTTGAGCCTTGAACCAGTCTCTGTCACTGCATAGATGTCGATGTTCTCCATTTTAAGGAGTGCCTCGAGTGAGTACATTTTGAGGTTTAGACTTCTAGCATTGAGTAGCATTACCCTCAGATTTAGTTTGTCATTTAAACCTTGCCTAAAAAGGCACTATAGGGGTGGCAAGAGCCTTAGCCAGTATCCGGAATCCCAGGGGTGAAAGGTGCAGGCCATCTCTGGCAAAGCATTGTGGTGTGTCTATCATGCCATCCCAGGCAGACAGACACTGGATCCCCTTAAAATGACACCAGAAACATAGCCAATTATTGAAGTCAGTCATTTTGTCCTTGTATTGTGGTATCATTCTGGGCAATGCCAGGATGCTACTCAAGGCTAGGGTTATACCTGCCTGGGCTACATGATCCGAGAGTTCCTCCATGTCTCTTTTCATGTAGTCTAGGGAGGTACATCTCAGGTCATTCACACCAACATGGACAATGACAGAGTCATATTTGTACTTCTTGTGGAGTGACCTGAGTGATTGCATTATGTGGCAGATCCTGACACCCGACAGGCAGCTGACAGTAATTTTCTTCTTGTTTAGCCTGGTGAGTGGGACATCAGTGTACCTGACTATAGACTCTCCAATGACTAGTGTGTTTGGTATGCTGTTTTGCTTTATGAGCTGAGGTTGAGTCGCACACTTATTTTGTGGGCTCTGTGTCATTTGGGTAGTGTTGGGGGGGTGGTGGTTGCTTGCGTTTCAGCTTTGGAGGTCTCTGTTGTTTGGGCAGATTTTTATTGAGAGCCTCCACAGATGTAGTTGTGTGTTTTGTGTTACTATGTGTGGGTTTAGGTGGTGTAGGTTTTGATCGACTATGTGTTGAGTGTGGTGTGGTGCAGGGGTTTATCTTCTCCTCTTGACTGTCTAGTACAGTCTTGGCTGGAGAGAGCTTGACTTCCAGTTTGGCTATATAAGTGCATCTCCCATAGGTTGTAGTGTTGGGTGGTAGGAGGAGAGGGTTGTCAGTGTATATGAGGCAATTGCTATATTGCCCTAAGATGCCCAGATTTATCAGGTGGACAGGGATAAAACTGGGAGCTGACCCTTAGACATGGCTGGATAGGTGCTTATTAATTTAAGTACTAAAAACTGTTTTACTCCTAATAAGTGGGAAAAGTTGAGTGCTGCAATAATTTGTAGATTATTTAGTGCTTGCAATGAGTTTTGAACATGTGCTGAGCACAGAGAAACAGTTTTGAGTACTAATACTAGAAAACTGGCTAGTTTTAAGGGAAAATTAGAAGAGTAGACTTTCTGGCACTGGGAATAGCTTAACCCTAGTTAAATGGCGCTGCACAATGCACAAAACGTTGCAAACATGGGTTTTTAAACAGAAAGATGAAAGGGATAGAAATAGCCAAAAATGGCCAATAAAACTACAGATTCTGAGCTGAAACCACTCTTCCATTAACAGGTTGCTCAAAGCTCACCACTCTCACTGATGAACAGAGAAACTTCCTTCTATCTTAGAAATACCTGGGCAACACAGAAACTAGAAAACAGCCCAGAATTCAGCAAAATGTGAAAACCAGACTCTACTGGTTATAGAAAGGTGGGAAACTAATAGCGAGAGATAGGATCTTTTTGGGGTTTTTTTGTTTTTTTTTTCAAAAATTAAAACAGATACAGTAAAACAAACACTTTTAAAGCAGACAAATGGCTAGCGCACTTGAGTGTGAAGCCCTCCACAGTTCAACAGTTGAAAAACACTTAAAAATGATCAGTTAAAGTGCAAACAGTATCAGAATTCAAAAAACAGTTCAAATTATGTTGCAAAGTTACTAAAAAAAGATCGGAATAGTGGGGCTAGTGAAAATAAACAATAAAAAGCAAAATAGAGGTACTTAATCCACTCAAAGTCTCCCATTTCTCTCTGTGCTGCTGTAAAAAGCACAATGGAGTGCTTTGGTGGAAAAAACAAACACAGTAAAAACCAGTTACACCTTAGTCCACACTGCCTCACCAACTTATTTAATTAAGACTTCCAGTGCTGGAGATAACAGACAAAATGTTTATTCCATCAAGAACACCAATAAAATAAGAAGTAAAAGCCAGTAAATACATGATAATCCAATCACCCAAATGCAGTAGTCAAAGTGGTAAGCACTTTCGTCCACTTAAATCCTGGACTTTATCAATCCTAGTACTTCACCATTGTGACTGCTGAAATACCTTTGCTCATAAACTCGGTCAATTAACGTAATTGGTAATCACTCAATTAAAGTTGCAAAAACATTTTTAACCCCTAAATTACATATAAAAAATACACTTATGAAAAATAACTGAAAATAAAAAATTGTTAAGAACAATGTGTTGCATTACACATGTAAAAAGTACATGAATAAAACACTGGCCAATGAACTGTCATATCAGATATTAATGCTGTTTACATAAGTTTGAGGCTGTCTCTTTCAAAACTGGTACCAGGGAAACATGTTCATTTAAACCTGGTGAATAAGTGGCTCCTAACCTCAGTTGCCATTTAACTTCACTGCTACAAATCCTGTTACCCCAATCTCCACCCCGGGATCCTTAGCAACAATTTCTAAAATCCCAAACTTAAACTTAACCTGCCCAGGACATGTCAGTGTGTGTTTAAAAAGGGAGTTATTCATGTTTTTATTTTCAGTGGTGTGTAGAGGTTCGTAAATATGCTTACATAATGCCCTCTCAGTTTTGCCAACGTAAAACCCTTGGCATCTTTGACAAATACACAAGTAAACCAATCCCTTACTGCCACAGTTGCCATGAACTAAATGTACCCTAGTCCTAAATTCACCTACCATCAAAGATGTTTCCTCTAAAATAAATGAGCAGTATCTACATGATCCACATTTCCTGGTCCCCTTGCCTCTATCATCCTGGGATAAGGGGTGTTCCAAGTAGTACTTAACATCGGGCCCTACTTTGTGTACAAAAAAGGTGATGCTCCCACAACATTGACCACCTCACTGTTACCTTCCAAAATAACCTAGTTTTTGGATGCAATGTTCCATATGGTCTGTCCCAAGGGACCGAAATGTGTGACCATGGCATTGGAAAAATTACGATCCTGTTTTTGTTTGAACTCCTTAATAGACTTTGCACTACCCAATAGAGGTGTAACCCCCCCCCCATTCTTCCAAAACCTCCCTGGCTAGAGTCTGAGCCAAGTCCATCAGGAAATCCCTGTCCAAAAACATCTGTGTCAGGTTACCTAATTCAGGTTTGTAATCCATCAGGGTTGAAAACATTCTAGTGCCTCTAATCATCTGTCCTCTCACCAATTGTTTCTTTGTGAAAAAGGATGTTTACTGTCAAAAGCAAGAAAATTATTGGAGTATATAGGTTTGTGAAATACTTTGAACATAAATTGCTCCAAAGCTAAATTTTTAGAAATTGTAATATCCAGGTAATCAATACTGTCTCTAGAAAAATGGTGAGTGAACCTGAAATAGGGGCATACCTGATTGATGTAATCAAAAAAGCTGTTCACCACTGACTCAGCCCCTTTCCATTGAATAAATATATCATCCAGGTACTGCAGGTATACAATCCATTCCATCCCAAACCCAGAATTAAAAACAAACCTCTTCTCCCAGGATACCATGACTAAGTTGGCAAAAATGGGGACACTACTTGACCCCATACCCACTCCTTTCTGTTGTCTAAAGTACTCGTCCTCAAAGGTTATGTAGTTGTTTTTTTAAATAACTTCAATTACTTCCACAACAAAATGGATAAGCCCTCCATCCAAGCTAGTATAATCATAAAGGGTCTTGTGGAAAATTTCCAGTCCTAAGTCATGAGGTATAGAATTAAACAAGCCCACAACATCAATAGTGGAAAAGCCTGTTGTACCAAAATATTCCAGTTTAATCTTAGTTAAAAAATTCCATGAATCAATTAGGACATGAGGAAGGGGGAGTATAGTGCTCTTCAAAAGTCAGTACCCAGGGAATAAATGGAACTATTGTGGGTGGCCACAATCAATCTGTATGGAGGATGCTCCACATTTTATGCACTTTGGGCACACCAAAAACCATAGGGATGTATGGATGTTCATTAATCAAAAAATGGTAAAGCTGTTCATTAATTATCCCTTGCAATAAACTGTCCTCCAAGAAAAGTTATACCTGCCTGTGGGCAATGTGAATCGGATTAAGTGAGACCGCTTCATACTGATCAGTATCATCAGCATATTCGATATGTCATTGACATAGTCATACTTGTCTACAAAAACAACCCTCTCCCCTTATCGGGTTTCATGATTCTCAAATTATCAGATGACCTCAGAATTCTTAATAACCCTTCTTCCTCCCTGTCTAAGTTGTAATATCTTTCTTTCTGGGAGTTATAGGACTGATGAATCGCCCTGGTGCAAACCTTCTCAAAACTAGACAGGGTAGGATGTAGGGGGATTAAACAAACTTTTCTTCATGAAAAGTCCTTGCCTACCAGTAATGGTAGTGTCCTTAAAAAGTAAGTTAAACATCAGTTTCCTAAGGTACAATTTCAATTCAATTAAAACCTTAGAGATATCAAAGTTCCTATTAGGAGCAAATTTAATTCCCCTCTTAAAAAGAGAAAAATGGGTCTTAGTTATAATCTGGTTTGTGTAGTTGAAAATGTTGAAACCAGATAGCTCAACATCTTCCCTCCAAATGAAGTAATGATGAGTTCATTGCCATCAACTGACTTCAATACCTGTTCTCCCTGTTGTTCCTTCAGTAATTCCTCTGACCTCTTGGTCTCTGCCCTTTCAGCATGCCCTGCTGTCCTAAACAATTGTTGTAATTGTTTTGGTTCCTATTAAAGATCCTTTCAGACCTCTTTAGAGGTGGGTAACTTTGTTCAAAAACGTCTTCTTCCTTGTTAAAAAATTGTTGCATTGCCACATCATTAACCCCATCCCCACCCTCAAAGCATACTGAATTTGTTCCTGCATCCATGATCCCCTCCTTTCCCACACTAGTGGGGGGAGCCAAATAACTTTTAGGTAGTGGGTAGGCCATTTTTTGTTTATATTCCATTTTGTCCCTTTTAAGTTTCCTTTGCTTCCTAACATTCTCCCTGGCCAGTTCTTCAATTTTGTCAAACACTTAATCATACTTAGCCTCATATCTAATAAAATTCACATCAGACTGTATCGAATCATTAAGTACATTAATATCATCAAACAATACATTAATTTTCAAGGCATTAATTCTAATGATGAACTGCAACAGTTCTATGCCATTTATGAATAAGCATGTTGCCTGTTATCTCCAGCATTGGAAGTCTTAATTAAACAAGTTGGTGAGGCAGTGTGGACTAAGGTGGAATTATTTTTTTCTCTGCTGCTGCAGAACTCTGCAGGACACCCAGGCAGGATCTTGCTGAGGTAATACAAGTGCAAAAACCATGCAAACATAGGCTTTTAAACAGAAAGATGAAAGGGTTAGAAATAGCCCAAAATGGCCACTAAAACTACAGATTCTGAGCTGAAACCGCTCCTCCAGTGACATGTAGGCTGCTCAAAGCTCACCACTCTCCCTGATGAACAGAGAAGCTTCCTTCTATCTTAGTAAGGTCTGGGCAACACAGAAACTACAAAACAGCCCAGAATTCAGCACAATCTGAAAACCAGACTCTACTAATTATGGAAAGGAGGGAAACAAGTAGAGAGATAGGATTTTTGTTTCTTTTTTTCAAAAATTAAAACAATAAAAACAACCCCCCCATCTATTCCACCCCTAACCTCATCTACTACCACCCCTTTGTCCTTTAACCACGTTCAAATGTCTACCATAAGAAAACTATAAATCAGTTAAAACCCACAATCCTTGCACTTGATCTACTACCAAACATATATCTTAAGTCAGCAGGGGATACCATTGCCTATCCTATCTCTCTATTGATCTATAGATCAGTCAGAGAACAGTGCATCCCTAAACTCTGGAAAATTTTCTACATCATTCCTCTACACAAAGGAGGTTTCTCAGTGGAATTTTCCAACTATAGACCAATAGCTATTTTCTCACCATTGGCAAAAATCCTCGAAAAATTCATCCACTACTGCACATACCATCAATTGCCCAGCACTACACAATCTTGTCCACCCATACTGTAGGATCCTCTGACAAATCCCTATTAAAAGTCACTAAATCTAATAATAGCTACAGAGATGCCCTGTATTCCAACCAAATCTCCAGAGCCTGGGACTCCATCCCACAGAATATCCTTAACACCACCAACTCAGCCAAGTTCAAACAACTTCTTAGGGCCCACCTAACCAATAACTGGCACTGCTCATGTACTTCCCCTGGCTAATCTTAAGCAAGTACTGCCTCCATGCATCACTCTTCTCAACTTCTTACTTACCACCACTTCCTCTTTACTCACCCCCACTCCTTCTACGACCCCACTGCCAAGTCTCCCTATACTGCTGACTCATCAGCCATCACATCTTTTCCCCTTTTCTAAGATATCCTACTACATATTTCTCTTTTTCCTGTGACATCCTACCACATCTTTTCTTCTGTATTCAACTAACTCCTCATATCCTGCAAGTTATACCTGCAAAACATTATACACAATACATAAGTGACATTAGTTTTGTTATTCCTAGAAGTTTTGGCTGTATAATTAAAGTATCCACACAAACACATTTGTACATAACTTGAAATGCACATTAGTTCTGTAATTGGCCATCATGTATTTGTATTGTATTGTACTGAACTCTACTATTCTGTTTTTTCTTTCTATTATTTACTGCTCTACATATATTATATTGTCTTGTATTGTACTGTATTTATGCTTTTGTGAAGCTTTTCTTCCTGGCCTCCATTGAAAATGGGCTAGCCACCCAGATGGACTATCCTGGTAAACAAATGTTAAATAAATGAAATAATTTAAAAAAAAGCTGCTTCTGTTCTAGATTAAACTAAAAACTCTGTCAGAACAGGTCACTGTCTTAAAATTCCCCTAGCCCTTTCTCTTTGCCTGTACTCTGAGATCAAACCCTGGCAGGGAAGAAAGTCTCTAGACTGCAATCCAAATGTCTTGTTGGCTTCATCCCACTCTATTGCCATTTCTGCTTGAGTTATAAGAACAGCCTGGACACTTATTATAGGAACAACTGTTTTGATATATTGGTAGGTTAGAAGGGCATTACTACCCATGCTTGAAATATATGTATGTATGTATGTATGTATGTATGTATGTATGTAATGCCAGGTGTCATCCAGATGCTGAGTACAGAAAAAGAGTTTTGCTTTGGACTATTTGTCATGTGTCATGTCATGTGACATGATTACAACTGTGCTCTTAACAGTATGGTATTCAAAATAAATAGCAAGAAGAGGGTAGGATATTGGTAGTGTAATTAAGGAGTAAATTGGATAGCGATAGTGGAGTAACATATGTCTCCAATACTTCACAAGGTAAAACAATGCGATAAAGAAAACTGTAACAAATGAACACAATGCTGGATTCAGACACCTGTCAATCTTACCTTTCTCTAGATATATGCATTACCTTAGCACACCACAGAGAAAGTTACATTTCAGTTAGCAGAACTGACTATGACAAATGTATGAAGCAAAGGACTATGTGTAGATCAGACCTCACAACAGGACTGATCATTGGAATAACACATATGGCATACATTAAACCCTTGCGGCTGTTATACACATCATGAATGACTATCTCATCATACTGTTATTAGTATTACTTCCTGCACTCAGCAGGTTAAGCATAGCAGCTCGAGGATCAGCATATGAATACATGAAAAGGCAGAAACTGAGCAGTTTTTGCTGTATGACTGGAAGCGGTTGTTACCATTTCGTAAGTATGGCTAGTGTTGCTGCCCAGTGCCAAGTGTCATCTTATGCTGTGGACAGCAATAGAGAGTTTTGCTTATTGGCCCTTTCATGTGTGTGGAATGGGATTTGATTTTTTGATCATATTAAAGATGTGAGATGGAGATGACAGGACAGTAGTGAAAATGAGGAGCAAACAGAGGTTAAGACATAATGATAGATATGAAGAAATGTGCAGGATGTTGGTGGGAGTACACTAGAACTATTGATGTCTTCACAAGTTAACACTGTATTTGTGGAAAGAATTTGAGAAATGTGGATAATTATATCATGAAGGATATATGACAACAACTTAATAATGTTGTGTGACCAACTGAACAAATGCAAGTGTGTCACATGCACATATATCAAAAATTGGAGAACTATTTATGGGATGCAATGTTTTTGTGAGCAGAGGTGCCCTTTTTGTTTTTTTAAGAGGAATGTTGGGGAAGGTAGTTAAAAATAAGATGGGTAGGTATGTAGGGTAGGTTAGTTAGCAGGAGAAACATACAGGACATATAGGAATAGAGATGGACACAAGAAGTGGGCGATATTATGATAGGTATGGGATTTTAAAAGCGCATCCTGTTCAGCATGAACAATGTGGGAATCCAGCCCTCACCCTATGAACTGTCACCATTGTCTCCTGTCCCAGACCCCTGGGGCATTGCCTGATGCAGCAGCAATTTGGCAATCTGTTCTAAGATTATTTCCATCTGACCATTGAAGGCACTGAGTCCCAGCTCCATTACCTCCTCCACCAGCCTTCTCAGCTCTTCATCTACACTGGCAGTACTCCCAATGAGTACCAATGCACCAATCCACTGGGCAGATCTGCCTGACACAAGTGGTGCAGGTAGTGTAGGAGTTGTGGAAGCCACATTGCTAAGCTATTATACAGATGTGTTGGCTGTGTTGCTTGTGGTGGTGATGCTGCAGCCAGCTGTGGAGGCATGGCAGTCCAAGCCTCTGCAACTGGTATAGTGCCCACTGCTGGTGGTCATGTTGCAGCAGAAGTGATTGTCCAAATGAATATAGAATAATATATATATATATATATATATATATATATATATATATATTTTTTTTTTTTTTTTTTTTTTTATATTTATAGGGTGGGAGAGAGACAACACCAAAAAATATCATGGCTGCCTTGTAATTATAATATATACCAGGCAATACATATTCTCACATAACTATTTTAGGTTTGGTACATTCATACATGAATGTGAATCCGTACATTTTTGTTAAAGTAAAGCTTAAATCTTATCAGTATTGTAGTCATTATGCAAATAGTGTGAATAAAGGAGAGCTGCTTGAAGCATTAGTACTAACTAAATGTATAAGTCAACTGAGTAAGATGTTTTTCTAAGCTACTGATAGCAGAACACTAATTATTAACTAATAGTGCCAAATCTGTCAGTTAGCAGGTTGGCAATTTCCTCAGGTTCAGTGTGAGTGGTACTGTCCACTATAAGTTTGGCACACAGCTGGGCATTCTCTCTTAGGTACTCTGACATAGCTAAAGAATGCCTTATGATTGTCTTTAGCTAGGAATGCTAATTTCGACTCATAGCTAGCCTTAGAGGACTTGTCTAGTTTGTTTTTTCAAGATGTGGAGAGTATTATTCCCCTGTTGAGTTAGTTCCCAGCTGTTCTTAGAGATCGGCTTCTTTCTTTTGTTGTATAACTTATTTATACTTACAGTCCACAAGGTTGGTTTGTTTTTTCAGGAAGACCTGGTTTTGTTCCTGTTAGGTAGAGCTGAGTCAATTCATTTGTTTAAGTGGCTATATAGGGCAACTATGTAGTCCTCTGCAGTGGAGACGTTGTTGTCTATGTTGTCACGGGCTTTTAAACTTTTTATACCATCGCTCAGTAGGCAATAATTTGCTTTGGAGAAATTTTTCAGTTTTTTTTTTACTCCTGTATAGGTGTCAGGTTTGATCTTTACTTCAAACAAGACAGATTTATAGTCTGACCTTACCAGGGAACACACAGTGGGCAATGCAGTGACCCTCCTCCTCATTGGTGAGCACTAGGTCCAGAACATTTGAGCCCTTTGTTGGGGTGTGGAACAACTGTTCCATGGCATTTGAATTAACAAAGTCCAGGAACCTCATAGTGATCGTGTTTGTGCTCACGTAAGTCTCCCAAATCAATGGAAGGATAGTTGAAATCTCCCGTGACCAAAGTGTTTGGCTGTATGTTGAGCAACTCTAGCAAGTTCAGGTAGGTGATGTGCTTCTCCTGGTTGATGGTCATAGAACCGTAGCTGGCAATGATGTGGAAGGGTATTTTTCTCATAGTTAATTGGACCTGGAGTAGCTCAAGACAGTCATACTGTTTCATCAGTCTGGAGGTCTATTTGTATTTAATGAAGACTGTTGGGTCCTTCACACTCATTTTGGAGACTGAACGTGTGAAAGGCATTGTAGCTTTGTACAGCTGTGGTGCTGTCAGTGACCTTGAACCAAATCTCATTGACTGCACAAACGTCAGCATCTTCCAAGGTGAGGAGTGTTTCCAGGGAGTGCAGTTTACTGTTTAAGCTTCTAGCATTAAACAGCATAAACTTCAGTTTGTCTTTAGTAGATGTCTTTACGTCGGAAGTTCTGTTGTTTAGACATTGCCTAAAAAAGGCACCATGGGGGAGGTAAAAGTGTCTTTGCTGTTATCCAAAAGCCTTGAGGAGACAAGTAAAGAACATCTCTAGCAAAGTAGCTTATACTGTCGACTATGTCTTCCCAGTCAGACAGATACTGGATCTTGGAGCAACACCAGAAGCTAAGCCAGTTATTGAAAGCAATCATTTTTTGTCTGTATTGTGGCATCATCCTTGGTGAAGGTAGAATGCTTAGGGCTGAGGCACATAATCTGAGAGTTCGGTCATGTCTCTTTTCATATAGTTCATACAGGCATGTCTTAAGTCTTTCACACCAACATGTACTATGACAGTGTTATAATGGTAATGGTTGCTGGGCGACTTGAGTGAATGTGTGATTTCATGGATCATGGCTCCTAACAGGCAGCTGATCGTGACCTTCTCCTTGTTCCATCCGGTGAAGGAGACATTGTTGCCTATAACCAGAACATTTGCTTTTGAGGTGTTTTGCCACAGGGGCTTCATTGTTGAAACACTGATAGTGTGTTGTTATGTGTTGTGGTGGATTGTTTTCATGAACCAGTATGAGTAAGTTGTTTGAGCTTGGGAGATCTCTGGTCTTTTGGTAGGTTGTTAGTGAATACCTCCATGTATGTGGGTTTATGCGTCATGACCTTCTTTTGTGTGAGAGGGAAGGTGTGTGTGCTGACAACCTGTTGTATGTGTTGTTTGCCACTATGTGAGAGGACTGATTCTAATTTCATGCTATAGATACATCTCTAACACACTGTATTTGTTACCTCAGGATGCCCATGTCAATCAGGTTGGCTGGACAAATGGGGGAAAACTGTCCATCCATTATGGCAGGTATATATTGTAGTGACTAGTGGGGATGGGCTAGATGGACCAGGATTTGCTTGTGAGACTAACAAGGTCAGCTATTCTGTGGAAGGCTAAGGATGGAAGACTGTATAAATGCCTTAGAATGGGCAGCTGAATTGCTCGCTGGGTAACAATGCGGAGATGCATTGTGCACAGTGAGGCATTGGAGCTAAGGAGGATTTTCTAGCAGTTATCAAGGGAAAATTGTTTCTAAGTGTTTGCATCTCTACACAGCAACACTAAACCCTATTGCAGAGTGAGCAAACCATGCAAACATGAGTATTAAATACAAGCAAAGTTAAACAATCACAAACTAGCCAATGGGACAGCCCAAATCCAAGCATTATTCCAACAATCCACAGCTCAGATGGCTTCTGAGATGCACACTTTTGCAATAAGGGTGCAGGAGGGCCTTCTTAATAATGGATGTTTGGGTTTAGTGCTCAATTTATGCCAAACAGCCTAGATTTAGCATATCTGAATCTAGCCTATGTTATGAAATGCAAAAGTACTAAGATTTCAAAGTTCAGGAAAGAACAGTCA
The DNA here is from genome assembly GCF_019279795.1 of Protopterus annectens. Classification (NCBI taxonomy): domain Eukaryota; kingdom Metazoa; phylum Chordata; order Ceratodontiformes; family Protopteridae; genus Protopterus; species Protopterus annectens. The sequence goes on along the minus strand of NC_056731.1, from coordinate 1,989,234,196 downwards.
AAGTAGCAACAAACCAAAAAATGAAAGCGCGATTGAGCAAAATACAGTTCAAAAAAGTGTAGTGCAAGCTTAAAAATACTTAATTTTTGTTGATTACAGTGGAAGTCCTGGATTTAATTCGGATAACTCCAGGTCTCTGGCTAAGTCACCAAACTTGGGGCAACGCCGCCAAACTGAGCTTTGAATTCTGAAATGGGAATCAGTCATACCTGAGATATACTTCCCTGGTGCCTGTCTGAGGCATTGTAGTATCTCTCGATGTTCCTTCCCATTTTCTTCAATCCCTGTAGAAGCTACACTCAACAGAAAAAAGTAACATAGTAAGTAGATAAATAAATAAATAAATAATGAACACCTGTTTGTGTTGCTAATGGTATTGTTATGCCTTGTAATGGGCCAGTATACTTATGCAACTGAGGTGGATCGTGGGTCCTATAATATTCCTTCCTGCTTTTCCCTTTTAAAATCCCTGTAATGGTGACATCATTGTTCACCCATGCATTGTTGCAGTTGCATTCATGGCAGGGTTGACTAAGCTAGTGCAAGCCTCAGTCATGAACTGTTACCGCATAAAGTCACCCTGCAGAAACCTTCTGCTGCAAAGTTTAACAAGCAGTACAACAAAGTTATTGGACTCATCCTTTCACTACATTATCCTCACCATCACCTGCCATGCCTTCTGAAAGATATCTTGAAAAATGATAAAGGAGTTGGTGCTCATTTCAGATCTCATGTGTATCAACCTGTGTGCCATGAAGGACAAACTAGACAACCATATTTGCATGACAGAAAATGTAGAAATATGTTGGAATGAAGTATATGTATTATTTCTTCAATGCGCACTTTAGGTGAGAAATATGGCAGTAAAACATGGTCATGTCTGCTGACAGGTATAGATATGCACACTCCACAGCAACTCCAGCAATTGTTAATTAATCCTGACATCTATGTTACATTTCCAATGACATGTTGCCACCCTTGGGAATAAACTTTGGAATGGTTGATGCCATTCACAACATGAACAGTGTCACACATAAATATGACAAAATCAACATGATGTTGTTAGTCATTGTAGTACTTATGTGCATTTTGTTTGGTACACAATGCCATCGTGGGGCATAAAAAAATAATTAACTGTGAGAAATGTCACCTTGTATTCAAATCCCAGACAAAAAGGAGCATGATCTTCTGAGATCTGAGTATGAACTGATAACTGACTGGGAGAATGGACATTAGAAGAGTGTAGGTTAAGGTGTACAATTTTGGACAGGACTGGATATAGAGCTACTTCTGGCAACCCTGCAAATATTGCACTTTGATGTGCTCATTTAATGAGTAATTATTTTAGACAAATAATTATTCCTGTAGAACAGTCTCTATTGTATTGATTAGTCTAATATGTTAAATGATAACTCACGCGTGTGGAAGCCAAGCTTATTTGTGTGGCTGATGTCAAAGACTTAGCTATTGCAAAAGTTTTTTTCTGAGTTTTTTGCCATAGGGCATGAGGTGACAGTCTTCTACAATCTTTCATGCACACTGACAGTGGTCCTTCCCAACTTTTGGGCAAAGAGTAGCAAACAATTTTAGAATTGCTGGCTTGATGCATTTGCGTCATCAAAACATATTGAGAAAGTGGTCATATATAGTTCACAGGTCTAGATTATATAATCGTATGCGAACAATGTCAAACGCTCTAATGAGTGAAAATGCCGGAACTCAAAGTTCTGTTATTGAATCACAGTACAGTGAAGAGTGGGATATTTGCCCTTTCCTCACTGTAGTGCGATCTTGGAGTTGGAATATATATTTAGCATGGGGGTAATAAGGATTTTGAGTGTCTGCATTTTCGCTCATTAGAGCGTTCGACATTGTTTGCATATGATTATATAATATGGACCCTAGTTTACCATAGGTGATGCTCTCCAAAGCATATATCTCTACAATGTACAGTTGAAATAATGAAAAATATATTCCACTGAAGCCAGGTTCGTAGATGTTTTGAAAGGAGCATTGTTGTGTTCATCATATTTCCTTAATCCATTATCTTGCTAATTTTAGTGGCTCATACTATTAGGTTTACAGGTTTAAAGGTAAATACTTGGCTAGTTGTCTTTGTGGGGCATTATATGCCTAGCCAGATTCCCTTTTTGTGCTTGGAATAAATTAGGCATTTTGTTGTAAATCTTCCTTACCCATCCTATGCTTGATAATTATATATTACCCATAATAAGAATAAATGGGATCATACCATAAATAATTTGAGGGGACCCATGCATGGGATAAAACATTAGTAGTACAAGGGGCAGCCCTAGGGTAAATGGTCTGTTTCCCATCCATTGATCTAAGTTACACTTGAATATGGATCGGGATGAACTTTGTTTTATGTGTATGGGGAGTCGATTCCACAACAGCAGTATCCTTTGCAAGATATACTTGTCCCTCCAAATCATTCTGTTGGTGTTGCAGAAGAGGTTTAGATCCCTATACTGCTTATTTCCAAAGCTATTTGACTTGCTAATATGCAGTAACTCCATCAGTACTGGGGCAAATGATGCCTTGTATAGGAGACACGTCACCTCTTCGCAGTATGAAGGATGCCGAGTACACTACACATTTTGCACGTGTACTGTTTATTTCACAGCATGTATTTAGAAGTGTGTTTTTATTATCTTCAGTGACATGTGTAATGGGTGCAACAAAGGTCACACTATATTGCAACATTAACATTTTACGTTGCATGGGTAGCTCAGTTTAAAGTAAATAAAAACATGAGCACACATGTATTATGCCCCATACAAGTAAACTATCCCTAATGTGAACTCAAACCCTGCACTACATCAGTAACAATTTCAGCCACTCAGAAAGTAAGACAACATATGCATTTTCTACACTGAGTTATGTCCAAACTGCTGAGTAAGGTACACTGCTGCCAGTCTCATTTGGATGACCGATGGCTGAGTCTTTGAGTATGCAAAATTACGTTTTGACCTTTTGCCATAGGAAGTGAAATGTCATTCAGTGAAGGGCATTGGTGGAGGGCACTGATGCAAGATATTAAACATGACTCAAAGGATGAAAAATACAAGATTATTTAGTTATACATCATTGAGATACTTTCTCAAGTTTCTGGCCTCATACAAGTAAAATTTTAAGGGTCTGCATTACATAGTTGAAGTTCCATAACTTCGACTACCATATGTACGAATACATATGTCCGAAGTTACGAAACTTTGACTATGTATAAAAACATAAAAGAAAATAAAAGGTGATATGCAGAGGGACACCCCCCCCCCTCGTGCTATTTAAATATACCAACTCCGAAGTCATGCTACAATGCAATAAAGGAAAAATTTCCTTTACTGCACTGTAGCGCAACCTCAGAGTTGGTATATTTAAAGAGCAGGCGGTGTTTGGGGTGCAGCCCCTCACATTGGGGGCACAGGTGGACTTGCCCCCCTGCTTACAACCCTCAAGTATGTTGTTTTTCTTTTTCTTTTTTTTTTGTTGTCATACTTTGACTATGTAATGTAGACCCAAATTTTAACAGTAAGAGTCTCTGCTTTTACAGATATGACACCTTCAGTAGATCTGAACCTTGGACCTATGAGATAATGACCAGATTTTGCCACATAAACATTTATAAACAATGCTATAGATAGTCAAGCACATGTTCTCATTTTGTGTGAATGGGATCCTTGCAGAAATCAGGAGCATAAAGAATGGGATGTTACAAACAAGCATGTGCAAATGTTTGGGATTTCCATTGGTGTGCATTACTTCATTGCAGTACCTTTGGCCAAGAAAGTATTACATTTTGCCACGAATATGATGTCTTTTTCTGTATTTCTAATATGCTATGGGTTATAGCCAATTTGTTATCACAGGTGCATAATCTTCTTACAAACTGTTCATTAAGGCATGTATCAAGGTTCTCTCCTCAGTCAAAAAATGTAACTGAAACCTTTTCCGTAAGGCTTTTCTGTCTGACACACCTTCTGTATCTTTACATCTCATTAGCGGGAGTGCTAAATAAGTAATTGAATGTCCAAAACTGATAATAAGTCACACTTGCAGGGCATTACTTAGTGAAAGGTCTTAATACTCACTGTTACACTGCTCAAAAAGTGTGTTATCGTGTAAATACTAGCACCATATTTTCCTGCTCAGCACATTGAGCAGATAGAGAGATTCAAGAATGTTAATGAGCAGAGACTTGAATAACATATTCAACATACCAACAAACAAACAGGAAACTGGCAAAGAAAACTACAAATCCAACAATACGCTCAAAAGCAAGCCGAAACAAAAGCCCACGGACTGCAACAAAAATCCACAGAATGTGTTTATTTTAAGCGCTTTTCGTTGCTCAAATCAAGCAACTTCCTCAGAAATAAAACACACATTCATTCCAAAATTGTATATAAATGGATAATAGAATCACATGATGAATTAAACAATTTAAAATCAATTAAGTTAATTAGTTGAATAAGTCAACTTACGTAACTACATAAAAAATAATAATAATCTCACAAGTGCTTTAAAACCGCATTGACTAGCAAGTTTGGACATCCTGTCCATCCTGTATTAAAATATTGAATTCATTTATTTATAATAAACTCATACAACTATTTAAATGATATAACAATATGTTCACATATATTCACATAAATATTACAAACAAAAATAGTAATAAACATGTTAATAAACCACACCAGATACATGGCTGCAAGTCAGGAACTAAAACTGTAAAATTAGTTTTCTCTCACATTCAGTAAGAAGTCAGGAACATTAACGTTTCAGTTTGTAACTAAGTATTATTATTTTTATGTAGTTACATAAGTTGACTTATTTAACTAATTAACTTAATTAATTTTAAACTGTTTAATCCATCATGTGATTGCATTATCCATTTATATACGATTTTGGAATGAATGTGTGTTTTATTTCTGAAGAAGTTGCTCGATTTGAGCAATGAAAAGCGTTTAAAATAAACACATTTTGTGGATTTTTGTTGCAGACCGTGGACTTTTGTTTCGGCTTGCTTTTGATCATATTCAACATACCAAGAAGAGGTGGGGTTGGTATAATGGTTACGGGAGGTTACCTCACAGTCCTAAGGTACAGGGTTTGATTTTCATCTTTGGAACAGAAAATAGTCTAAGCTTAAAATGGCCCATTAGAACAGCTAGTTTAATACTTACCTATTAACCTATAAGCAAGGCTATGGAATTTCCCTCAAGCTTAGGAAAACTGCTTGGTTTCCCAAGAGCTGGCATTACAACTATTGGATTTGCAATGCACTTTGGAGATCTGTCTGTAACATGTCAAGCTATAGTAATGTTCTTTACAAGTACTCCTTACATGCTTACTCTACATTTTGAATAATTTTCCTTGCAATCACTGCTGTGTAACCTTGCAAAGTTATTTTTTAAAAAGAAAATACAAAACATTATTATTGCAGTTATCTTTTACCAGTATTTAATGGGGTTCGGGCAATGTTCTTAGGATGTTTGTACATGTCTGACTTGCAGAAGTTTTTTTTTTTTTTATGTGAGTTATTGTAACACTAACTTATTGCTTCCTACAAGAGTACAGTCATCAGGAAAGCAGAGTTCCTGTGCATCTTGTAAGAAATATACTCGTCTTTACAGCAGATTTCCCTGTCCTACTGAAACGGGTATAATTTCTGAAGTCTTTGTACAAATCGTATGCCTAGAACTAAGGCAGTAAGTTACCATCCGCAACCTGCCATGATTTGCTATGCATGGATAGTGAAATGGTCAGCATGGGATGTGCACAACTTTACTCATTAAGGCTTGTTTATAAAAAGTTAAGAACAATGTTAGATATTTTCCATGTTTGCATTAAAAATGCAAACATGGAGTGTGATACTGTCATGCAATGGGTGGTGAATGCAGATATTGGATGTTAGTAAAAAAACTAAAATTAAAACGTAGTGAAGATATTCAGATATAAATTTTTTTTGGTGAAGTACTTATAACTACTAGCTATATTTTTCATAATTGCACTAATTTCAGAAAAGATGTGGCCTACAGATGAACAAATGGTGTCATCTTACACAATACGCTCTTAATGTTGCCACTGGCACTTGCCATCTAACACATATGGTTTTCTAGATTAACATTGTTTTAAAATTTTGTGAAACTATTATATGCATAATTTGCATAAATTTTGTAATATCACAGAACAACAGTATGCTACCCCAATCTTCTAATTCGTCATTAGAAAGCTCACAAACAGCTGAGCAATTCTCTTGGCATCTATGATCTATCTTACATACTTACAGAGATAAACAGTTTGATCATAACACTAGTAACTTGGGCATATAAAATGCATTTTTTTCTTTCTTATATCTGCAATATAAATGCAGCATATACATACATTTGAAGCTGACGTCAGTGTGTAGCTCACTGTCTTCTGGAGTGATTTTCTATTTTACATTTTTTTGTAACCCATACCATTTGTCAGATACTGCAAATCTTATGAAACATACTTTCAGTAGAGGATTTTGGAAAAAAAAGCTTTTAGAAAGCAAGTGGTTTGCTGACTTATTACACTTAAAGAAACAAAAGCATTAATTAACCTCCAGCTGTTCAGGACTGAATGAACTTAACAACTGCTTATGGTGTTCTAGCTGCCTAGTAGTACTAAACATAGTCTTCTATGTATTTGGAATTATTTTGTTCAATTCTATAGTCACACATTTATACTTTTTAGGAGGGCATATGAGGGTATTACAAGGCTTTCATTGGTATATTCAGAACTGTTTGGTGCAATTGCCTGGATATCGAGCAATTGCTCCACAGAATAAATACGTCTGTAAACCATTACCCCCTGGTGTATTATTGTGTCTGATATATACCTTTCTTTTTTTACCTTTTTTTCTATCACAACAGGGATGTGACTTCCATGTTGCAAAAAAAATGAATCAATATCAAGGAAACCTCTGTTCTTAGATATTGAGAATTAGGTCATAGTCCAGGCCATCCATTGTCATGGGGCAGGGCTCCTAAATCTTCATTTAGCTAAGCCCTTCAGTGACTGTGTCTGGTGACAGGTGGTCAGTGCTGTGAATGTCCTGAGTGGCTAGGGCCATGACTACCCTAGTGTTAGACAAAGGGTCATTAATGTGATTAAAAAGGTTACTGACAGAGTTAAAGTTGTGGCACAGAAGCAAACAGCTACTTTGGATGGCCTTTTACTGAACACCACTCACTGAGACAGAGGAGGTTCTGTCAACTGTAAACGATCCAGGCAGCTCAGAGAGTTCCACAGTCCTGTATTGTGTGTTAGGGCTAAGGTGGAGGATAACCAAGGGATTTCCACTAGTGATACTCAGGTATGGCATTTTAATATAATAGAAATCAGTTAAAGTTTAAAGTTTTTATTAAGTTTTCTTAAGTTTTATGCTCAAAGGCCCTATTCAAGGCAAAGAACACAGCTTCCATGGGAACTGATAGTATCCCAGGCTGTATTCTGCAACATCTCCAGCACGAACTAGCCTCGCCATTGAGCACCCTATTCAACCATAGCCTAAGTACAGGCTTCATTCCAGCAGAGTGGAGAACTACCATTGTCATCCCCCTGCACAAAGATGGTGCCACTACTGACCCTGGAATCTATCACCCCACTAGCTTGACAAGTCTGATCTTTAAGGCCATGGAGCATATTATTATGGACCTCATAAACAAGGACATAGGCAATTTCCAAGCACTTGACTCCACCCAGTTTGGATTTGTTAAGGTCAAATCTTGCCTGTTGAACCTGGATGACATTTTTGAGATTGTCACCAAGGCACTGGATGAGAGAAAGTCAGTACATACAGCTTACCCTGACTTGGCCAAACCTTTAACACAATCCCCCACTCAGGCATTATCGAAAATCTAACACAACTTGGCATAAATCCCTATCTCATTAGTTGAGTTTCCAGCTGGTTCACTGATAGAAACCACGAGGTCAAAATAGTATAGGTGCCAATACCTCCAACAGCAGACCTGTCACTAGTGGTGTCCCCTGGGGATCTGTCCTGGGACCCCTATTGTTTGGCATCTACTTCTCAGAGATCCAGGCAAAGGCAAAAGGACTATGACTGACCAAATCTGTGGACAAATGTAAGTTGTATAGTGTCATTGACTCCTCATATGATGTTAACATACTTCAAGAGGGTCTCACAGCAACAAATGACTGGTGCCAAAGTCATGGCCTTAAGTTAAATCCAAAAAAATGTATCATCATGCCATGTGGCAAAAACATGGTCCATACTGATTATCACATCAATGGCAATCCCCTAAGCATGCAACCTATAGTGTGAGGTACACAAGTTGACAACAATCTCACATTTGACAATCATGTAGCAGCAGTAGTCAGAAAAGCCTTTTGCTTGGTTCATCTCATCAGTAAAGGGATTGCATCAAGAAAAAAGGAGGTTATTACCTCTCTGTACTCTGCCCTCATTAGGCCAATAACTGAGTGCAGTGCCCTGTTTGGTATGTACCTCTCCAAACACCTGCACCAACAGGAAAGGCCACAGAAATGCCTCACAAAGAGGAACCATGGTATCCAACACCTTTCCTATGTGGAAAGGCTCAAATCACTATCGCTCTACTCGGTATTGTACAGATTGCTCAGAAGTGATCTGTGTCTCCCCTACAAGGCAATCTCAGACCCTGCTCTTCTAGACATGCTCCATATCTGTAAGTATAATTCCTCGGGCATTACCTAATCAAAAGGCTTAAATCTAATATGTAACATTAATAAAACCTGCTGGAGAGACATACTTGTCTCCCAGAGGCTGCCCCGTCTCTAGAATATTCTCCCCATACATGTCAAACAAAGTACATCACTGACTCTCTTCAAGCGCAACCTTGATGAGTGGATGGGAAACCACAAATTTGTCCCAGGGGTTCCACCTGTGTTCCTCAATGACAGGGGTGACAGATGCTGATTAAGATTTCTTTTTTGGGGATAAACTCTTGGCTAGGCTTGTAAGGGCCCCAGGGTCATTAGCCTAGTAATCTCCTATGATCCTATGATCCTATAATGTTTCTGTCAACCAAAACTTGTGTATCTCGCTATGGCAGCATTGAGGTCCAATGACCACCTGCACATGGTATGGGCATATATTTTTTTTTTGTAGTGGGTAATGGGATATATATATATATATATATATATATATATATATATATATATATATATATATATATATATATATATATATATATATATATATATATATAGGTCTACTTCATTTGCCCTAACTTTTGATTGACCGACACCCATTTGCCCGAGACCATTTGACTGAAATTTCATTTGACCGACACTTCATTTGACCGACAAGTATTATTGGCAAGAAAATGGGATATGCCCCCTTCCCCACTGTAGTGCGACCCTGGAGTTAGAATATATAGTTAGGGGGTGTGGGGGCGAATCTCCCCACTTACTTTTGTTTTACTAAGCAAGATTAAAGCAAAACTAAACAATATAATATGAAATTAAGTGGGGGGGCTTCGCTAAGATTGACTTGACCCCTTCTGGGGTTTCTAACTTGGGCTGCCTATGTCTGATGCAGAATAATGAGGTGGCAATGCATTTTGTTTGGAAAATACTCTTTTTATTTGTAGTGCTGGAATGCAATTTGTCAATTGTATTTGACATGAGGCTGCTCATGCTTGATGCGCAGGAAGGAAGCATAATAAACATGGAAGTAAAATATCTGTGTTTGATTGGAATGGACCATTCATAGTTGTTCGGTCTGTATTTAGTACAGACATCAGTCATGCATATAATTCTTATGACATTCCTGTTTTGATGATCATTGCTGGATTTTACAGAAGTACAGTTCATAAACATAAGTTGTGTTATCTGTTAATTATAGGTTCATTACTCACCCTTGCTACTGCTGCTGAGAAAGTGCCCTGGGACACCCTGCTGCAACTGGTTTCTGGGTATAATGTTATGTACAATGACACAAACAGTCATTATTTTGGCATAGGTGGCAGGGGTTATATTACAGGGTATGTCCAGATGTATCTAGACACCAGAACCATGATTTGAGCAGGCCAGATATACTCTATACATTTCTAGTGTGTGTGTGTAACCATCTCCTCTTACCTCCCAATAGTCCAAAAATCTAGCCAAACAGCAGAGACCTCCAAGGCAGAAAAAGCACTCAACTACCACAACACAACACCAATCACAAGACACATAACCTTCCTCACAGTGTGCCACTCCAACCAAAGCACTGATGTCCCACTCACTAGGTTAAATAAGGAGAAAGTAAAAGCTGCCTACTTCAACAACAGGTACAAATATGACTCTATCATTGTGGCATGTGTGTGGAATGACCTGAGACGCATTCCTGGACTACATGAAACAGACATAGATGAGCTCGGATTATGTAGCCCACGATTTCAACAATTGGCTAAGTTTCTGGTCACTCATTCTATCAGGATCCAGTATCTGACTGCCTGGGATGACATGATTTACAGATGCTTTTTTGACGGTGAGCCTGATCAACCCCTCTATAGTGCCTTTTTAGGCAGTGTTCCAAAGACCAAATTACCACCATAATAGCTACAAATAAATACAATGGGTCAAAATGCACTCACTCAAAACACTTCTTAAAATGGAGACATTGATATTTGTGCTGTAACAGAGGCTTTCAAGGCAGCAGAAAGCAGACCCACACTTATTTAATAACTAACTTGTTCCACATCTTTGGCCCCAAAACAGTAGCCCAACATAATGCATCAGAGATACTTTTAGTGCAGCTAAACATTCAGACAGTGATTCAAGTTGTAGCCTGCTATAGGTCCCAACCATGTCCCAAGACTCACCACTCCACATTCCTAAGCACCAGAATATCTAAAACAGAGGTGGATAACTTCATGGCACCCATGCAATTGGGGAAACAACTTTAACCCTGTCTCCCAACAAAGCACCAATCACAATACCAGTAGATTGCCAGGAACCCAGTTTTACTGCTGTACAGGTTAAAACATCACTGTCCAAGGCCATCACAGCTTCACATCAGGCTTTGTCTCTACTAAATGGTGCACTGCTACAGCCATCCTCCACAAAAAGGGAGGTGACTACAGACTGGTAGATCATGCCTGCTCAACCTGGTAGACTTATTTGAGTCAGTCACCAGAACTGTGGATGAAGGCAAGGTGGTTCATTATCACTAGATGGTTTGCGTTGGGTGCCATAATTAACTTCCCAAGTGATGTTGACATCCAATCCACTGACTGGTGTCAGAACCATGGCCTTAAGCTCAATACCAAAATGTACCATCATCTGAATTACCACATCAATGGTAGTCCACTGAACACAGAAGGCATTATAAGAGATCTGGGAACACAGGTTAACAGCAACCTCTCTTTTGACCACCACATTGCTACTGTGGTCAGAAATTCCTTCTATGTGGCACATCTCATTACTAAGAGTTTTGCATCGAGGAAGAAAGAGGTCTTTGTCTCCCTCTACTCTTCCCTCATTAGACCAATCATCAAGTACAGTGCCCCATTTGGCATGTACCTCACTAGACACCTACAACAACTCAAAGAGGATCCTAGGGCTTAAACACTTGTCCTTATATGGACAGACTCAAAAATCTACTACTACTTAGAGGCGATCTCTGCTTGACTTACAAGGCCATGTCTAACCCAACTCTGATAGAAATGCTACATCTAAAGAAATCTCAGTCCTGCCACACTACATGCTCCAGAGCCCTCAACATCATTACCACAATCAACAGAACAAGCTGGAGGGAGAGGTTCATAACCCAGAGGCTGCCCATACTATGGAATAGAATCTTCAAGAGGAATCTTGATGAGTGGATGGGAGGTAGAAAATTCACCCTCAGAGGCACTGGCAAGTAAGGTCAGGTGGAACAATGCCTGGATAATGCCCACTGTGTCCAATGTGAGTTGCTGAAAATTGCCTGTACCTAGCATATGTAAAGCTGTACATATCTGGTTTCCACTGGGATGAGTTCCCTGTCCACTCTGTAGTGCTTTAGTATTTCTATTTCTGTTTCGTCTGACAGCAACAGTAGCACTTAATATGAGACCCTATTACACATACAGATTTATAATGGCTCTAACAACCCCTAACAATTTTCAGAGTTTTCCTGTGGCTGTATTCCAGCGTGCTCATTTTATATGTTTCTGAATTGATCCACCATGACTTACTGCTTCATTAGCTTGAGCTTTGGCTATTTATATGTGCATTACCATATACAGCTGCTTGTTTTGCAGTCAGCCATGACATTTGTACAAGTTTACCATGATAAGCAACAGCCCGTGAATCAAGGGTATTAAGTGCTTTTATTTGTAAATTATCTGTTAATTACTAATCAAAATATTATGATATCAATGTACAAATCAAATTTAATATGCAATGCCAATAAAACCCTTTATTGTCCAAAAAATAATATATGTGCTGACATATTTAGTAAATAAAAATATAAATGACATTATAAAGAATTCAGTTACATTATTATGATTTAATATTCTGTCCTAGAAACAGTTAATGAGAATATGACATTAATAGTAGAATTGTTCGTAACACAGTTATCTAACTGATCTATTCTTTCATTTGAAGGTAGATTGCAATTCATTAAAATAATTGTACAGTCTCTGATTTTGTATTTAACACATACTACTTCAACAGACTCAAAATGAAAATATATAATCATTAAATTTATAACATTATTCTATGTTTTATGTTTCCCAAATAGGCATCTGATTTTGTTAAAAAAAAATCACACTGAAATTTATGACAAAAGAGAAATAGATTTTCCTGGTATAATCAGTATGGCCTAACTTTAATTATAAAAGTAATTCTTGAGATTAACACTCACTCACATTGCTGCTTAGAATGTCCACACATATCATTTCTTATTAATAACATCACAAACAAATGGGAAGAGTGTTATTAAAAAAAAAACAAATAACCAACTAAACCAAGAATTAATGATCTGGTAGACAAGAGGGGCCACACACAACAAATGGCACAACTGAAGCAGCAAACAGTTTTTAATAAATTCAGTTGAGCATTTTCAACTCAAAACAACCAATGGGCTTTGTCAGAATCTAAGACTAAGAATATATTACTTGCTTTTATCCTACTACTTCACTTCCTTTAATATTACTACCTTGTGTCATCAATTAGACATTTAAAGCTATCTTGCTTATTAAAATAAAATAAAACACACTAGGAAAAAGCACAAGTAAAAAATATGTAAAATAGAAATATACCACATAATCAACAGATATGAAGTAGTTGTCAAAACTTTAAAATTAATAAATTACAATTCAAGCACATAAAGCCATTTGATGACCTTTATTGAATATTATCAGATAAAAACTTTATTCACACAGAAACAGTAACAATTATCTTCATCGCATACCTACTCACCCTGTTACCTCCTTCACCAGGGCAGCATACCTACTCACCCACCACATAATGCAGGACCACCAACCACCAAAATATTCTTCAAAATCCCAACTCATGCCAAAATGTATCTAACCTACTTAACAACTCAACCATTAACTTTCTAAAACTATAGGACTGGGACAACTTAGTTTGTCCCATTTGTCCTGACCCTCCTTTAAATAAATCACACCAAACATAAAGCCATTTGACGACCTTTATTGAATATTATTAGATAATAAACTTCATTCACACAGAAATAACACTTGTCTTCACCCTGATACCTCCTCCACCAGGGCAGTCACCTCCTGCCAAGCCAACCATTAGCCAATGAATTCTCCTTTATTAAAATAGCCTCCAGCAGCTCACTTATAATACAGGACCACCTTCCTTAGAGGGGGAAGAGAAGAAGACAATCCTGTCTTTCTTCTCTGCCACCAGCCTGATCCCAGCCTGTTCCCCCTCCTAAACCCTAGCCTCAATCATACCCTCCAAAAACAGCTTCAAATAAAGATTAAACAAATCCAACACCACCTCGTTCAAATGCACCCCATCAGAGTGATACCAAACATCCTATCCATCCCCAAAATCTCTATGTTCAATAGTATGCATCCCCAACATTCTTAATTGCCTAGCCAACCTCTGATTAATAAACTACATACCCCTTTCAATAGCCCTATAACTATAAGCATTCCTCCAATACAAATGAGGAACCAACTCTGACCAAACGATATCCATACCCAGGTACAATGTCTGCAACCTCAACAAATCCTGTAGAGCAATATCTACTAATCGCTTCTTAGAAAGATTTCCAAGATCATTGCCTCCCAAATGAATCACTGATATGCGAGGACACCCTACGCTCAATTTAACTTGCTCAAATTCATGCAACAACCTGTCCCACCTAAGATCCCTTAACCCCATGCCACATCACTGACATCCTAAATGGGACAAACCCAGATTTTTCCCATCTTCCCTGACTAATGCATGCTTCTCCTCCCAGTGGATATAAAGTGCCCCAAGATGACAATCTGTTTCTCTAGAAAAGAGGAAAAGAAAGTCATTAATCAGACCAACAAATATATGATACAAATGCATTTGAAGACCACCTCCCCACTCTTTTAATAACCTCAATGGAACTACCCTCTCTAGCTAAATCTGAAGCCCTGCTAATTTGAAAAGAATGAGCTGCAAACCTATCTGCTGGAAATCCCATGCAATGTAAAACCCTCCTAATCAAACATATGAATCTACTACTTGACACAACCTTCCCATCCACCGAGCAAAAAATTAGCTCAGATAAAACCCCCTTCTACCTCCTCCTGAATTCCTTGGCCCACCTTACTGGACAAAGGCTACCATTCCTGTCAGACTTAAGCACCACCAGTAAACCTTTACCTAGTTGATCTGTCTTACTCCTCCAAAACGCAACAGTAACCTCTCCCTCCCCTTTGATAATGTCCTTCCAACATAACGAACATAACAACTCAGAAACATGGAAGGTGCCAAAATATAGCCATGTACACAATGTGCTCCACATGAAATAATCCAAGGACCCTTCTTGTAATAATGCTAACCCTTTCAACAAAACATTCAATACTGACCTCTACAGCAGCCATCTCATATCCCTATACTCCCCAACCACTCTCCCGCACCCTTTCAACTTCTGCCCTATGTCCATAACTTTGTAAAGTCCTGCAACTCCGATACCTTAGTGAAAATGCTAATAGCAGCCAAATCCTCCTTGTCCAACTATAACACCTTACCTAATTCCCAAGCTCAAGCTACATATTGCAATAATAATTCCTCTGACCACACACCTTCCTCTTCTGTCAACTGCAGAACAAACCGATCAAAATCAGAAAGAGCCCTACCGCAAGCCTTCCTTGTAGAGGGAGCCCAAGAATGACACACCAACCTCCTGGCTTCCTCGAACCAAGTTTCCAAACCTCCTCTGGCAGTATTTCTGGTAATTCCTTCGCCCCTGGGTCCAATAGCCGAAACCTGCAAAACTGAAATCGGGACAAGCTATAAGCAATATCATTTTGATACCAGGCACATGTACTGCTGAAAATGAAGAATTGATTAACAGACTCTGCAAAACTAATTTATGTAATACTAACAACAACAATCCCAATATAGCCATCTTCTTTTGTATCACCCTCACCACTGCCATATTGTCAGAATGATAAACTACTCGCATGTCCCGTAACTGCTCCTTCCACACTACAGAAGCTACCCATATCGGCATCAACTCTAAAAAGGCCACATCACGCCTCACTTCCTCATGCCATGCCTGAGGCCATTTAGCCACAAACTACTGACCTCAAAAGTAAGCCCCCATGCCAGTGCCCCCAGCCACATCTGTAAATAACTGAAGTTCCCCCTGCCCTATCCAGTCAGCCTACCAGAAAGAGATTCCATTGTAATGCCGCAAAAATCCCTCCCACAACAACAAATTCTCCTGGTCCAATTTGGACACCCTAACCCAATGATGTTTACTCTGGTCCCATTTCAACATAAACACCACTGACCTACAAAAGGTATGCCCTGGGTGTACTGCTCGACAGGCAAAGTTCAAAAGCCCCGACAACTCCATAAATGCTCAAACCTGTATCTTATTCTTGCTCAGCACCAAAAGTATAGCCATCCAAAGTGTCACTAACTTATCCCTGGGAAGATAAAACCATCCCCATTCTGCATCTACTGTTAATCCCAAAATTTCTAGTGCTCTCACCGGACCTTCCATCTTATGCTGAGCCAACGTTACCCCAAGCTCTTTTCACATGCTTGTAAACTCTTGCAAACCTTCTTGAGCCTCTGCCCAGCCTTCATCCACCAGCAAGAAATCATCCAGATAATGCCCTGCCTTTTGCGTTCCCACTCTCTGCTGCCATATCCAATGCAGTACCCTACTAAACTTCTCAAACGTTGCACATGCCACTGAACATCCCATGGGTATATCTTTGTCAAAATAGTACTTCTCACCTACTCTCATCCCCAACAACGGCCAATCCTCACTCCTAATTGACAACAAATGAAAGGCAGACTCAGTGTCAACTTTAACCAGCCATGGCTCCCAAAACTCCTTAATTACCTTCATGGCATCATCTAAGGATGCATAATGCACCCTAACCTCCTCCTTTGCAATAAAATCATTCACTGAATTCCCTTCCAGATGCGACAGGTGATGTATCAATCAGAAGTGCCCCACCCATTTTTTTCGGCAGTAACCCCAAGGGCGACACCTTGTAATGACTGAAAGGAGGACTGTCAAAAGGACCCAATAAATGCCACACCCTATGCTCTTTTTCCAGCAAACCTTGCAAAATATCCTCTTTACCTCGCACTGATCGCAGGTTCTTACAACCCTCCCACTACCCCCCACACTGGACTTAATAGAAAACCCCCAGTGAAACCCCTTGTGTGTCTCAATTTTAATCAGCCCACCAGGAAACTGCCTAAGCATAACCTGCAGAACCTCTACCTTAATGGAGAATGGAACCCCTTCTCCTGTTTCCTCTAAAGAACCAGCTTCCCTGAGCTCCATGAAAATGACTCCTACCCTGCACCAGTTGAAACCCTTGTGAACCAAAATAAAACACTATCATGAGCTGTAACATTGGAATTCAGTGCAGAGAGGTCCTGCCATCCACAAAAAAGTCTGAATGACTCCTTCCACATCTCGAACAAGTGTGCAAATTTGCACCCTACCCACGAACAAGAACCATTATTGAATGACCAACGTACACCCGATCCTTCTCCTCTGCTAACCCTCCTGTTAAAGCCACCATATCTACCCATCATCATAGCTAACCATATATCTGGATGACGCACCTCCCAATGTAGTGACTGGCCTTTCGTTTGCAAAAACGCTGATCGTACCATAGCCATGCATTCCCCAGACTTAGCCATTGTGCCTCCCAAATAGTAAAGAAATAACCTAGAAGTGGCAGGGCTAATGATCCATCCCTTTCCAACTGCACGGCCATATAGTATATAAAGCCGCCCACCCAATTATTCCATGTTCTAGGGTGAATCTTACCTACCCTCTTCCTCACCAAAGCCACTAAAGCTGCCAACACATCCTTACTATTAGCTGACTCTGACGCCACTAATCGCTGGACCCCTTCTGCATCGATCAACTCGAATACATCAACATATTCTCCTTTCCAAATTTTCTTTTTCACCGATCCCGGAATATGTGGCATCAAAGGACCACTCCTGCCTCCTGCCCTAAGGCTTGTGTGGCTAACCAGTCTCCCAGCTGAAGCCCAAAATCTGGGTCTTCCTCCGGATCTAAAGTCAAACTCTCCCCTGAACCTACACCAACCCCAGTCACATCTCCAACAGTGTACCCAGCTACCTGTGCCATCCCCCTCTCTGCACCCTCCATCACTTGCCATCCCCTCCTGACCTCTCCACCTAATAATTCCCCTTCCTCTACACTACCACCAAAATCCTCATTACTTCCTTCCTGAGCCAGCACCAATGAAGCAAAACCATTACTTGCACCTTCATCTTGAGATGTACTGGGAGCCGAAGCCTCTACTACAGTCATCTGCTTTGCTGCCCACTACCTTTTCCCCTGGGCTGGGGCTCTCGACATGGTACATCGCCTCTTCTGCCCTGGCGTCTGTCCCTGTTCAGTTACCGTCTCAGACGTCGCCACCTCCTGAAATAACTCATCCTCCTGGGCCACAATAGCTTGCCACTGCTGATGTAATCGTGGTAAGTTAGCCATCTGTAACAAAGAAAAGACAACATTAATACGTGTCCTTGGACCATTATGCCCTGTCCCCACTCCCCTTTTGCAGTGACCTACCTTAGCCCTGTGGGACGAGAGAGAAAAAAAAACACAGACCCAGTACAACATACTCACCACACTTCACCACTACGCTCTGAGATGTTGAGTGATCTGCCAGGACCCTGGTCAGACATTCAACCCTGCCAAGGCTCACACCCCACCCTGCACACCATTGTCAAAGCAATGTACTCTTGCACCCTTCTGGGTTGTCCATATCCCCCACCATCTCGACACTTTTAAAATAGTCATTCAATTAACTTAAGACATTAAAATAATTAGAGAATGTGAATTAATATACATTTCGTGAAGTAAAATAAGTATTCAGCTCTTAATTATTGTCCTTATTTATTAAGTATAACTCACCACCTTTGTCCAAAAGGCACTAGTGTTAATAGGGGTTAAGATGGACAGAGATAAAATTTGAGTCAAAATCAGGGATGTCCCTGCAAATCAAGGAAGTTGAGAGCTATGCTCAGACCCTAGGATGCTGTCCTCGACAATCACTCATATACCACTATACCCTCTGCCTGTCTCCAAATGTGTCCCCATTACTGCTGTTTTCCCCTATTTTTTTTTTTTTTATATAAAATGCATGGCTATCTGTCCATGTGGGCCATGTTAAGCCTAATCCCTTTCTAGTGGCATAATTATGCTACTTCTCTTCTTATTTATTTATTTATATTTTATAAGAAAAGACCTCTGGTCCTGGACTCCCATAGCTCTCCCTGCTCAACAGGGAGAGCATTAGGACACATGCAGCAACAGCCACCACCTCCAACATGCATGCATGAAACCAATGGCCCTGTCAGTACCACCACAGCTTACCAAACCCGCAAAATGTTAAGAAGAATGGTTGAGTGAACCGGACAGCCACACAAACCAACCAGGTAGGAATTACAGTATCCCCAACCACTACCACCAATGCTAACTCCCAGAAAAAACAAAAGGGGAGAGAACAACCCGCCATAGCTGCCAATCATGACCACCAGGCATACCGCAAACAGGCCGCCGAGCCTCAGGCCTATGCTCAGACCGCATGGACCTACCTCCCCTCTTTGGGCCATCTATACCACAATCAGACCCACAAAATGAACCTGAACCACCACCGGACCACCAATGATCATCCTCCACAACACCACCACACCACTGGACCACCAGGACACCAAGAAACTGACAGCCAAGCCACCAGGTAAGCCACACCACACTCCAGTCAAGCATCACACACCACTATCCATACCTCCTATCAAATACCAACTCCAGCCCTTTCCATAGGCTCCCTACCTCCACCTCTCTTTCCAGTAATCCATATCACTCTACCAACTCCCCTGTACCCAAGGAGAGAGAAAAAAAAGGGTACCGATTCCACATCGCTCCTCAGTCCCACCCACACCATCCGAGGCCTACCCTAATCCATGATACCTACAGGTCATCTGGACATGAGCTAGCTGTAACACCACCAACTCACGCCTACTTAAGCATGGGACCGGGACAACTTAGTTTGTCCCAAACTTCATTTGTACTGACAAAAGTTTGAGCACTGATTGAATAGACAAAAATTAATTTAAACCCGGTGGGGAGTTGCCATTACATTTGAGCTCTCAAAATAATTCCTTATATTCAAGTTTTATTTCCCAGTCTCCCCTTTGCAGGTTCATATTAACTTTCTCTAAAATGGCAAATTTGAATCCATTATGTTCACCATTCAGTTACAAATGTTGAAATAGTGCATTATTACCATTCATACTATTTATAATACGATTGTAGTGATCATAAATTCTCTTTCTAAGTGGTCTTTCACTCTTGTCTACATAATAACTAGGGCAAGCTGAACACTTGGCCTAATACACTTTACTTGTAGTTGAACAATTACCTTTCCACAGTGACAGTATACAATTAAATGTATTGTCAAGTGTTAAAAATGTATCTTCCAAAATAAATAGACCCTACTTACAGGGAGCAAATTTAAGGCCCCTGTTATTTCTTAGCGCTTTTAGTAACTTCACTACTTTTATTACTCTCAAAAATGTCCTTCAAATTCACGTGCTGTTTTACACACAAAATTGGGATATGGTTCTACCACTTGGTATAGCATCAAATTTTCCCTTATAATGCTCCACTTCTTACTTACAATATTTGTAATATATTATGAGTTGTCATTGTAGAGTTTCACCATAGCTCTTTCAAAAACTTAGTCATTTTCTATAACTTGCACAGTACTGGGTTTTTGATTTTCAAACAACCTTATACCTAAAAAGGGGTTTCTACTTTAGTTAAAATTAAATTTACAATTTCTTAGATAATATAATTAGACACAACTTATCTAGTTACTTTTTACATGTCAGTATATTATTTACTAAATTATCATTGCATTGTAGTTATCAAAATGTATTATTTTCTTTGCTGAGGTATATTTCTCAAACTCCTATTAAGTTACTCCCTAGTCTCAATCTATATGAATTAAAACAATTTATTTCTATTCCTTTCTTAAGCCTCACTTCCTTCTTCCTTTGTTATATCTTCATTTATATTTCCTGAGACAATGTGTGCAATACATTGCCTGATTTTCTCCCTCTTGCATTCTTTCATTTTATTTATCATGTCTGTTTTTAAGAAAGGAAAATTCCCCTCCATTATCTAAAACTTGCAATAACCTTCTATTATTTTAGCATAAATATGCACTACTTAGGTACCATTTTGGCCCTAAGAAATTAATCCTTCCATATAATATGCTGCGTTAATAGATATAATATCATCACAGCTGTTCTGTCTATCCACATGTTCCACATTGCTGGTGTGTAGTGTTTCCTACTTTCATAAACCACAGGGCCAAAATGTTGAAACACTTACCTGTGATCCTGCCAAGATGAAAAAAATGTTTGTTAACAACCCTTACACCAGCAGCCTCTCTTGCACCTACAACCATGCATTTCAACTAACAAATGCCTTGGCGTTCACATAGTCATCATCCTTTCCACTTTATGTACCTTGTCTACATGACACTTAAAATAATGTACTTCTACCATTAGGTCATTAATCTACTTCTCTATAAAGATATGGGGTCCCCTCCATCTTCCCCTTCCATTAATTCAGAAATTTGCACATTTTTTGCTAGCCTTCTTTTTCTAAAAGGCTTCACATTTTCCCAAAAGGACATCAATAATGTGTTTCACCTCCTTTACTCCACCTTCCATTTGGTGATCAGCTTATTGCATCCCCTCAACTCACCTGCCTATCATCTTCACCACTCCCACTTCTTGGGAAAAGTTAACCTCTCACCTGACTTTACTAACTCTGCCTTTAAGGCTGTGTCCTCCAACATCAGAGTTTGAAAGTGTTTGGATATAAGATCACATTTAACCTCCAAATACACCACTTACCAAAGCATAGGATCACGCAACCACACACCACCCCTACACACTCTTCATTAAATACCTGCTCATCACCATTCAGCCTGACTTTATGGGGTCACTGATGGATCTTCTGATCTAGTCTACATCTTGACTCACAGCTCAAGGTACCCCCCATTCCAAAAATTAAACCCTATTTTTTATTTGGACTGTGAACAAAAATCCTTTGAATGTTTTATCTCAGTTTTCTGGGGGGAGGTTTTTTTTTTTTTTTTTTTTTTTAAGATATTTAACTTTAATGGCTATATTTTGGTCTTCAGAATGTGGGTGTTGCAGACATAGCAGGTATAAACTACAATAATAAAGCCTACATATCATGGCTTCCACAATAATGTTTTTGATTTGTTGTTCTTCCATTCAGAGGACTCTCAGCTGCTTCAATGGCCTATTGTTGTCCAGTGCATCCACAAAACCATTCCTTACATCCACATGCATTAATTTCACAAAAGACAGTCGTGTGAAACTGTCTTATGGGATATCATCCAATCCTCTGCATGCAACATAGCTGAAGCTCTGCCCCCCCCCCCCCCATATATAGTGTTCCACATGCATCCTTTGCTTCTATCAGGAATCAAAAACAGAGTTAAATCCCAGGTGTACACAATCCCCCTGGGATGGGCAAGCCCAGCCTCTGGCCTCAACACCAGTGAGGCTCATTCTTCAGAAATATTTTTCTTAAATGTGATTTAAAAGTAATTTTAAAATAGTTACTAAAAGTCCTTCCTACAGTGAGTTCATGTTCTACATCTCTAAATCTTTATGTTCATATGTGGTTAGGAAGGTAGACGTTGCCTTTGAACAACTGACATTCACACATCAGCAAATCAACTAAATCATGAATCAGCTTACAGCTGTACTGTAAAAAGCTTCCTCCACAAGAGAAGTAGATGTCTCCTGATAATCAAAGGACAAACTATTCAACTTGTATTCAGATAAGAAAACTGGCTGATGTACTATTCTACTAACTAATGGAGGATGATGTACTATTCTACTAACTAATGGAGGATGAATGTGAGGTATGTACAATCTAGGTCAGAGAAACCTTCCATCTTCTCTCACTCCCTTGTGGTCACACTGATTAGACCCATCACTGAGTAAAATACCCTGTTTAGAATATACCTTAGTAAGCATATTAAGCAATAGGAAAGACCCTCAAGATTTATAACTAAAAAATTAATTTCCTTAAAGATCTCAGTTACCAAGCAGGACTGGAGAATTTACCTCTATACTCAGTTTAATATAAACTCTTTAAGGGTGATTTCTGCCTTGCTTACAGAGCTATGTGGGATATAATAGTCTAAGGACTCTTGTTATATTTATTATACAGTCCAGCTGACACTAGGATGAGATGTAAATTTATTCCCCAAAATATTTAAGATAAGGTGGGAGGTAAAGATTTGTCATGCAAATTCTAATCCTCTAGAACAGGTATGGGCAAACTACGGCCTGGGGGCCACATGCGGCCCGTTAAACATTTTGATTCGGCCCGCCAAACTTGAAAAAATTTAATAAATTAACCTTGTTAATGTTTTATTTCCCCTGCAATTCTGACGTTTCCTCACTAGATGGCGCACTCTAGATATATTGGCTTTGTTGAGGTGAAGCGTAGGCCTATTACTCCACGTTTGCACTTTACCCTTTGACCCACCGCCCCTCTATGAAGATGAGCGGACCCAAGAAAAGGAAATTGGACAGAGAATGTCGAGTGTTCAATAAGGAGTGGACAACTAAATATTTTTTATCCGTGATACGCACGTTGTTAAAATAAACAGTGCGCGCAGATCAAATATAACGCTTCACAGACTGACTTGCTGCAACTGTTTCATCCTTGCACTGGTCGTTGTTGACTTTTGGCACCGGGGAAACAAATTGAATAAAAGGAACAGGACAAGTACATCTGCATCTCCTACCGTTTTTGAAAAAAAAGACAGTCAGGAGGAGAGTGATGGTGATATCCTGAAGGATAACAGAACTTTCAGTGCTTTAAAATAAAATGGTCATTTATTTGATTTTCAGTGTTTAAAGACTCATTTCGAAGAGATTTTATTGTAATGCTTTTCTTCATTTTCATTAGAAATTAAAGCACATGTTTTCTCCATATCCAAAGATGTGTATTTTTCCCCCAATGAGGTGCTGTTTTCAAAGCATGCCATCTATCTGCTCCTGTTCCGGCCCCTT
This sequence comes from Protopterus annectens, assembly GCF_019279795.1. NCBI lineage: Eukaryota > Metazoa > Chordata > Ceratodontiformes > Protopteridae > Protopterus > Protopterus annectens. The sequence goes on along the minus strand of NC_056731.1, from coordinate 1,989,210,346 downwards.
TGTCAAATGTTAGAACTCAATGTGGCCCACGAATCAAAAAGTTTGCCCACCCCTGCTCTAGAACAAACTTTCTGCCCAGGTGAAATAGAATGATACACTGTTTGCCTTTAAAAGGAGCTGGACACCTGGATGAGTATTTTCAGCTCTGGTATGGCTGACTTAGAGATGCCAGAAAAGGGATGCAAGACATATGGGTGTGTACTGAAAAGCTGGAAATGGCCACTGAAGTCAGTTGCATTGTAGCTCCTATGATCCCAAGATCTTTAGCCAAAAAGCAATGCTTTTTTAATACAAGCATTTTTTTTGCAATTGACCAGAAAGCCCAGATCCAGCTTTTGTAATTTTTTTCTTTAACTGCAGTATTTCTTTCTTTCTTCCATATTTTTAAACATATGTATTTGTTGATCCCATATAATTATTGTTACTTCAGTTATAATATTACTGTATGGTTCATGTTTCCATTTCCCTCAGCTATCTGTATATATTAATGTTATCACAGTCTGCAGTGTAATGACACTGCCCTACATTATCATGTCCATCTTTATGTCATCTTAGCCATTATTGTTTCTAATTTTGAATCATCATCTATTTTTCTGTAGATTATGTGAATCAATATGTCTGGAGTCTACTTTCATGAGTTGAAATTCTTAGCCTTTCATCTTTCAGTTTTAATTTACCTCTCCTTAACCTAATCTTTATCTCAAATAGAAATGTCTTAAATGATTTTCTGCATCTTACTTTCACTGTACAGTTCACAGAGTTGTTATCACCTCCTATAGTGATTGTAATTTATGATAACATGGAACACCTTTTATATTCCATATGGATATTTCTTTGATAATACCATATTTTTTAACTGCAACCATTTATTTTCTTAGCTGTTAGAGTGTTGTACATGTCAATTTTTTACCCAACTGGCATTATGCAAATAAACTCCCTAACTAACTAACTAACTAACTAACTAACTAACTAACTAACTAACTAACTAACTAACTAACTAACTAAAATCTTCTCTCCAATTAGTTAGCTTTATATTAACTCTTGAGCCCTAATTATCATACCTTATAGCCAATCAAAGCTTATTTTTGTGTTCAATTTTCTCCTTCTTGGGTATTTTTTTCTTTTAAAATGTTGGCTCCTTTATCTTGTGAATTATGATCATGTACATATATAAGGTATTGCATTATTCTCTGGCAAAGTGCCCAGATAATGTCTATACCAGATTAAAGTGTTATGGTCAGATTCAATAAAGCCAAAACAGTCCATTTGCACCATGCTGAATACACAGGTGCACACTGTTTTGGATTCAGTAAGTGACTCTGCACAGTGTGTAGAGCCGCACAACCACACAAACAAGTTAAACACCATTGTAGGCAAATTACAACATAAGCAGGTGAATTGTATGCTAATCAACCAATCCAAGTTGGAGGAGCTATACAACAAGCTATAAACCAACTATATAGATTCAGTGCTGGTTTTACCTATGAATTTCAAAACCTATAGGAGTACAGTCATGGAAAGGAGTCTACACAGAAACAATGTTAGGGGCTACTGTTGCTTTTATTCATGTGTTCATAGGTTCATAGGTTCATAGGTTCATAGGTTGGTACTAGGCTATCAGCCCTAGGGCCTATACAAGCCTAGCCATAACAATTCCCTGGCTATTTCTTCCCACATTATTTACTTTCCTGGACCCTTGTCTAGCAGGGTGACTGACGTGATCCTTGGGGTGAATTTCCTTTCTCCCATCCAATCGTCAAGGTTCCTCTTGAAGAGGTCCAAAGAGGCACTCTGCTTGATATGTATGGGCAATCTATTCCAGAGTCTGGGGAGTCTCTGGGTCAGGAACCTATCCCTCCAGCATGTTTTGTTTATTGTGAGGACAAGGTTTAGATCCCTGGAGCGTGTAGCTCTGAGGGATTGGGATTTTTATGTAGCATGTCCAACAGCTCTGGGTTTGACATGGCCTTGTATGTTAAGCAGAGATCGCCTCTGAGTAGACGATATGCAACAGAGTATAGCTGGAGTTTTTTAAGGCGGTCAGCGTAGGGCATCTGCTTTAGGCCTGTGATTCTTTTAGTGAGGTATTTCTGAGGCCTTTCCAGTTGTTGCAGATGTCTTGAGAGGTACATACCAAATGGGGCGTTGTATTCTATAATGGGTCTAATCAGGGATGAGTACAGTGGGACAATGACCTCCTTTTTTCTGGATGAAAAGCCCTTCATGATGAGGTGTGCCACATAGAAGGATTTCCTGACTGTTGTGGCGATGTGGTTATCGAAGGTGAGACCACTGTCCACCTGTGTCCCTAAGTCTCTTATCACACTTTCTGCGTTTAGTGTACTGCCACCTATATGGTAATTCATGGATACATGTTTTTTCCCAAAGGGGATAACAATACATTTCTTGGCATTGAGCTTGAGCCCATGGCTCTGGCACCAAGCATCTGTTTCTGTAAGGCCCTTTTGCAGTGTATCCACATCATTTGTGCATGTGCAACATGCTGAAGTCTATGCCACTGTTGCTGCTGCTACTGCTAATAGACCAAGGGCAAGAAGGAAAAGATATTTCAACTCCATAAACTTATCACAGTCTACATGATGTGGAAATTGTAGAGCGGTGCATGGTGGATGGAGACACACTACAGAAACTCTGCAACCTCTGGAATCCTCATCTCAGAGCCAGGGCAAACTGAGGGGAACCCCTCCCAGTGGAGATAAAGGTATGTGTAGCTTTTAGAAATTTAGTGATCACATATATTTTCCCCCTACTCCTGAGAATAGACACAGAAAGGTGCAGGAGTTCTACCCTGTAGCACACTACCCTGTAGTACTGGGTACCATAGATTGCACACATGTAGAAATTAAGGCACCACCTGGGGAACAAGGAAGGCTCTACATTAATAGAAAGAGCTTCTACTCTATTAACTGCCAGGTTATGTGTAATGCTAAGGAAATCATCTTGAATGTGTGTGCTGACAACCCAGGCAGTTACCATGACTCACATATCTGGCATCAGATGTTCAGTAGCAAGGGTTTCCCACAGGGTCATTTATGCAGGATGTAGGTTATGCACTGGAAATGTGGCTGATGATACCCATCAGAAATACACACAGACCTGCTAAAGAACACCAAAATGAGGCACACTCTCAAACCAGAAATATCATAGAGCATGTGTTTGGGCTGTTGAAGTCACAGTTCCAGGGTTAGATACATCTGGGGGAGTCCAGCAGTACAATCCATGTACATGTACTGAAATATTTACCATCTGTGCCATGCTACACAACATCATCCTGACAAAACAGCTTCATTAGGATAAACAAGGGGGTGAGGTGCATATCCCATCACCAATGGCAGGCTTACCACAGCCACACGCAGGTGAGAAGTCAGAGGGGAAAACAGCAGCCTACCTGGAAGCTCCTTCTGGGGCATGCTTTCTGTCTCTGAAAGAGTAGCACTAAAGTCAAAGAAATGCTGTTCTCCACTTTCCTGGTAAATGCCTGGATCCCTGACAGTAGACAAGAGTGCTTCATTTGCTGTTAGTGGTGGCTGTGTAGCAGCCCCCCCCCCCCGGTATCCATCTGATCATGCATTACTGCAGCTTCTTTTCTCCATGTAGATGAGATCATGTCATTGGTCCTATGACACACCTGATCATATGTTCTGCTCTGACTGCCTACTGCACTGACATATGCAACTATCTGTTGCCAAATATACGTTCTGACTGACATGTCCCTATGTCCCCTCTCAAGCAAAAAAGCACCATGTCATAAAGCTTCCACAGTTACCTGATTCTCTGGGACACTGAAGGGTGATTCTTGGGGATTGAAATGCCTGGGTGCCATAGACCTAGGTGTCCTAAAAGACAACACAAGGATAATACACATAACTATCACATAACTACAAAATAACCGTTCACAGATAACACAGAAAACTTAGCATTTCAGTATTACCAACTGGACAACCATAAAACAGTCTAGATATTTGAAATGTGAAAAACAGACTGGATGCAAAAAAAAGGGGGGAGAGTAACAATAGTAATATATCCTATTTTGTGGCATAACAGAAATGCAGCTTTGCTCCTCCACCCCTAAAAGAGCAGGCACATTTTGATAACAAACCATCATTGAAATGTTAAAAGTGCTAACAAATGAAATGTCCCTGAAACATGCCTACAGATTTAACACATAACATTCCATTTTAAGATATGGTCAATCATGTATACCTGTGAAATGCCCTGACAAACATGCCAATGTGATCTAAGGCATACACATAAACATTTAGCATTTGCTAATATCTATCTATCTATCTATCTATATATGTGTATATATATATATATATATATATATATATATATATATATATATATATATATATATATATATATATATATATAGGTTCATAGGTAGGTACTAGGCTATCGGCCCTGGGGCCTATACAAGCCCAGCCAAAAAGGTACCCTGGCTTTTGTCACCCAAGAAAATTATTTTCCTGTGCCACTGTCAAGCAGAGCCACAGAGGTGATCCCCGGGGTGAATTTCCTATTTTCCATCCAATCATCAAGATTTTTCTTGAAGAGTGCTAATGAGGAGCTTTGTTTGATATAGATAGGTAGTTTATTCCATAGTATGGGAAGTCTCTGGGACAGGAATCTATCCCTCCGGCATGTTCTGTTTATTGTGGTGACAAGGTTTAGGTCCCTGGGGCGTGTAGCTCGGAGGGATTGGGATGTCTTTAAGTGGAGCATGTCCAACAGCTCTGGGTTTGACATAGCTTTGTATGTTAGGCAGAGATCACCTCTGAGTAGGCGATATGCAATGGAGTAAAGCTGTAGTTTTTTGAGACGGTCTGCGCAAGGCATCTGTTTGAGGCCGGCAATCCTTTTTGTGAGGTATTCCTGTGGCCTTTCCAGTTGTTGTGGCTGTCTTGTGAGGTACATACCAAAAGGGGCGTTGTACTCTATAATGGGTCTAATGAGGGATGAGTAGAGGAGAACAATGACCTCTTTTTTTCTGGATGAGAAACCTTTTGTGATGAGGTGTGCCACGTAGAAGGATTTCCTGACTATTGTGGTGATGTGATTATCAAAGGAGAGACTACTGTCCACCTGTGTCCCAATGTCTCTTATCACACTTTCGGTGTTAATTATACTACCGCCTATGTTGTAGTCCACGGGTACAGAGTTTTTACCAAAGAGGATGACAATGCACTTTTTGGCACTAAGCATGAGGCCATGACTTTGACACCAGGCATCTGTCTCAGTGAGGCCCTTTTTGTAGGATGCCCACATTGTTAGAGATTTCAATTATGGCTCCTAGTTTGCAGTCATCTGCGAGCTTTGTTAGCCAAAGACCTTCTGTGTTAGCCTGTACTTCAGAGAAGTAGATACCAAACAGGAGAGGACCCAGGACTGAACCCTGTGGTACTCCACTTGTCACTGGTCTGAAGTCGGATTTGGAGTCTGCTACTTTCACAGTGTGGGTTCTGTCAGTGAGCCAGTTGGCAACCCATCTTGTGACATAGGGATTTATACCTAGTTTAGTGAGTTTATCTATAATTTTAGAGTGGGGGATGGTGTCAAAAGCCTTGGCAAGATTTAGATAGGCTGTGTGAACCACCTTACCCTTGTCTACGGCTTTGGTGACTGCTTCAAAGAAGTCTATCAGGTTTAGGAGACATGATCTGCCTTTTACAAACCCGAACTGGGTGGGATCCAGAGTTTGGAGATTACCAATGTCTTTGTTTATAAGTTTCATGATGATACGTTCCATGGCCTTGCAGACCAGGCTCATCAGGCTAATGGGGCGGTAGTTCCCAGGGTCCGTGGTGGCTCCCCTCTTGTGGAGTGGGATAACTGTTGCTGTGCACCATTCAGCAGGCACAAAGACTGAGGTGAGGCTATGATTGAACATGGTACTTACGTGGGGTGCCAGTTCATTCTGTAGTTCATGTAGAACACAGCCTGGGATGTTGTCTGGTCCCAAGGATGCTGTGTTCTTGGCTTTGGAGAGTGTGGTTTTTACCTGTGCAGCCATGATTACAGGAACTTTGCATTCTTCTGGTATAGAGATAGGCTCTTTAGGGGGTGAGAGAGGGGTAAAGTTAGCACTGAACCTATCTGCCAGGATGTTAGCAATATCAGTTGCGTCTGTATATTTAGTGCCATTGTGCTGTAACTCAGAGCAGATCTGAGTGTTGCCATTGAGATTCTTGACATAGCTATAGAATGCTTTGTGAATGTCTTTAGAATCAGGAGGATTTTATCAGGGATTGCAGCTTCTTACTGAAGCTGACCAGGGAGCTCCTCCACTCATGGGATTTTACTCTCTTTTGCAAGAGTTTCTTCCTTCTGTTTTACAGTTTGTTTATGGCAGGGGACCACCAGATTGGCTTCCTTTTTTGGAGGATAGCATCTTGGTTCTGTTTGGGATAGCACGATCCATGCACTCATGTAAGTGCTTATAAAGTGCAATTGTGTAGGATTCAGTAGTCGTAACTGTATTGTCCATCTGCATGGGTGTCATGAAGTTCACCACTTCTGTCTTAAGAAGCATGAAGTTGGCTTTTGAAAAATTTTTTACCATGGTTTCCTTAATGGGGGGAGGGGGTGGAGGCAGGATGTGGCTATCTAGGGTAATTAGCTTATGGTCAGATCGGACCAATGAGGCATTGACTTCTGGTGTGGAACACCAGTCACTCATATTGGTAATGACTAGATCTAGAATATTGTTTCCCTTGGTGGGGATGTGGATAAGTTGATCCAGGGCATTGGTGTTTATGAATTTCAGAAAGCGTTGAGTGAAGGAGTTGGTACATGAGAAGTTTTCCCAGTTAATGGTGGGGCAGTTGAAATCGTCCATGATTAGGGTGTTTAGTTGAACTCTAATATTTTCCAGTACATCAAGAAAAGAGGAGTGGGAATCTTGGGACATGGTGGGTGATCTGTAGCAAGCTACAATTTGGACTGCAGTTTTGCCCAGAGTTAGTTGCACTTGGATAACCTCGGCTGCATTATGCTGAGCAACTAGGCTGGAGGTGTGGATATCCTTAATGAATATGGATACACCTCTGCTTTTGGTGTTCCGGTCCAGGTTACATGACCGAAAAGTGTGGTATGAGTTATAGCCTGGTAGTGCAGGGGTGCTCTCTGGAGCCTTGAACCAGGTCTCAGTCACTGCAAAGATATTGATGCTCTCCATTTTAAGGAGTGCCTCGAGTGAGTGCATTTTGATATTTAGACTTCTTGCATTGAGTAGCATCACGCTCAGTTTTTGCTTGCCTGTTCCTAAGCATATTTTTCTTAATGACATTTCAGCATATGCAGTATAGAGCTGAAAAATGCAGGCATACCTTCTCAAGTTCAGTAATCTTCTGTGCAGATATATCCCAAAGTAATAGCCTCTTTTCTGTTCTCCACATAATCAAGTCTCCTCACCTTCAGGTTCCCTAACTACACAGTTTTCTTTTTATGGTGTAGATTCAGGACTATCAGCACAGTGAAGATGCACTTCACATGTGAACGCATTAGAATTGCTGAATCCCAAATACTTGGCTCCTTGTAGCACTTGTAAATATAGTTCAGACACTCCCACAGTGATTGCTTTTAATGGATTGCAACTGTGACTGATTACTGGTAGGGAGAAGAAAAACACAACACCAATGCGGACTGCCCTACATTCAGGGGTGTGTCAGGTTAGACTTATAAAGTGTTAGAAGTAACTTTGTCAAGGTTGGAAATATAAGTAATCAGCACATAATTCACAGGTTCTTTTCAGTAACATCCAATCTCAACTTAATTTTTTGGCAGCTGTATATGACATTATTTAATATCCTCATACATTTTAAGGACAATGATATAGAATGGACTAAAGACTGCATGTCTGAGATTACTGGTCAGCTATACAAAGAATGAGCAACAAACACAGAAAGGTAAGACAGAGCTGCATATTTGCAAGCAATACTCATAAATGGTCATGTGATCACTAGTGCACTACATTCAAAATTAATACATGCACAAATAGCTGTTACATGGTTTCATAATACTGTAGATGATGCTGCAGTTGGCTGTATGCAGAGTGATTTAAGTTCACTGCTGCAAAGGTGTTTGTGTGGCACAGGGATAAGGTACTCTTACTGTGTTCTGAAAGATCGTTGGAGTGATAGTTGAAATCCAGATTGATGTACAAATATTTCATGTGTACTAACATTTTGTAACATTGATTGCTTTTCCTTAATTTCCTTTTTTATTTTTTTCTTCAGTTTCCTTCTTTTTTTTATGGATGGGAAATGGATAAAAATGAATGTCAAGTTTGGCTGTCCTTATCTCATTTGTAAAGCATAGCAATCCACAAACTTGGACTAGTGGCCCACTCAGGATGTAGATAGAACAACTGCAGAATACCTACCGACAGGGCATCTGTAAAATGACAAATGTAAAAAACAAAACATTGTTGCAATGTTTGCTTTCCTTCATGAATCTGCACTTATCGGCATTGTGGAGTGTTGTGCAGCAGCTAGCAAGGTTCCCCAAATCTTGCAGACAAGATTCAGACAGCCAATAATTGAAAATGAATACATTGAATTAATTATGTTGGGCACCTCTCAAACAAGCTAAGTGGTGTTGCATGGTGGTTAATACAGAGAACTTAAGAATGAGTAGGAAATTATGGAAATATCATGTAACTAGTCCTGTGGCGGCAGGTGTAAGTGTAGAGTTTTAGTACAGATGGTCCTCGTTGATAGTACAGTGTGTGCAAATTATTTCTACTGTTATGAGGGTGCAGTTTATATCAATGAACCGAAAAACAGACAAGCGTTATTTTTAACGTGTGACAATAGGTGCAAGTATAGTACTACCATACACATGGTCTTGGGTTCTAATACAGGATATTCCATGCATTTTTACTGTTGTTCTATATCCCATTATGTTAACTCTTACTTATAAATCTTTATATAGTACAGCTGATATGAATCATATGGATGAGGGATAAGACACCCTTATTGTGTTTTCAGATGTATGACTGAGGGTATACTGTCTAATATATTTCTGTAAGAATTATTCAGCTATCTTGACTGGTATGGCCTTCACAATTACATAAGACACATACTCAACTGAATCTATATACTAGAACCTTGTCAGGTCACACACATACAAATGTAACACCTCAAACTCTCACCTGCGTTTATGAATGATTCCTGACTATATATGAGCAGCAATTGTTCTGTGGCAAAGATGGAATATCAACACTGTGGAAGAAAACATTTTGTCGCTTATGCATAGGTTTGGATCCCACACTTTAAAAATCAATTTTACCAGTCTATAAAGCCAAAAACAAATGTGTCAGGTCATGACATTTATGCCCCCAGTGCATGTCTGCAAACTTAACTCACATAACAGTTACCTCTCAAGTTCCATTTTTATATTTCCAAGCTACATCACCAGGCACCCCTCAAACTAAAGTATAAGTTTAACCTTCCAATTTCAAGTACTTATTTCCTCCCTGATTGTCACCACTGAGCTCCTGTTAACATCATGCAAATGTGGTTAGCATTATTGCTTGGGTTTGTGCACCACTAGTAAATGTAATAACTGCAATTGGTGTTAAAGCATAAGTTCCCATTGCTCTACTTTGGATATTAGATTTGCCTGGCATTAGAGGGGAAACTGGCCAGTTTAGGGTGCAGAGGCAGGGTGTCCAGAAGTCCAGGATATTTACTGGACTCCTGGTAAAGCACCACAGCCATATGCTTCTGCAGGGGGAGTATTCTAGCTCCCTGTGCAATTCTGAGGTATGGAATAATTTGCCTCAGGCTGTATCCAGTGGAAATGGAATCACAGACAATGGACAGCAGTGTAGGTATCATTCTAATGACCTACACAGGTGTAAAAGGGATACCCTCAACCACTAATTGAATGAATTTGAGACTGCAGACATCCCACAGCTGTGTACGTATGATCATAAAAGATTACTTGTAATAGTTATAAAGCTAAATATAGGCAAGAATGATATGCATAATGCTCTCCTGTTTTTTTCTGTTCTTTCCCCCGGCTAATACCGAATGTGAATTCAATAGATAGACTCATGTTGCTCGATTGGAAAGACTGAGATAAGTAAGTGGTATGTATGCAGCACAACATAAGTGCTATTGTAGCTTTAAAAGTTAAAGTTAGATTTTTGTATTTTTTATACAGTTGTAGCAAATTGAGCATGCATATCCTAACTGTAAAAGCAAGTATGCATGCATTACTCTTTAGCACAAACCAGCTTTATGAGTCAAATAGTAGATTGTAGTCAGAGGTTGTGGGTTCAAATACCACAAATTATACAATACAATACTGCATTTCTTTAATAATATTTACATTAAATTAAACTCTTTTCCAGTGTGCACAAATCCCTGCTGGTAACTGTAGTCTGTATAACGGGAACATGCATATGTGCAATACATGCACATTTCAAGGATTGTTGTTGGCAATCTGTAGTTATAGTGTATATTTCTTAGGACGTATACTTAAATATCAGACTTCAGACAAAATAGTTGCAAAATTGTGTTAATGCATTGCATGTCACATATGATGGTACTAATTTTATCTTTCTTTTCTCTCACCCCAACCTTTTTCTCTCCTTTTTATTTTGAATTATATGTCATCTTAATGTCTCCATGTCATCCATTTGAACCATATCAGTAACTGCTCCATGACATAGTGAAATAAGCCAGCCCCAGTGGATAAGCCTGCCCTTACTCCACCAGCTCCAGCACTGATGCCCAGCACATCTGGGACCTAAGCTGGCAGCACTGCTTCTGCTGCCCCTGCACTACCTGTGCACCCAGGTAGTACTGCTTTGACAGTTGATGCAGTGGTACCCTCCAGGAGCAGTGGCAGAGTTGGGGATTTCATCAGCTGCCAGGGTTTATGTATAGAGTCATGCACCACAATATTGGTGTATGCCTACACTGGATGGAGAGGTTTTTCTCCCTCATGGTCTATAGGAGCAGATGTCAAGCACTCCAGCCACTAGTAGAGTAAGGGGACAGTGATGACAGTCTAGTGGGTAAGGACTCGATTTTCACCATCTCCAAGTTTGATGGGCATGAGCCTAGGTTGTCACCACCATCACCCCAATCCATACCTCTCAACCTGAAAACATCAAAAATCTGGATAAGGCCCATGAAAAATAGGTACAAATTTGTACGCTGATTAACATCAAATTTGCATATGTAATTATGTAACCACACCCACTGCAGTGGAATTGTGGGATACCAACTTTCAAACGCAAACTGAAGAAAAGACAACCAAAATATGGCACCAGAGTCGCCTCACAGCCATTCCAATGTCCCATTACTTGTCTATTTTGCCCCATTTACCATAAACACCAATGATTATTTGGATTTTACTTTTACATTTTGTAGCACAATGCACAAACACTAATAGAAATCTGCTAAACAAAGCAATACTGTCTCACAATGAAAATAGACTTGTCATTAAAACTTCTCTGTCCTTGAAACTCACATTAATTGAAACAGCATTGAAACTCACACCACATCCAAAAAAAAATGCATGCCCAGGCAGTGGTGGATAAAGATTACCATGGTGTTTTCAAATCATTGGCCCCTTACACACAAAACAAGAAACATACATGTGTTCTTTGATACACCTTCCTGACTTTATTAAATTATATTCCATGTACAGCACACTTGTTAGACAGAGCGCATTTTAAATTTATTGTTTGAACATTTTTCCAGTCGGCAAAGAAACAAAATGCATGAACCAATAATGATAAAACTGCCCAATTCAGAACATTTCCATCATAAATGTCTACTTCCACACCCACACAATATACATCTATATGTATATATAAAATAGAATGACAGTAGTGTAAGCCATAGGCATCTTGGGATCTATATTATATTTTCGAAAGTTTCATACATCGAACACCATATAGTCGACACCATATGAGCGATGTTTGAAATTTCGAAAATATAATAAAAAATAAAAATAAAAAACTATACTTACCTAAATGCTGTAGGCAGGGAGGCAAGCCCCTCTGCACCCCCCATGCGGAGGGCTGCACCCACCACACACCCGCTACTTAAATATTCCTACTCCAAGATCGCACTGCATTGAAGTAAAGGGAAAATATTCCCTATGATGATTTCTGTGTTATGCGCATGACGTTTTGACATTTTGACCACTCAGGTTCGCTCAATACACGTTCGCAGTTTACAATTTTCAATCACGTGATAGGAAGGTGGCATCATTCACAGCTTCTTGCATTTATTTTCAATTTCAGTTTTTTTTTTTTTTTTTTTTTTTTGTTTTTTTTTGGGTGGGGGTGACAAACATTTTGGAAAGTTGCTAGAATAAAATGTTATGTTACCATGGTGCATTTCACTGCCACGTCTTAAACCCAGGACCCTGTGCACTACAGTCAGGAAAAACATACAACTATGCCAAATCAGCAGTTTCCTGAAAGATAGGAAGACTGAAACTTAAATGGCTATCATTTATTGAATTCAGTTCTCACTTGTCACCATAATTCTCAACCTCTTAGCAAAAAAAACCTGTATAAAGCCAATAATGGGGGAATGCAGCCCCAAAATAGGGACAAATTTATCTTATAAACTTAGAAAATTGCTAGAATAAAAGGTTTTGTGTTACCATTTATTTTCTGAAGAGTATGAAGTCTGAAATTCAAGTGCCCGTCATTACTTAGTGAATTCAATCCTTCAGTGATTGCCACAAAAATCCTGCAAATCACAGACTTTATGAGGAACAGATCAAAAATGAGGCATAAAATCACAAGTGGTTGTGGCTAGGGACTTTAGTCTCTTTTTTACCCTGTACCCAAGGTACAGGGTTTGAGCCTGACCTGAGTACCTCTAGCCACAAGGTGGGCATTTACACACACATACACACATTTACCTTCCCCTACAATGACCTTTCACAACGCTGTCCTATTTTAACCGGTACTGTATTCGAACCTGAACTATATCAAAACAGAGTGCTTGCTTGCATTTGGTCTCTGTAAATGTGACTTGAACCTACTCCATAGCTATGTAGCAGATCAAACCAAAATAAATGCTTGACTTGCAAATGCCTAGTGTGAAGGAAGAAGACAGAGAGACAACTCTGATAAACAAACAGCTGGTGCACTCTCACATTATAAATTTCACTTTATACAGTGGCGCCTGATGCCCTGTTTAAATGTATATGAACACCTCTGACAAAAAGTGTCTTGGACATACAAGGCACATGAATATAATTTCCAAAATAATGGCTTTTCTCAAGTGGATCCAATGTAATGAAATGCTTGCTTCATTTGGAAGTTGCATGCATATGAGTGCAAGTCATGCAGTCACGGCAAAAGTAGTTTACAAAAAACATGATACTACATCTGTTACATTCAGTAACACAGTAAACATTTTCTGGCAGTAATAGTGAAAGAAAGCAAGACCATAAATTACAGTGTACAACAGCCTTTATGACTAATGTAAAAACAAAATACTTGAATTCTGATGCAGCATGAACCACTTTGTAAGACAAAAAAATCTGCACAACCAGATTTTTAATTTGCAATACCACTCACTCTCAAGAATCTAGTAGGTTATGCTTGGCCCTGTCTAAGCTGTTCACAGCCAGGTTCCATAACTTTTGCAGCACTCCATGCAGTTTTTTCTGTGCAGAATGGCAATAAATCCACTTTGGTGCTCCATGCAGAACGGCTCCATTAGAATGAGTGTGCTCGCTCGCATCCGGATTAATGCTTCCTGTGCACACATCCATTGAAAAGCCAGCCAGAAATACGTGATTGTGAGCCCTTGAGCTCAATTCCAACAGACTGGTAGCCCCGACGGAGCTGACATCATTGTGTACGTGATGACGTCAGCTCAAACCAAGAAAAATAAATAAAAAATAAAAAAGCAGCAAAAAAGTCAGAAATGAAGTAGTGCCACTTGGGAATCATGGAACCCCATTATTTGGACCCCCAAAACTTGATAAAAGCTGAGTTATTCGGTATGGTTGGGAAGTCTGCCCCAATCATGGTGTCCACCACCCTTTTATGCCTCTTACTGTCCCTGTCTCTTGTCTTGCTTTTCTTGTTTGTTTGCATTTGCTTCCTCACCTACCCAACTTACCTGACCCAGATATACCTACATCACTTATTCATCAGTCCTCTCTTACTGAATTTAAAAAAAAATGTGCACCTCTCCCACAAAAAAATATCATCCCATATGTAGCTCTCCATTTCACACATGTATCTTCTTGACACACTTTATTCTGTCCAATTGGCTATACAACATGATTATGTTGTCGTCACCCCTCTCTCTCTAGGTGACCATCTAAATTCAGCTAATATGTTGCATACATTATCAGTTTTTACTGTTGAAGAAATGGATAGCTATGTTTTTTCCTACCTTCCTACACACTCCAGTATGGCTTCCCCTCACCTGCTCTCCATTTCACCACTTTCCTATCTATGCCACTGTAACACCTATAATTTAGTCAAAAATAGAATCACACACAACACACAAAAGTAGCAGAAAAAGAAATGGATCCCTTCACTTTTTGGATTCTGTGCTTGTGTGGAGTTTGGCATTATGCATAAATGCCAAGTGACTGTGAGCAGCTCTACAATGCTGTGGTTATCTCAGCACAATGCCATCACACAACAACACATGTTCTATTAGGAATTGATGTAATTGCATTGTCACTGTTTATTTAAAAGTATTATATACACCTGGATTCAAACCCAGTATCATCTGGGCTAGAAAAGAAATGTATCAATGCATTTACACCTGCTGTGACAGAGTCAGCTAAGCAGCAGTTTTTTTTTAAACACTCAGTACTAACTGTCAGACTTTTTGCAATACAGCTCACTTTTGTGCGCTGCTTAACTACATGCTAACTGGGAAAATAATGGAAATTTGTAACTTGCATGTGCAAACATTTTGCAACTGTTGCGCAAACCCGCTGCTTGCCACTGTGTTATGCAAAACCATATTTAGCGTGTATTACTGCTAGTTGCTGTGCATTTACATTTTGTGACATGAAACTACATGTAGAAACTTAAACTGAACAATGTGACACATATTTACAATGCAGCCATGTGTTGCCTCCCCCATGAACTGCAACCCTGGTGTCTCCAGCACTTTTCACAAATATATCAACTACACTACATAAATTAATATCAAATATTGTGTAATATGCAATGCATGTCAATCTGGTGACATGCAGAACTAGAACTATCTTCACAGTTGAAGATGCCTGCACATCCATCAACTGACCCTGGCAACTATTGACTCATAAGCCTAACCAGACTTATCTGTAAGGGTAAGGAAAGATTCACCATGGACCTTATCCACAGGGAAATAGGTGCCCTTCAACACAAATGACCCAACCAGTATTGGTTTTGTCAAGATTAGATCTTGCTTATAAAACCTAATGTACTTCTATGATAATGTTCCCAAAGCCCTGGATGACAGAAAACAGGTCATACCACCTATCTTGATTTACACAAGCTCAACCCATACATTACTAGATGGTTAGCCAACTGGTTCACTGACAGAATGCACGGTCTCAAAGTTGGGGAGTCTACATCCACTAGTTGACAAGTTATCAGTGAAGCATCACAAGTATCTCTGCTGGGCCATCTACCATTTGGAAACTATTTCCCTGAAGTCCAGATGAAGGTAGATGGCCTGTGGCTTACCAGGTTTGCAGAGGACTGTCATCTGGGCTCAGTCATATAGAGCTCTCCAATAATGTTAACATATTACAGAAAGGCCTGATACAGACAAATGATTGGTGCAAACTCATGGGCTGAAATGTAATGCAAGAAAATGCCTCATTATCCCCTTTGGCAAAAAAGCATCCCTGCTAATTATGTTAAACATAGCACCCTTCTAAGCTCAAACTCAGTGGTGCAAGACTTGGGAACACAGTTTGATAGCAATCTAAACTTCACTCACTATATGCCCATAGTGGTAAGACATGCATTCTACATTGACCACCTCATAACTAAGGGCATCGCATCCAAGACCAGGAAGGTCATTGCTCCACTGTACTCTACCCTTATCAGACCACTAAATAAGTACAATGTTCCCTTCTTGTTGTACCTCAATAGACAACTGCAGCAACCAGGGAGACCACAGAGGCTTCTGACCAAAAGAATCCAGGGCCTCCAAAACATGACATACATGCAAAGACTGAAAGCTCTATCACTCTATTAAGGCTGCTGAGAGGAAACCTGTGCCTGGCCTACAGAACAGTCTGGGACCTTGGCCTCATGTAAATTCTGGACATCTGCAAATCTAATTGGAGAAAATAACTTTCTGCAGGGATTTCAACCTATCCTGTGCTATAAACAGAACATGCTGAAGAAAAAAATGTATCTCCCAGTGATTGCTGCTCTTCTGTATTAGGCTCTCACACCATGTGAAGCAGTGCTCTTCAATCACTTCAAGTGAAAATTTGACAACTTGGTGGGTGGTTATAAATTCACCCCAAGAATGGCAACTATGTTCCTCATGAGCAGGCTAACTATGCTCATTCAGGGTACTTGTTTTTTTACTTGGCTAGGCTTGTAAAGACCCTAGGGCCATTAAACTAGTAACCTCTTAAGAACGTATGAAGCAATAAACCTATGCAGGCCACCCATCATCTCTCCTACATCCAATGCTGATGTCATGCACTATAAGTTGTTCTACAGCCTTGTAAAAATCATACTTGTTCTGTGGTGCTTGCATAAATTGCTGAGTTCTGTAGTCTGTGTACTTAGGTAGGGGTTCTATTCTCACTGCAATGTGTGTGTGTGTGTGTGTGTGTGTGTGTGTGTGTGTGTGTGTGTGTGTGTGTGTGTGTGTGTGTGTGTGTGTGTGTGTGTGTGTGTGTGTGTGTGTGTGTGTGTGTGTGTGTGTGTGTGTGCATGTGTGTGTAGGCGTGTTTGTATCTAGCCAGAAGAGCAAAAGTGTGTATCGTACAGTTATCACTCCAATACCATGGATTGACAGTATTTTGATACTTGCATATGCTTACACATCCCTTTCATGGATGCTTCCCAACATCTCTCCTACATCCATTGTTGATGTCATCCACTATGTTGGCCTGCAGCCTTGTAAAAGTCAGACATGGGCCATGCTGCTTGCATAAATTACTGTGTTCTGCAGTCCATGTACTTAGGTAGGGGTTTTATTCTCACATCAATGAAGTGTGTGTGTGTGTGTGTGTGTGTGTGTGTGTGTGTGTGTGTGTGTGTGTGTGTGTGTGTGTGTGTGTGTGTGTGTGTGTGTGTGTGTGTGTGTGTGTGTGTGTGTGTGTGTGTGTGTGTGTGTGTGTGTGTGTGTGTGTGTGTGTGTGTGTGTGTGCACATGCATGCACTTGCTTGACATTAGAAATAGCCTTTTACACTGCAAGTAAGGTGTAAGTCTTTAGACTGGATAAATCTGGTGCTGCTTGTTTTGTAGACAAGCAGGAGATCCAGCGAGGTGGGGTCTAATAAGGCCTTGTATACTAGGCAAAGATCTCTCCTCAACAGCCTGTAGCAGAAAGAATACAGGGATGGGGCTTTGAGGTAATCTGCATAGTATATGTTACTTATGCCCTGTATTTCTTTTGTGAGGAACCTCTGTGGTCATTCCAGTTACTGGATATGCGTAGCTAGGTACATACCAATGGGGGCATTGTACTCAATGATAGGCCTATAGAATGCTGAATACAGTGAAACAATGCCTCCTTGGACCTAGATTCCTTTTCTTTGTTTATATATTTCACAATATAGAATGATTTAGTCACTACTATGGGCACTTGATGGTCAACGGCTAGATTACTGTCTATGTTTGTCCTCAATTACCTGACTAATGGATCATCTCTTAGGGGTATATTGTTAATATGATAGTCACCATGGTTGGATGACTTCCTGAAGGATACTATTATCCATTTTGTGGCATTTATTTTTAGTCCATGTCTCTGACACAAGCTATTTGTCTGTGACAACCCTTCCTGGACAACATTAGTATCAGTGAGGCATTCGGATTCTATGACTACTTCTCATTTGCAATCATCATCAAATTTATTCAGCCAGAGGCCCTTGATATTGGTCTTGACTTCAGAAAAAGAAATGGAAAAAAAGAGTGGCCCCTGCACCGATCCATGAGAGGCTCCACTTGTGACTGGTCTCTTTTTTGGTCCTGTCTGTAAGCCAGATAGCTGGTTATTTACTGGATGACATAAGGGGTTTATACTTAGCCTCTTAAATCTGTCAACAGTACCTGAGTGAGGTATTTTGTCAAATGCCTTAGCCAGATCAAGGTAGACTGTGTGAACCATTTTCTCTCATCCATTTCATTAGTAATATTCTCAAAGAAGTCCGGCAGGTTGAGTAGGCATGACATGACCTTGATGAAACCAAATTGGGTTGGGTCCAGTGTTTGGAGGTTTCTATATCATTATTGATCATTTCCATGATAATTCATTCCATGTCTTGGCATATGAGATGAGTAAGACTTATGGGTCTGTCCTTTCCATGCTCTTTAGAAGGCCCATCTTTGGGCAGATGGGTGATTTTTGCTGCTCTGTGTTCATGAGGCACAAAGACTGTTTGGGGGCTACAGTTAAATATCAATTCCAGAGGACCAGATAGGTCATGTTTCATGCTATTTAGTAGACATCCTGAGATATTGTCTTGGCCCAAAGATGCAATGTTTTTGACCTTTGAGTGAGCATTGAGGATCTGCTCCCTAGTGATATTAGGGGGAGTTAAATTTGATGGCATTTCCTGAGAGGAGGTTAAGGTGTGGGAGGGGTAAAGTCAGAGCTGAATTTCTCTACCAGTACATTTGCAATACCTTTTAGCTTAGTATGAATGGATCCATTAACGATGAGCTCTACATACAATTGTGCATTGCTTTTGAGGTTGCAGTCATAGCTAAAGAATGCCTTGTGGTTGTCTCTTACCTGATTAAGCTTTAGTAGATTGTATTTGTTCTATGAGTCATTTGTTTAGTTTGATGAATGAGTGCCTTTATCCTACTGGTTGCTATAGCTTCTAATTTTGCCATGATATTTTCCTTCTGTTATACAGCTTATTGATGTTGTGATTCCACCAGGGTGGTTTGTATTTTTAGTTAGTTCTGTACTTCTTCTCTATAGGTACAGCTGCCTCCATGCTGATATTAACATGCTTGTATAGGGTTTCTGTGAACAGTTTTGCATAGGCAGCAATGTTCTCAGGGTTAATGGGGTCTAGAAATGTTGCCAGGTTATCATTTAATAGTAGAACATTAGCCTTAAATTAGTTTCTGAACATTCCTGAACATTCCAGGCTTCGCTGGGGTTTCAGGGTTTTATTTTTACTTCAAATGAGACTGTTTTATGGGCTGACTTTAACAGAGAAGACATTACACTAGGGGGTGAGTAGCACTCTTCCATATTAGTGAGGACTAGATCCTGTATGTTTGTGCCCATGGTCAGCATATTAGCAATCTGGTCCAGGGAGTTTGTGTTTACAAAATCCAGTAATTAATGTACCTGCAGGTTTGATGTCATATATGATACCAATTAACAGTGGGTAATTAAAGTCTCCCATGAGTATGGTATTGGGTTAGATGGTGAGAGTTTCCAACAAGCCTAAACACAAGCCATGAGTTTCCTAGATCATATATGGAGACCTATAGATTGCAAGAAAGTGGTATGGGATTTTGCCTATGGTGATTTGAGTATGCAGAAGCTCAAATGCATTGTCCTGTTTGTCCAGCCTTGAGGTATATTTATTTTTGATGAAAATTGAGAGACCTTCACCTTTAGTCCCCATCTGTGTAGCAGCTCGTCTAAATGTGTGGAAGGCATTATATCCATACATTGTCAATGTGTTCTTCATGGCCTCGAACCATGTTTCAACATTCTCTAGGGCAAGGAGAACTTTTAGGGAGAGTAGAATCGTATTTAGACTCTGATAATTGTGCAGTAACACCTTTAGATTTTCTTGGTTTTGATTTACTATGTTGGAAGTTCTTTCAGTTTGACATTGTCTTAAATGGCACTATGGGAGAGGACAATGTTTTAGCTAATATCTGAAAGGCTAGAGGAGATAGGTGCAGATAATCCCCACCAAAGCAGCATGGTCTGTTGACCATCTCCCTCCATGCTGACAGATATTGGATCCCCTCGGAATGACATCAGAAATTAAATCAATTATTAAAGTCAGTTATCTTCTGTCTGTATTTTGGCATCATCCTTGAAGAAGTTAAAATGTTGCTCAGTGCTAGGCTCATATCCAACTGAGACACATATTCCATGAGCTCCATGAGGTATCTGTTGCTATAGTCAAGGGAAGTATATTTCAGATCACTTACATACACATGGACTATAACTGAGTCATACTGGTAGTTGTGGTCCAATGACGGGAGTGTGTGTTTCCAGACTAGTCAGGAAATTCCTACATAGGTACTCACTGTCCAATCAGAGAAAGTCAGAGATCAATGCTCTCTACTCCTTATCTCACCAGGAGTAAAATATCAGCACAGTTTGTAAACTAGGACCTGTATCAGGCTTTCTGGTAAACAGCAGTCTCCAGGCAATAATGTACTAATGCTCCTTCTCCCACCAGGAGAAAGACAGAAGTGCAAATCCCAGGATTACTGCTGAGATGCAGAATGTGGGTTTTCCAGTAATTGGTGGTCTTGGAGAAGATATTGTAGATTTTAAAGGTATGCAGGTAGATATGAATGATGAGGTAACTCAAGCTGTAGCAATCTAAGTAGATAGACACTAATTTTAAGAGCAAGATAGATTGGAAGGTGTGGACACTTACTATTTTGGCTCTGTGGATTACAGTGGGATGACCAATACATTTAAATAGCTGAAGGGAGTGATTTTACAAAATGATAATTTTGTGCTTACTGACAATAGCCAATGAAAGAAAAGAGAAAAGGAAATATGTGATGAAATTAACATAAGACATTGGCAATTAGAGAGACCATTGAGTTTTAATTTCTGTATGACTCACGAGAGACACAGCTGTGGTCTCCTTCCTAGTTTGAATATGGAATTGAAAATAAAATAAAAGTAATATACAGTGTAAAGAAACTACATCACAATATACAAAAAAAGAATGCAGTGAAGCAATACAAATTGCAAGAAAGCAAAAATAAACTAACTGTTCCCTCTCAAGCACTCTATGGCAGAGTCTGAGTGACCTTTTCTGGAAATTAAAAATAATAGATACATTTGTGTTGTGTTCTGGTTCCTCAGAACTCTGAAAAAAATCTTCCTATAATTACCTGACCGTCCGACATTAGGTGCCTTGATCATCAATTGAATTTGATTGGCAGGATTCGGTAGTGTTGCTCAAAGAATGACTCACCTGACTGCTATGTGAGGCAGTGAGGAGCCCTTCCTATTGGCTCAAGCTGCCTGAGTCAAGAAGAAGCAAGTTGTTAATGTGGAAAAGGGAAAAAGAATGTGGGAAAAGTTTTTGTTTTATTTATTCTGAAGTATTTTTTTCAGACACTATGTGTGCTACTGCCAGCATGTGGGAAGAAGGTAAGTATTAAAGTTTATATGCGAGTGCATGTATATTTGAATGTGTCAGTTAATGACAGTTTATCAAGTTTTCATAAACTTGAACTTCATTCAGTCAAGACCATACCCAGGATTCAATAAACTCTGTGCAGGAATAGTGTTATTCTTGAATGGAGTGAACGGTGTCCATCTCTGCATAGCCTTAACAGCAGTGTGCCTTGCATATTACTGAAGGCACGCTACTGCTTAGGCTAAGTGGACATGAAGACTACTGGGTGCAGGGGGCATGTTTTAGTAGTGCTCGCACATCCAACACTCCCCCTGCACTTTAAAAATGCTGTATGCACTTCCTACCTGCTTTCAGTGTCCGCAAACACTGAAAGCCTGAAATTAATTAGGAAGCAATGGAGGGTGCGTGTGACAGGTACTGTCACACACCCCCTGCATTGGCAAAGTGCTGTATGGCACTTTCTAACTGCTTTCAGTGTCCGCAGACACTGAAAGCAGGAATTTCAGTTGGAAGTAATGGTGGGGGAGGGTGACAGGTACTGTCACACACGCCCTGCATTGTCAAAGTGCTGTATGGCACTAGGCCCATACTTCCAAACTGTACAGATATTCACAGAATGTCCAGACTGCATACCTATCAGAAAATCCATGCTAATGAAAAACATGTTATTCTATCAACTTGTAAGTTTGTAAGAGGAATATTTAAAATGTGCCCTATGTTTGCCCATTCTAGCACTGTTAATCTGTGTGTCCAGATTTATTGCTCCAAGAGGTTGAAAGGTATGACCATACCTCTGAAATTCTGAGAGGCAAAAATCTGGACAAAGCTTAAAATACATGTAATTAATATTCATGCAGTATTTTTTTCCATTCTAAGTTAAGTTTAAGCATATCTGAGCGGGTTTTTGTGTTATGGCAATCTGCTTAGCATTGCTTAAACATCTCATAGGAGATAAATAAAAATGTATAGCTAAAATTTTAGTGATGATATAGAATAGTAGTTAGAGTCCCAGCTTGTCATGCTGGTGTTCATGGTTCAAATACCAAGACAGGCACTTTATTTTTAGATGGGAAAGCATTATTAATATTAAATTGTTTTGTGTTAAGTTATGTAGTAAGTGATATTTGTCACCCAGGGTACTGTAGCTGGTCCAAAATGGAATTGTGAGTGTGTATAACATGTGAACTCACCCATGTAGTGGTGTTTCCATATTAATAAAGGATGCAAACACCTTCAGACTGGTAGCCCAACATAACGCATCAAAGATACTTCAGCTGCAGCTAACATTGGGTAAGACGGCGATTCAGTTCATAGCCTGTTATAAATCCCCAACCATGTCCCAAGACACTCACTCCACATACCTAAGCACCCTGGAGAATATTAGGGTCCAACCTAACACACTCATACTGGGCAACTTCAACTACCCTCCATTAACTGGGAAAACTACTCATGTACCAATACACTTGCCCAACATTTCCTAGAATTCATTAATTCCAACGCCCTGGACCAGCTCGTTCTTACCCCCACTAGAGGTAGCAACATCCTTGTCCAGGTCATTACTAACATTGGTGACTGTTGCTCTACAGCAATAGTCAAATCCTCCTTGGTTATATACGACTGCAAACTAATCACGTTGGAAATCCACATCCCTCCCACCCCTCACCCGCGTAAAGGTAACCACCATGAAAAACTTCTCCATAGCTAACTTTGGGCTCCTAAGAATAGAGGTTGGTAACTTCACAGCACTCATTCAAATGGAGAATAGTTGCATGACCGCAGAATCATACACCGATGTACTGTACGAACACAAACACAAGCACATAGATCTTGCCATAACCAATAGAACCAAGATACTCTCCTCAAAAATAAGGAAGCCAATCTGATGGTCCGCAGCCATAAACAAACTCTACAACAGAAGGAGGAAACTGATGTTGAATAAGGTGAAGTCCCAAGACTGGAAAAACTACCTTATCAACCTCAACAAAAAGTTGAGATCCCTCATCAAATCCTCTAAAGCTAGCTATGAAAACAGAATTGCAGCAGATAGTAAAGACAACCACAAGGCCTTCTATAGTTATGTAAAGAGCCTCCATGGCAATACCCATATTTGCTCTGAGCTACAGCACAATGGTACCTCCTATACTGAAATACAGAAAACAGCCAACACCACACAGAGAATCAAAAGACTTTATTATGTCTTAGTCATAGTCCCTTTAGTACATTGTAGTACAAAAATCTTCACAAAATCTTCACACACAGACCAGTTTTGGCCCAAAAGCCTTTATCAATGCGATTAAACACCCAATGGTGTTCTCTTTTATACAAAAATAGTCACCCCTACAACCAATACAAAATCCCTAATAGTTAACTAACCTATTACCATACCTTTAATATAAAAAATGAACATACCTGTTAACAAAAAAATATAACAACACATATAATATATGCTGTACACACCATATATAAATCTTTATAAATGTTCATTCAGACCCAGGGGGAATAACCCACCCAGTCTAATAATCCATGCTTTTTCCTTTTTATTTAGAAATTCATGCCAGTTAGTTTTATTAAATCTTTGACTACCCACCTTATCAATAATAGTAAAATGAAAATTGGCCATATTGTGAACAAGAGTGTGTTTGTACATACAATGCATTAGTAATAACTTTGTTCCTTATATTACTTAGATGTTCCAAGATACACAGTTTTAGAGATATAGATGTTTGACCAATATAAAATGCGAAGCAGTGACAAATAGCCAAATACACTACCCAGTACTACTACAACTGGCAAATGGCTGAATCTCAAAAATATGTTTTGTATTCTTAGTTGTGAACCCCTTTGTTTTAAGAACATAGCTACAAAAAACTACAGTGTTCACAAGGGAAACAACTAAATAGTCTAGTGCCATCCAATGTACATTGGATTTTCACATTGGACAATGGGTGTTTTTTATAAAAACTGAGGTGTCCACCTAAAGTGACACCCCTATGAAAGGAAAAGGCACACCTGTTATCCAATATTTCACCCAAGTACTCATCTGATAACAAAATATCCCAATGTCGTTGGATTAGATTGGTCAACTGTTTAGTATTCCTACCAAATGTAGTCGTGAATCTAGTTTTAGATCCACTGTTAGACTTATGACTCTGATAACTAAGCAATTCCTCTCTGGGCTTCTTACCAACTATATAACTGGTCTGGATTAAATCCTTGGCCAAATATCCCCATTCAATAAACCTCCTAGTTAGATCATCATTAAATTTTACAAAATCTACTTTTCTAGAGCAAATGCATCTAATCCTCATATATTGGGATTTGGGAATGTTTTTAACAATATGTCCTGGATGACAGCTGCATTCATGTAAAAGGGAGTTCGAATGAAACGGCTTCCTATACCCCGTGCTCTGGAGGGTACCATCTGCTAGTTTATTGATCATCACATCCAAAAAGGAAATAAATTTCCTATCAAAACAAACTGTGAAATGGATACCCCATTTATTTTCATTCAAGTATTGCACAAATTCTCCCAAGTATGCAACATCAGATTTCCAAACCATCCAGCAGTCATCCGGGAACCTTCTCCAAATGTCAATATCTTCTATGAAAATGTTATGACTTCTGTCATAGATCATGAAATGTTCAACATAACCCATAAAAAGCTCTGCATATATGGGGGGAAAAGAGGCCCCCATTGCAGTACCCCTCATCTTTAAATAATACTTACCATTGAAGAAGAAGACATTTTTTGTTAGCACGTGTTCAGTTAGAGAGAGAAGGAAGGTATTAAAACCAGGACTATATAGTCTCAATTCATTAAGCCAAAAATCCAATGCCATTAAACCTGCCCAGTGAGGAATGCTAGTATAAAACGATGTAACATCCAAAGTGCAAAGCAACCATCCATCTTCCAATTGTACATCAGCAATGATATTTAAAAATTCTGTAGTATATTTAATTCTAGCCCTAACAGCTTGCAATAAGAGTTTCAGATACCTAGTAAGATATATAGAAATGGGCTCAGTTAATGAGCCCCTGCTTGAAACAATTGGTCGCCCTGGTGGATTATGGAGATTCTTATGCACCTTGGGCAACAACTAAAGAAATTGAGAAGCCGGTTCCTTAACCTTAAGATGAAAACATGTCTTCTCATCAATAATACCCTCATCAAAAGCCAGATCCAAAAATTCATCAATTTGTGCTTTAAACCATGGGGTGGGATCAGTAGGCATGGTCATGTAAAATCTCCTATCATTAAGTTGTCTGTTGGCTTTAGCCTCATACATACTCCAATCCATGACCACTATGAATCCCTTTATTGGCCTGTATAATAACCACATCCTTTCTATTTTTAAGTGCACTTAGTGCCTTCCTCTGCCACTGATTTAAATTATTGGAAAGCACCCCCTCAGTATAGTACAAATTGAAATATAGCTCTTTTGATATACAGTTTTGAAAAATTTCAACGTTTATTCATTGGTGGCATGAAAGATGAAAGATGAAATTTAAAGCCAGTCTCTTATAGGTTCATAGGTTCATAGGTAGGTACTAGGCTATCTGCCTGAAGGCATTTATAAGCCTAGCTAGAATATGTTGGCTTTCGCCGCCCCCTTAGATTAGTTCCCTGTGCCTCTGTCCAGCAGAGCCACTGAAGTGATCCCCGGGGTAAACTTTCTTATATTTTTATATATATACATATATTTATATGTGTATGTACATATATGTATATATATATATATATATATATATATATATATATATATATATATATATATATATATATATATATGTGTGTGTGTGTGTGTGTGTGTGTGTGTGTGTTATTGTGTATATGTTATGTTATAGGTAAAGCATCCCTCTCTCTCTCTCTCTCTCTCTCTTCCCTTTTTTGCACCATATGGTACATTGGCCAACAAGCACACTTCCAGGCATTGGATAAAGCATCCCCAGTGACTAGAGCAGTGAACAAAGATTCCATGACATAGATGCTGGGTATGTAAGAACAGCACTACACACTCTCTGTCTCACTACAGAGTGACACACCAAGTCATTTCATTATGAACAGAATGTGAACAATTCCTTACTTTGAGAAAAAGTACAGAGTGTTTATGCCACATCTTTGATTCAATGCTGGATTTTTTCTTCTGAATAATTTTGTTCATTTCTTCAATTTTCTCTAAGTTTTATGTCATCTTTTCTAGAATTCCTGCAGCTTTCTCCTTGAGCTGTTGGATCATCTGTTGCTCCTTATCCTGGAGAAACTGTCGCAGCTTGGCAAATTCTGATGTAATGTGCTGTTCCAAGCTTTGGACATCATCCTTGATACCAGAGATTATCTGTTCCTGCTTGCTTTGACACTCTTTGAGATGTTTCATTTTCATTTCTAGAGAAGATACAGTATTTTTCAGATTGTCCTGAAACATGCTGGCTGCTTCCAGTATGGGTAGCAATCTGTACCCTTTATGTTTAGATGAGATCATACAGATGACACACACAGGACAGCTGTCTTAACAGAACCCTTTCAACTCCTCTTTGTATTCTGTGCACTCATGCAACCCAAGCAGGTAGTGACCTTTTAGCTCCTGGTTTGTTATTTCTTCTTTCTCATACTGTCGGGATCTCAGACTACTCTCATAGGTTCATAGGTTCATAGGTTAGTACTAAGCTAACTGCCCTTGCGAGCCATTTTAAGCCTAGCCAATTATCCCTTGTGAGACTCAAACTCTGCACCTTGTGTTTGTAAGTCAAACACCCCTCCCATCCCCTCTCTACAGCTTTGCATAACTGCCAGTTCACTGTGTACCTTTTAGATGGGAATGCCTTTCTGCATTCAGGACAGAAGGTAATGTTCTCACTGTCCCAGACTTTATCTATGCAGGATTTACAAAAACTATGTCCACATTCCAGCACTACAGCTTCTTTAAACAAATACAGACAAACTGAACACAATAAATCCTCAGCTAGATCATGCAATGGGTTACCAGCTGCCATTCTTTTAGCACTCTGCTTTTAATTTCATTTAGCTAAAGAAAAATGAGTTTAGACAACAGCATTTCCTGATTCTATACCATGTGATATGCAGATACATGGGAAATGAGTACCAATTTTCCTGAAAGAGATAATGTTCTTTATTGAAAACAAACTACTGTTTTGTTGTTGTGAGGAAGAGTTACTTAATATATATGTATAAAAACATGGTCATAATTACATTTCTTTTTTCTGTGTTTCACACCTACACTGAAGCAGTTGTTTCAAATCTTGAAAGACCTATTGTTTTTCTCTAGACCTGCATGAATAAATTTAGCTAACTAGATTAGTCCTCTAACCTTCCATGACTGAATGAATGTGTCTTGAGATCCACTGATATAATCAGAGTCCCTAAAAAATAACTTAAGGTTAAGGAACCGACAAAACGACACCAGATCTTGTACAAAATCACTTTCAGAGACCATAAAGCCAGGTATGAATTTTAAGCCTTTATTCAGTAAGTCATATTCAACAGCAGATAAAACAGCAGAAGAAATATTTATGACACTGTGTGTACTTTTTTGAGTTCCAAAAATTGTAGCATCTTCTCCATTGTTAAGCTGGGGTTGGACCCTATGTTTGTGCTTATGCCCCCCCCCCCCCAACATTTTCTGCTTCCACTAAAGGTATTTTATCTAAACCCATTTGACTATCTTTAGAAAAACAGTGCTTATGTGCTGGTGATGTTTGAGAGAAATCTATTTCCATATTGGTATGGGACGAAAAATCATCCCCCGAGATATCACTATTGTACTTTTTAAGGATAGATTTCCTCTTCCTTTTCTTTCTAGGGGTAAATTCATGTTTTCCTTTGTTCAGAAGGACGGCACTGACTGTAATCATTAAAATCCCTATTGGATTTACGGATCTTACGTTCCTTCAACTCTTTTTCAAAATGCAACAGATCCCCACTAAGTTTCTTAAGACATTCCCTATATGCAGATGTATGTTCAAATTGTTTAGTCTCCTGACATATTTTAGAAACTTCATAAATCAAAGTTTCCACCCTCCATTCATGAAAAGCATATAGGGCTTTAACCAAGTCCAAAGAGGAATTTTGCTGTATATTAGCCCAGGCAGTAAGTAATATTTCATTGGGTTGGCCCACTAGTGGTTTCATCCAAACCTTTAAACCCCTGGGTGTAATGCCTTTCTGAATATATGCTTTGAATAAGTTAGTATGCCAAGCACTAGATCTTAAAGCTTTCATACTTTTTTAAATATTATCAAACAAAGATTGGAAACTGTTATCCTTAATTGACGACAAGCCATCAATTTTTGATTTGGTCATATCAAAAATCTCAACCTCCTCCTTATCAGCTGATAGGCCCTGCAAAATAGTCATGAGATCGATAATCTTTTGAAATATACTCACAACTATAACCACCGCCTCCAATGTTTAGTAACTGAAAACAATTAGTAACCAAGGCCCAATGAAAGAAAAATCACAGAAACAATAAAATGATATGAACAAAAATAATAACCAATTAGTTCAAAAGTATGTTGAGAATGAATTTTAAGGGCCTCATAGGGGTCTAAAAAATTCTTTTATCTAGGACAGGTCTCACTATACCATTATAAACTGTTACAAAATGTTCAATACATTGACCTAATGAAGGAAATATTGAAGCCACAAATCCCATAAAATACACCACAAGAGACAGAATAATACCAATGAGTATAGTATCCAAAAGATCTTTCAGTTGCCAAAAAAGGCAACTTACACAAAATATACCCAAACTTTGTTAATGTATTCAAATACAGTCATAGTCATTATGAAATAATGTCTTGCCACCACATAGTGTCTCATAGTGTCTCAAAAAGACTTTTGTGTTGATAAATCCAAAGTACAGATGACAAGGTAAATTCAAAAGGAAAGAATCACCCCCCGAAAAGTAAAGCAGGCAGGCAAAATGGTGCTCACCAACATGTATGGCTAACCGAACATAAAGCCAATACAAAAAGCACTATTTGTGACTCTAAAGTTCCCTTGTTACAATGAAAAGACACCAGTCTATGAGCATCGATAGCTGTCCCAGTTAAATAAATATTCAATGCCAACCGATAAGTCCTTTGATGGAAATCCAAACTCACCCAAGCTTATAATGGCATCCATCATGCTGGCTGCAAGAAGCTCCAAATGAAAAATTACCTTGTACACCAATACAGTTTAAACAGCCATATCTGTTAACTGATGAACGTAGCCAATATAAATTGAATGCAATCCAAATAGTTCCCAGACTGACTTGAAGAAATAGATACAACAGTAGCATAAAAGTCAAAAGGCCATGTAACAAACAAGGTGCATCAATAATGTCCCCATACAAGGAGCTCCCAATGTAAAAATGAATTGTCAAAACGCCACCAGCAAAATAAATAAGGCAGACCAACCCTGTAATTGCAACTCTGATAGTGAATGCCAAAAAGTCTAGTAGATTATTGTGCCCAAATGGAAAACAACACTTAGTCCACAAAAATAGCAGAATAATCCAAAATCAATGCACCTATATCGATACACAAAGCACAAAAAAAGGGGGAATTTTACCTTGCAATGGCATCGTCCAATAATAAATGCCCACAGTTCTCATAAATAGCTATACCCAAATGAATCAAAGATTCAACTCATACAAGGTATCCCCAGTTATATCCAAAAACAGTGCAGTTGTAATGTCAATTGCACAAAGCTCCAAAATGTAGATCCACTGTACCCACGGTCATGAAGACAGAAATAGCCAAGTCCATCAACTGAGAAAGGCAGCCAATTCCAAAATGTATTCAAAAATAAATCCCATCCAATGACTATCAAACTGGCTGAAAAGGAAAAAGCAACTGCAATACTGGTTAAAAAAGGCCAATGGTCAACCAAGGGTGCACCAATAATAGCTCCCACGCATGGAGCACACAATAAGGAACTAGATTCTCCAAACACCACCAGCAAAGTAAACCAAAAAAGACCAAGGCAAGCAAATAGCCTTGCATGGACGGCAAGTACAATGGCCAAAACAAAATAGCATAAATACATAAAATGGCCAGCACCACACAGAGAATCAAAAGGCTTTATTAAGTCTTAGTCATTGTCCCTTTAGTACATTATAGTACAAAAATCTTCACAAAATCCTTACACACAGACTGGTTTTGGCCCAAAAGCCTTTATCAATGTGATTCAACACCCAATGGTATTCTCTTTTATACAAAAACAGTCACCCTACAACCAATACAAAATCCCTAATAGTTAACTAACCTAACTATTACCATACCTTTAATATAAAAAATGAACATACCTGTTAATATAAAATATATAACAACAGATATAAATATAGATTGTACACACCATACTAAATAATAATTATGCTACAACACAATGGTACTCCCTATACTGAGCCAACAGATATTGCCAATATACTGACTGACAGATTCAGTGCCAGCTTTACCCCCACAAAGGACCAATTACAATGCCAGTAGATTGCCAGGCACCCAGTATCACTGCTGCACAGGTTAAAACAGCACTGTCCAAGGCCAAGAATACAGCTTCTATGGGACCTGGCAATATCCCTGGCTGTGTTCTACATGTACTACAGAGTGAACTGGCATCTCACCTCTGTGCCCTGTTCAATCACAACCTCACCTCTGGATTTGTCCCTACCGAATGGCACACTGCTATAGTCAGCTCTCTCCACAAAGGAGGAGTGATTACAGACCCTGGGAACTATCTCCCCATTAGCCTGACAAGTCTGATATGCAAATCTATGGAACACATCATAATGGACCTAATAAACAAGAATATAGGGAATCTCCAAACTCTGGTTCCTACACAGTTTGGTTTTCTGAAGGGTAGATCATGCCTGCGCAACTTGGTCAACTTCGTTGAGTCAGTCACCAGAACTGTGGATGAAAGCAAGGTGGTTCATACAGCCTCCCTTGATCAGGCCAAGGCCTTTGATACCATTCCCCACTCAGGAATCATAGAAAAACTCACTAAGCTATGCATCAACTCCTATATTACTAGGTGGTTTGCAAACTGGCTCACAGATAGAACCTACAGTGTGAAAGTAGCTGACTCCAAGTTAGACTGCTGACCAGTCACGAGTGGAGTCCCACAGGGATTAGTCCTGGGTCCTCTCCTGTTTGGTATCTACTTCTCAGAAGTCCAGTCCAAAACAAAGGGACTCTGGCTGACAAAGATCACAGATGATTGCAAGTTGGGACCCATTATTAACTCCCCAAGTAATGTTGACATCCTACAGAAAGGCCTCACTGAGACCAATGACTGGTGTCAGAACTATGGAAAAAATACATCATCATCACCTTTGGGAAAAAACAGTTCCCATGAACTACCACATCGATGGTAGTCCACTGAACACAGAATGTGTTATAAGAGATCTGGGAACAGAGATTGAAAGCAACCTCTCTTTTGACCGCCACACTGCCACTGTGGTCAAAAAGTCCTTCTATGTGGCACATCTCATTACTAAGGGTTTTCTATCCAGGAAGAAAGAGGTCATTGTCTCCCTCTACTCTTTCCTCATTAGACCAGTCATCAAGTACAATGCCCCAGGCATGTACCTCACTAGACACCTGCAAGAACTGGAGAGGCTGCAAAAGTACCTCACAAAGAGGATTGTGGGCCTTAAACACTTGTCCTATATGGACAGACTAAAAAAACTCCAACTATTCTCTGTCTATTATTGCCTACTTAGAGGTGATCTCTGCTTGACTTACAAAGCCATGACTGACCCAACTGTGGTAGAAACGCAACATCTAAAGAAATCCCAATCCCTCTGCACCACACATTCCAGAGACCTCAGCCTCATTACCACAGTCAGCAGAACATGCTGGAGGGACAGGATCATGACACAGAAACTTCCCATACTATGGAATAGACTTCCCATGCATGTCAGACAGAGCACCTCACTGGCCCTCTTCAAGAGAAATCTTGATGAGTGGATGGAAAATAGAAAATCCACCCTGGGGATCACTCCAGTGGTTCTACTTGACCAAAGCACTGGAAATTAAGGCTGGGTGGCACGATGCCAGGGTAATCCTATAGGCTAGGCTTGTAAAGGCTCTAGGGCCACTAGATTAGTACACATCTACAAACCTATGAACCTATGTATACATGTGTCAAATACAGTATAGTCACACCCCAAGGTAATGTAATGAAAGCACATAGGGGGATGTAATGTAAAATAAATCATATACACTTAATAATATGTTAATAATGATGAATTAATCTACAATCCTGATATTTTTTTAAATGAAAACTGATCAATGCTAAGCAGTGCTCAGCTCTGCTTAGCTGGTTTAAGCATTGCTTAGATGTAAATTCTAAGCAGCAGTCAGCTCAGCTAAGTGGAATTGTGCACTGCTAAGCACTGCTCAGCATCTACCCCTTTTAACACAGCTGAAATCCACTTAGTGGATTTACGAGTTGCTTACCTGTGCTCAGCATTTTCAAAATTGTCCAATGACAGCAAAGGATGAAAATATGGCCTTATTTAAACTGTGCAGGTGGGAATACAGCCCAAACCTGTTGTAGTTTGAACTATGTCAGGTGTTGGAGAGGGCTTTCACTTTCGGGCACAGCGCTGGGACATTTTGGAGTCCAGGGTCATGGCTGGGTTCCTCGTATCAAACCATGATGACAGACTGCTGCAGGGCCAGCATGAGGGCTCACAGTATAAAGCAGAGGCTTGGGACCATCTGGCATGTGACCCAAACAGTGCCACTGGTATCCCTTGAACTGCTGAGCAGGTATGGCATCACTATGCTGACCTAAAGCGGAGGAAGGGGCGCTCTTGGTCTAATGGATCCCAGATGCTGAGGATAACCATGCTTCAGCAGTTTGTAAGTATCTCAGATATAGCTGTACCAGATTCTAGCCTGACTATGTGATAGACAAGTATGCATCATGTTGTTTCTCACCCCTACAGTTGCAGCAGAGAGGGCTAGCAATATTGAAGTCTATGCCAACAGACTGACACGGATGGGCCAGCAGGCTGGTGAGTACATAACTATCTTGCAGTATATAGTGCCATAAAGTGTAAGGAGTAAATTGCTTACTACCAGTAGGTATAGTGCGTACTGTGTC
Source organism: Protopterus annectens (assembly GCF_019279795.1). Classification (NCBI taxonomy): domain Eukaryota; kingdom Metazoa; phylum Chordata; order Ceratodontiformes; family Protopteridae; genus Protopterus; species Protopterus annectens. The sequence goes on along the minus strand of NC_056731.1, from coordinate 1,989,176,705 downwards.
TAATGAATAAATGATGTTTGACACAGTAATAATGATCCACAGGATATCCATTAATAAAAGTGTCATTTCACTGTAATAAAGATTTATACCAAAAATCTGCTGTGTTTACTCTGGTATTTTGTTGAAGAAATAGAATATGAACAAGTTCTTCACAGCAATAATGGCATTGATAGCATGAATTAACTCATTAACCTCGAATATCTTCTCATGGCACCTCTGTGCTTATATCTGAGCGTGCCATGAGATGATAGGAATTCCAAGTTGTTACCACCAAGTGCCTTCAACAAGCGCGGTAAACTGTAGTGCTGATTTGTAGCTGAGCTTCATGTAAAACATGCTGAAATCATAACTGAAATTGTAATTTACCTTATGTAGTTACAATTCAGTGTGTTTTTTCATGCTGGTCACATTAAACTTTTAGCTCAAATCCGCGTTTCAAGTTTTCGATAAAGCAAGTGGTGGTAGCCAATCAGTTTCTTGCAATCCAAGCCACCACTTGCATAACACCTCTGGTTTGTATCATATGAGGAGATTCCCGGTATAATTATTTTTTCCTTCTGCTTGACCCATGAACGAACAGCTTATTTTTTTTTTCAGGTAAGCTATTGGATGTCATTCCAGCCATAGGTACTGTTTTCACAATTTTCTGTTCTCTCATGTATGTATTTTCAAAGGAGTTTGGAGTCATTCTGCCTAATCTAAATACTTTCCTACATTATGGCTTCCAGTGCACATCAAGTCTTTAAAAAATATATAAGTAGAATGTCACCTGTAACATTATCTGTCCTGTTTATACACCTTTGGCTTTATGCAGACTAGCTTATTTCTAAAGGTCAGGGCCTTTTTTGCCTGGTAAGCACTGGTACCTCTGCTGTCCTTGGTTTTGTTTTTTGTTATTTTTTTAAGAGTCTTTCTTTTTAAATAGGATATGGCTTTGTTGAGTTAACATGGTATCTTATGCTGAACTCCCTGCAGTCAGGATTCAGGAAATATTTTGCAAACCATTACTACAGCACTGCTTCAATGCAATTAAAATGGCAAACCTTTTATGTCCATGTAACAGCTCGGGCTGCAGTCAGGATACAGGACACTGCAAATGACCCCTCGCGTATACCCGCACTAATTTATTCATTCTTAAAGTAACATTTTTTTAGCAAACTATTGATTTGTTAGCCACAATGTACAGCTATCACACTTTATTTAGAACTGATCTTGGGTGTGCTGTAAGAGGGAGTCAGGTAAAAAAACACAATGCTAAGACCCAACAGTGCATAAAGTTTTTTTTTTTTTTCGGCATCGGGTGTACTATTTTTTTTTTTGAAAATGTAAAAGAGTTTTGAGGATTTTCTTATAATGGGCACATTGTCATTAGTTTTGTGCCTCTTGAAGGTTTGGCATGTATAAAGCAACAGTAGTTGTGACCTGGATACATATCTGCTAAGTGTAGAGTTCCCCTTTTTCCATACGATCAGGGAGAGGGAAAAACATATACAAACAAGCTGCCGAATGCAGGCCACTGTTGACCACTAGACTCTGCTCTTTGTGCCCCTAACAGGCCATAGGAAAATTTGCTGTATCAGTAAAGTAATCACACACAGCCGAGTCTTATACTGTTACACTGCAGTGGTGGAGCAGGAGGAGGCAACCATTATACTGCTAGCTGTAGGAGGGGAGTTTGTAGGCCCGGCCGGCACTTTCTCTGACTACAGCAGTTAAGTAATGTAAGGGCATATTTTGTGTGATGTGCACTCATCTTTTTTGTTTGGTTATTGCAGGGGATTATAAGAAATGATTTATTTGATTGTTGATTGTGTTCATTTTGATGCAATATCTTATTAGTACTATTAACTGCACTTGATTTGACAGCTTAACTGTTAAGGGGCTTGCTGTTTGACTTTTTGGTTTGGTCAATTCTAGGAGTTTACAAGTGATGAGAGTGTATGCATGTATTTGCACAGTGTGAGGTGTGACAAGCTACGGCTCCTTCATTTGTCTGGCTTCTTGTTTTCTTTTATATCTTTACGATTGTTTATGTCCATATTTTATAACTGATCTGTTAAGCTCCATTTACCACTTTGTTTTTTGCTGTTAAAGACAGAATAGTTTGAGCGAGGTACTTGTCTCTGGCAGAGAGCATACTCGTTATCTTTTGTTGGTGGCAGTAGTAAATATAGATCAGTAGTCATTACTAATTTATAGTGTGTAGTTTTTTCAGTGTGTAACATGCCCAGGTTGGTACAGCAGTAGTCCCAGTGGTCCTCATACTTCTTACGTACTGTTGTCAACTAAGCCCATATCTCAGGAGATAGATGCACCCTTCCCCCTTATGTCAGATGCAGTGCTTCATTCTGTTCCTGTGGTCACTGCTGCTGGAGTGGAATGGAGACTTGCTAATTGTGATAATGTGAGATGTTGGGAAATGTGGGTTTAAGGTGGCACTGCTGTGTCCTTTTGTGCGTAATGTTTTTATGAGTGTGAAGGCGGATAAAATTGTTTAAGTGACAGCATTGTCATGATCCTTCTCCTGATTTGTGCCGTAACGCTTTTTGTTTCTTTTCTTAACACTAAAATTGTGCTGTCAAAACAATTACATTTCCTACCATAGTACATATTTTAAAATGGTATTAATTCCCTCTCATTTTCCATAGTAATTGTACTTTGTGCCCCCCCCGGGACATTTTTCACGTTCGGGAATAAAATAAGCTAACCTTGTCAATAAAAACTGTTAGATCAGGAATGTATAACTTCTGTGCTCTGTTGCTCCTACTACTATTGGAATGGTCTTTCTCCCACATTGCTGTCATTCTGCCTGCAAATCCTGATATTTTATGAAATGACTTTATAGAAATGCTTTTCTGAGAACCAGCTAGTACGCAAAATAGTAGAATATGGAGCTGTAAAACAAGATATTGTTGTATCTTTCGGCTTTTCCCGGTTAGGGGTCGCCACAGTGGAACTCTGGTCTGCTAATGATTGGCAGTAGATTTTTACGTACCGAGTTGCCAGCCCTGATGCACAACCTTCAACGAAGGTACGCCCATTCACGCATGTCTCCACACAGAAAATGCTTTAGCCGAGATTCGAACAGGACAATGTCTTACTGTGAGGCGACAACGCTACCGCAGCACCACCACCACAGTGAGCTGTAAAACAAGATATAAAGGAAATATGTAATAATGTATGCACTAAGATCTGAAACCTGAATAGTAATGTCTACAGTATTGCATTCTTGTTTTAACCTTTGCTTTCCAGACTGTATTATTTCAAAGGATTAATATTATTAAGACAGAAAATCACAGCTGCCACACACACATATGGTGGCTTTCTTCCAGATACAAAGGCAAAAGCACACAAGCATTAACCACAAATTATGCAGCAAGATGCCTGCATTGAAAAATGCAGTGTATTTCCTAAGAAATAAAAAACACACAAAAAAAGTTCACAAATTAATATAAATTCAAAAGATGTAGACTGCCCACATCTAAAATGTCTGGTTAAAATTAAATCAACATACTAAATGTAATTATAACAACCTAAGCTAAACCTTGCTAGACAATACCATTGAGCCTTCTATCCGGCTTTTCGGCGTAGAGAAAGTGACAGCATGTGCAAAAAGCAATGTAAACTACTGTTTTCGTATCACAGGGAATAACGATGATGTATACAATATTTTCCTTCAATCAACAAAACTACTACCTGTTTTAATAATCACCTAACTTCTCACCTACAGGTGCATTACTGGTAATAAAAAACAGTTTTAAACAAAATATTAACTGCAAGTAGAGACCCTATGAGGGGCAGGTCAAAAAAAAAAGACGGCACCGAAAAGTTGTTTTGTTCAAGACCTCTTCTATTTATTTCAGACACAAGAGCAGCTGATAGCAAAATCTGACAAAATGACTACAAATTCTCACGCCCTCCTCAGCTGCCCCCCTGACTATTTCTTTTAAGTTTAAAGGGGTGAGGAACTGGAAGGAATGAAGGAAAATTATCCTTCCTGTTCCTGTAGATTGTAGAATGTAATTCCTAATCTACTTCCCTAGTAAGTTTTAGAAAGTTTTACATCAAACCATCAACAAAAAAAAACTTAAGAAACGGGGTGTTGTACCATGTATTGTTGTAACAAAAAACAAAACTCTGTGCTGTTATATGATCAAAAGAAAAAAAAATGTCACTCTGAGTGTTAAGAACAAAAATTCTTTTCCCAATAGGACATGAAAAGTTGGCTACTGCTGCCCCCATGGGGGGCCCATGGCAAGAAAGACCATGAGTCCTTACAAATAGTAGGCACACTGTCGACATACTGGTTCAATAAAGTATCCAGGAATTTTGAACAAGGGTAGGTGAGGGAAAGCCTCTACATCATATCGAGCATCATAGGTCATTGATGAAAAAATCCACAAATAACCCCTAATCCTACTGGGCACTGATATTCATCTCGTTAAAGATGAGAGATCATGAGTCAGTCAGAATCAAGGACTGTGCAAATGATCCTGACCCCCACATTTGGAGGTCACGAATGCTTCTTCAAGTTGTTCTTGAAATTAAAGCGGCTAGTACCAACCCAAGGCCGCCTAATAAAACCTGATGTCCAACCACGCAATCAAAAACATTTTAGGCGCCACATGAGGGGTAGGGGAAAGTACTAAAGTTGTTTTTCAGCGAGACCAGGGAGTCTGTGGAGTGGAAAGTTAACGTACATAACATTTTAAATCCAATAACACCCTGGCCAAATTAGTTTGGAAGGTACACAACCTTAACAGGAGGTTCAGAGTATAGAGGGTTTGTGATTTAGTGTTGTGCTGGTGTTTTGGGGGTCCTTCATACCCAGCAGCAGGTATCTTTCATTCTCAATTCTACTGTATCCTGTCTATTTTATTAACCTGACTATCTACAGACCCAGGACCAGTTACTCTGACAGTCTCAGGTGACTCAGATGGATTAGCCCCAAACTACCTTCTATTTTGTACATGAGATTAGGGAAGGCCCATATCTTAGAATAGGATGACCTATCTCTGTAGTTTTTTGGTGTCAATACTGGAAAAAATCGTGAATGGTGTCATTTTTTAATTGTGAAAAGCATTACAGATGGTGCAAAATTACACCTAAGTCTTCGAACAATGCCGCATTGTTTAAAGTAAGCAGTTTCCAGCTGCACCACCGATAAGTGCTTCGTCCGTTCTGTTGCTCCCGGTCGTAAGAGAAGAGAACGCTTTACCATTACTTTCAACAGGAAGCATCAGGCAGAAACACGGGCCAGAAGTTTGGATTACAGGTGAAGCAACCCTAGGAGGTTGTGCGCTGGTATCTCTTGAATCACTTGGCTTGCTGGGCTCCCATGTCAAAGGTTTCCACGAAAGAACGTCCTAAACGCAATTTTATTAAGACAGAAAAAATCACAAGCGTTTTACACACAGGATTAATACAGAGTACAATAACTATCTGCCATGCATGAATGTCAGAATTACAAGGTCAGACTGTCTAACCCAAAGAGTATTAGGCAGAAATCAGTCAAGCAAAAGACATCAGTTTCCCAATAGCTCATTGTGATGAAAAATACCCCTGTTGTTCATTTTAGTACACCCAGACATGGTTTGAATCTAGAGAGTGGTACTGAGATGTGTGCATATATACACTAAAGAAATCTTGAATATTTATAGAAAAAGTCAGAAAGTGTTAACAGATATTTTCTCCACAGGTCTTACAGGTAAAGAAATGTGTGTAGTAGCTGTATGAAAGGCATACTAATACACTGTGTACAACTGTTCCACTGTCCAAACCCATATGACAGCAGGATAGGTACATACACCATGCACTCTCCCCAATACATGTCCCTCAAATGTCATGCTGTCATGGTTAGTGGTCACTGCTGCCAATCACTTTAGACATATATAGGAATCTAGGGAAGTATGCCAGTAGCAGCCTCACACAGCATCAGTGCAGGGTACCCCTTCTTTGTCAGATATGTAATCCTGACATGTACAAGCGCCTCTAGTAATGTGCACATAGTTGTCGCAGTGTGCACCATACCATTACAGGTTGACAGTTTAACATGTATGTATATGCTACAGAAACTATGGGCTATAGGTAGATGTAAAGTGAAGGCTGACCTGTAGAGTTTTGAGCAGTACTGTTGTGGAAAATAGAAGCCTATGCAGTTGTTAATGGACTTTTTTCTCTCCACTTACCCCTCATCGACATCACTAATTATTATTCATATAATACGGGTATGTTTTTCTCAAAACTTAATGTTGGGACTTATGTTCTATTATTGTTCATATATTTCATTGTTTGCATATTAGCATACCTTGGCCAAATACCACTGTTGGGAGCTTGTTGCCGTCAATGTAACTGGTATGCTGTTTCAATGCTTACTGTTGTTCCATTTATGCACGTGTTCTGTTTGCTATGCAACTGTTTCAAATCTGTTGGCTTGGGTTAATTGGAACACCCACACATGCTGTTATAACTAATTTTGAAATGTTTTATTCATGACTAACCAACATATCTTGGATAACCTCAACAGCATAGCACATTTGGGAAGGCAGACCCTGTTGGATACACCTGTCCCACCTCATCTGGCTGTGGCACCAGGCCCCAGCACATCTGGGACCCAACCTGGAACTTTCTCATCTGCTGGTCCTGCAGCACCTTTGGGTGGAACTGCCTCAGGGGACTGTAGGTGCAGGCATGGAGAGGACCCTGTCACCAGCCGCAGGTTCTGGAGTATGATGTGCAGCATCATCCACTATGAGTTGGATGGATGGCTGCACCAAATTGAGGGCCGTCTGGTGCACCTGGAGGGGCAGGTTGCCCCTGTTGTCCAGTCCCCATAACAACCACCTTTGGGGCCGTGAAGTTGCAATGGGTTACTGCCCATGGGTGAGGACCTCAGTCCCACTGTATTCATTTGGGGGTTCATAGGCCTCTTATTCCCAACCATCCTCCTCGTCCAAGGTGTTTATCCCCTTTATGTGTCATATAATGCCCATGACTGCTGTGTGCATTGTTTGTCTGCAAATGCAACCTATCTTCCCCAACCTACCTCCCCAAACATACCTAAAGCCCTTCCCCAATATCCCACTCAGATCTTAATAAAAAAGGGCATCTGTCTCACAAAAAAATCATTGCCCCATACATACCTCTACATTTCATCCCCATGCCCAGTGACATAAATCAATCAACACTCAAATTACTCTACAAATGAATGTTGCCAACAACCCTCCTTGTGGGGTGTGAGGCTGGAAATTCCAAATTTTCCACATCAGTCACAGCTGTTGCTGCAGAAGAAATGTAGCACTATGGTCCTTTCCTACACCCATCCTACACATCCCTAGCTGGTTTTCCTAATGTTTTACCCCCTGATTACTACAATTTCACCACTTTCCTATCACCTTTTTTTTATTTTCTTTAATTAAAATGAGTGTGGGTGTAAGCGGGAGTAAGCACCATTAAGCGAAGCTAAGGCTACTTAACCATCTGTTAGCATTGCTTAGCTTCACACAAAACTGCACAAAGCTGCTTACAACTGCTTAAAAGTGCTTTAATCACTATGTCTCCATCAGCCCTTGGTCTGCCCAGCAACAAAATAATCAGCCCAACCAAGTCTCAAACCCAGGACACTGTGCACTACAATCACAGCACCACTACACCATTTGAGCTGTGAAGATTTGACATGCTTTTACAAATATATCATGCACGGTAGTCATTTAACAGAAGAGAAAAATACATATCTGTAGTACTCTTACATATATATATATATATATATATATATATATATATATATATATATATATATATATATATATATATATATACACACACACACACACACACACACACACACACACACACACACACACACACACACACACACACACACACACATATCTGCAAAAAGCCTGACAAAGTGGGGGATTAAAGGGCAAATGGTAGTGACATATTTGTAATATGGCTGTTATAAGTGTAGAAGTCTGCTAGAGAAGCATGGTTTGTTTAACATATATTTTCTGATAGATTTCAGGTCTGAAACACAAATTATTGTCATCATTTACTGATGTCAATGCTCACATCATCCCAGTGATTTGTCAGAAACCCACAACTGTTATGGGGAACAGACCAAATATATAAGCCACGCATCTAGACAGTGTATAGACATCTGGACAGTGGAGAGGTATGACAGCAGCCATGTAACAGAAGGGAAATAGCACTCAGAACTGCAAAACATTTCACCCAGCACCTTCTGAACTACAGTCAGACCAGCACAACACTACCCTAAATCAGGTATGGGGAATTACTCATGCATTTGCACATATATAAAGCACTACAGGGATGTACTGTAGGAAAAAACAGACATCGGTGAGAAATTGTCCACCCACGGCCATTTGCACCACAGTCACAGCAACATTCTAGTACCCCGACTGAACTCTAGAGTATAACGACTGTTTGAACAAACATATCTTGATTGCCCATCACACACTATGCTGACATATACTGCCCCAAGTCACAGTCTACTGAGAATCCTGAAGTGTTACAGGACATTTCTCAGTCGTCCCCTACAAACATATACACCTGATAGGCTCCCAGCAACTGTAGCAGCATACACAGTCAGATAGAAAAGTATCTATGACACTCACATCTACCACTCTTCCTACTCAGTCTAACAAACATTTACACACTACACTGCTACACAGTCTTGACAGTCTGTTAATAATGGCCAGACATACATAACTCTCAACTGTCAGATTTCCACTGAATGTCCACGGTGTGGGACCATATTTATGGCCACTCCTGCATACCACTTCTGGGAGTATGCTAAGTCACTGGGATGATATCAAGAGTGAAATCACTAAATCATGATATACCATACCTCTAAACCTCTTATTGTAAGACATCTGTACAAAGCCTGACATAATTAGGGGACATGGAGCCAAAAAGAGAGGCATATATCACATAATGCTGTTACAAACTGAAAATGTTGCTGGCATTACAGGGTATGTTGTAACATAATATCCCTGATGGATATGATGTCTGAAACACAAATGGATGTCGACATTTACTGACTTCACTCCTCACATTATCCTACTGATTTCTCAAAAACAGAAATTGTCTGAGGAACAGACCAAACATAAGAGGTAAACCTCTGGGCATTCTGCTGACATCTGGACAGTTGAGAGGTATGTTAGAGACATATCACTGTCAGACATCAAGTCATGCAGAAAGTGCATGTCCAGACAAACCTTGTTAATCTGGAAATCTTCTATGTGTATAACAACAATGCTTACTTACAATCTGTACAGAATTCTGGAACTTTGTCCCAGATTTTGTTGGGCTGCCTCCACATTTCTTGTTCTGAGAGGTATTCCCACCTACCTTCTGTGAAGCTGTTGCCCCCAGAACTCCATAGTGTCCTCCTCACAGGCAACAAAAAGGAACAAGGCCAACATGAAGGACTTAATTATAGCACTGTATTGCTATGGCATTGACTAATGGAAAGACAACATTGCATGCTCTGGATGCAAGTAGCAAGTGGGAGACACCAATTGATGCACAGGCCGTCACCCTCTCATGAGCATTACCTACAAAAGGTAAACTGCTTCCTATGCAAAACAGGTCTGAACCCGTCTACACAAAGACATTCTGAATATGCAAACCTAAATGTTTGCAGTATTGTGAGGAATCTCTTCAGCACTATAACAGGTATGTCAATCAATTAAGCATGTAATGGAATGCAAAAGGGGTAATGCAATAATGTGAAATAGGAAGTTAAACACTAGGTCGCAAAAAGTCTTGCTGGACTAACATGTTGCTTTCCAGCACCCATGGCCATTCCAGCTGGCCCTGTCTGCAGTGACATAGATCACAGCTCTGTCCTCTGAGTCACCCCCAGCAAAGGCCAGCTCATGTATGACTACTACTGGAGGGTCTGTTGTCCAATACTGACTGAGAAACTGCTAGGCCAGTCTCCCTGGGATGCTGTAAATATTCATATGTCACCTGTGAATGCTTCTATGATACATATGCTTGTCATACAAATGTAAGAGACTTATATAGGGTATCTGCATAGTAAACAACTGGTGCAGAAGTGTGTGTTGAACTGTATGTTACATACTGAACTCATATCTTTCAACTGTCCAGAGTGTTGCAGACTGACCACGTTTGCCACATTTTTGTGGTCAATGCCTCGTACAGTCGTGTATTGTCTGGCAAATCACTGGCAACCCAGTAAAGACAAGTCATAACATAAAAGCATACATTTGAATGTCAGATATCATATCCTGCATAGTATTCCTGTGAATGCAAAACCATCTTTGCTAGCAACTAAGTCTGTTACAGCTAGATTTATGAAGTATCACTATTTTTCATCCTTTGCCCACCATTGATGTGTGCCTTTGTGCAGATGTGTCCCGGGAGAAAAGAAAAAAAATAAATGTACATTAACATTTGACAGTAACATCTAGGTAGATGCTAGCAAAAAGACATAAGCAAAACATAAATGTACATAAACATTTGACAGTAACGTAAACAGTACATGTAGATCAAAGAACAAAAACAAATCAAGAATGCAGATTAATGAACAAAACATAGTAATGAATAAAGTAGATTATGATATTTACAGACATTAGAGAGAGTTGGTTATGTTGGGTGGGTGCAAGACATTCATGCATTCCCATTGAAAAAGAAAGAAAGAGACTTCTTGTAGAGAGTGATGAGAGTTTGGAGGTAGCATTTTGGGTGAGTAGAAAGGACGGAGCAAGGAGAGGCTAGAGTTAAGGAAAGTTGGGTTTGTGAAGGTTTTTTTCTAGTAGATTTTGATTATTAGAGACCTTAGAACTCTGTAGAGGTGCATTTTAGGGGCAGGCAGGAAGGGAGGGGGAGGGAGGTGGGAGTTTAGGCTTGAGTGCTAAAGTTCTAGCCATTTTAGTTTATGGAGGGAGAGAGAGTGTGGAGAGTGGAAGACTTATGAAGGTGTGGCGAATTTGTTATAGCAAGAGGTGAGAGGTTTTTATTTTTTAACTGAAGATTAGTAAGTAAGTGGGGGCCATATAGAGAAGAGGGGATAGGAAGCAGAGTGATACAGCATGCCAAGTTTTTGATGTGTTTTTGATGTTTTTTGTAGGTGGTAATTATTTTAGCTGGTTGTATGTCTTGCTCTAACAGCTGCTAGGAGTCTTAGCAGGAAACTGATGTCATTGCAAGCGTACCTTGTCCTGGGGGATGCTGACATTTGTGCAGTCACTGACACCTGGTTTGCAGCTGGGGCAAGTACACTAACCTTGCCAGGTTATTCATCCCACCATATGTTTAGACCCCAAATGGAGGGCTGCAAAACCACAGGAGGTGGAGTTTTAAACATTATCATACACATACACACATCCAGGCTGGCCAAACAGTATGATGCATGGGAGACATCCCAAGTGCAGTTAACTGTTGACAAAATACCTGCTGAAATCATAGCTAGCTACAGACCTCCAACCATGACTCTGGACACCCACTACAGCTATCTGGATCTGCTTGAATCTGTCAAGATTAAACCATCTACCGCCCCCCTGGGTGACTTAAACTACCCAACCATAGTACACATGACCTATTCTACCTAAACATAATGCACAGAGATTCCTCGGCTTTGTCATTGGCAATGCATTGGATCAGCTGGTCAATACTCCTATGACAGGTGGAAATATCCTGTACCTGGGCCTAACCAACATGAGTAGCCACTGTAGCACTCCTATAGTGTCATCCCCCTTGGTACAATCTGACCACATAGCCATCACTGTTGAGGTCACCATCTCCCCTGCCCCCCCCCCCGTCAGGGTCAAGCAAAATAAACTTTCCAAAAATGACTATAAATGTCTGCAGAGCAGGTATAAATAGCTTTACATCCACTGTCCCAACAGTTGTAACTAGCAGTAGTGTCCAAGCCCACACCACAATACTATGTGAGCACCTACATAGCTGTATGGACTCAGCAATACCTGACAGGACATTATCTCTCTCAAGGTAGGGTAGACACCTGTGGTGGGCAGCAGCAGTACACAAATACCATAATAGGTGGAAATAATTGCTTGACAGGGCCAAGGAGCAGGTGCCTAATTGGAAGCAATGTCACCTTGGTCTGAACAAGAAAATTAGGTCACAGGTGAATTACCCTAAGGCTATCTTTGAGTGCAAATTTTACACATCCACCAAGGCCAATCACTCAGCTTTCCACACATATGTCTGGAATCCAAGAGGCAACTGGCATATCTGCTCTGTAGTGTTGGTCAATAACACCACAGACACATACAGCATAGATATAGCCAACCTGCTGCAGCCAGGTTAAGTGTAAACATCACTCCCCTCTCCCCATCAGTACACATGGACATACACAGCACCTGAGACCCCTCTCCTCATCATCAGGAAGCAGGTCTGTAATGCCCTCTCAAAGGCAACACACAGAAGTGTCTATAGACCTGATACCATACATGGCTGCATCATACATGAACTCAGGCATGAGCTCTCAGGTCCATTACACACTGTAGTCAACCAAAGCCTGAGTGCCAGTGTCATCCTATCTGCAGAGATGACAGCCACTGTCATCTCTATACACAAAGGAGGAGCAATCCAGTAACCCAGCCAATCATATGCACATCTGTCTAACTAGCCTGATCTGCAAGGGCATGGAAGACAATATCAAGGACCTTATCAACAGGGACATCTGCAACCTCAAAATGCTTGAGCCCACACAGTGTGGTATTGTCAAAAGGAGATCAAGCCTGTTAAACCTGGTCATATTCTCTGAAGCAGTCAACAAACACAAGGACTGGGGAAGATGGTGCATACTTCCTACCTTCACCTAACCCAAATCTCTTACAATAATCCCCAAGTGGCCATGATACATAAGCCTACACAGCTAGGCATCAACCTGAATGTTACCAGATGGGTAACTAACTGGCTCAATGATAGTACCCACTCAGTCAAAGTAGTAGAAGCCACCTCTTTCAGTAGACCCTTACAGAGTGGTGTACCCCAAGGATTGGTCTGGGGGCCTCCACTGTTTGGGATATAATTTTCTGAGGTACAAGACAAAACTAGTGCTCTGTGGTTGACCAAGTTTACAGATGATGCAAAGCTGGCCCCTGTCTTACATTTCCCTACTGAAGTCAGCACCGTCCAAGAGGTCCTTACCCCAATTAATGACTGGTTCAAGAAGCATTGCCTCAGACTAAATGCCAGGAGATGCATCATTTCCCTGTTGTGGTAGATGCCATCCACACTATTTATGACAGTAGTAACAATGTACTGAGCATGCAATCAGGTGTGAGGTGACGTGCACCAAGGTTGGTAGCAACCTGACAGTTTCCCACTGTGTTGGCACCATTGTACAGAAGTCTGACTACATGGCCCACATCACAAATATGGGTATGTCATCCAGGAACCAGGAGGCCACAGCATTCCTGTACTCCACCCTTATCAGACACATTACTGAGTACAATGGCTCCTTTGTCATGCACCTTGAAAGCAAATGCAGCAGTTGCAGAGACCACAGAAGGTCCTGACCAGAGAAATCCAAGGTCTGCAAGACCGGCCCTATACCGATAGGCTGAAAGACCTGTCCCTGTACCCAGTCTCATACAGACTGATCATAGGTGACCTGTGTCTGGCATACAAAGCCATTTCCAAACCAGCCCTGATGGTGTTTCTACATATCCATAAGACAAATCCCACTCATACAGCATGCATGCAAGGCCCTCACCTGGTCTGTGACATGTATGTATAGTACTTGATGTCAGGATAGTGTAGTGTCCCACACAGTACACTGTCTGTAAAATACACTCCCTCCCCATGTCTAGCAGTGTACATGTATATCCCTCTTGCAGAAGAAGCTGGACAACTGCATGGGAAATGGAAAAGACACCCCTGGGATCCTGCATGTGCCCCAGCTGGACTGAGGAAGCAGGTACTGGCATTGAATGGACATGGGCGAAAGTCTGGGCTAGGCTTATGAGGGCATCCGGGCCAATAGCCAGGTGTCATCTTATGAAGCTATGCACCTAGTACTTTGCATGTTTTCTGTATGTCTTGCAGACTGTCCTGAAATGTTGTCTGAAATGAATCCTTGTGAGACTGAACCGTGTAGGTACTGCAGTGATAGAGTACTCTCTTGTTCCTTCATTAGTTATTATCACATATCATTAAACCTTGTTATCATGTCTGTATAGCAGTAAGTCAGCTCTTACAGTACTTGCATATGCACTTGGTCACACTGTATAGCTCAATCCAATAGCTCTGGTCTTGGTCACATTTACCATTTTGCTAATAGCCCCATTACACAGTAGGATTTGTCATCCTTTGTTGAGGGCCTTACAGTAGCTGTTAAAGATATGGATTGCAGCAGTCAGAACTACGGTAAGGTCTAGCCTGAAGGGCCCATAGGTGGCAAAGCTGTGCCACACTTTACCAGGAGTGTGTGTGTGTGTGTGTGTGTGTGTGTGTGTGTGTGTATGTTAAAAGTTATGGTTAATGTGATTTTTACTGTGTATGTGTCTGTATCAGCAAATATAATACTGCAGGGTATTAATTTACATATGTTGTCTTCCCCTCACCGGTGAACATGTGGGTTGGTGTCTCCCCTTCACAACCTGATGTCAGTGTCTTAATGGACTCTCAAGATGATGGTGGTCATAGTTAGGCACAGGTGGGGTTGTCGGTGCCTGAGTCTGTGCCATTGGTTGGTATTCCACTTACACCCACAATGTCCCTGCACACAGTCAATATCCCCACACATACCCAGTCCCCAGCAGCCACAGATAATGGACAGTTGGAGGGTGGTAGCATGGAACAGGCTAGTGTGGTGACTATGGCAAGTGTGAGTATAGACACTAGCCATAGCCAGAGAGCTTGCAAGGTCACACACAGGCAGATGGACAGGGGTGCTCAACAGAGGACTGCTGCCTATCAAGCCCCTGCCGAAAGTGTCACAGCAGGTGTCGTCAGATGCATGTTATGGTCCGTTATGGAGGCACAGGCGTGTACTGACTGCAAAACCAGACAGATGCTCAGGATCATGAATGTAGAGCTTCCTGCTATGCGTGATGACCTCCACGGCATTTGTGATGCCATACGTCATTTTGCTGATGTCATGGATAGACGGTGGGGTGAGACATTGTCACTGCTCAACTGTGCAATGTTTATGCTTGAGCATGTGGTGGGACTAGGGCATTGGCCAGGTGGATGTAGGTCAGCAACATGTTCAGCTGAGAGCCCATGTAGCTGGGCAGATTCACAGTCCCCTAGTGACAGTACCACTAGCACTACCAAAGAGAGTGTGTTGTCTGCACCACACCAGAGCAGGCCATAGAAACATGGACCTAGCCAGTCCCCTAAGGGATGTGGATCAAGCAGACAGCAGTCACCATCAAGGAGTAGTACAGCATCTGTCCTCGGGCCTAGTGATGCCAGTGAGACTCCTGGCAGAACCAGTTCCCACATCCCTGCCAGGAGACTGTGAACTGTACATCCTGCCATGTACAGTCCATGGCTGTCCAACATGTCCCTGTGTCAGGTATCCACATTGCTTGATTGTGTGCAGACAAACACTCACACATCTCTATCACAGGCCGGTCACCACAAGGCACATGCAGCTCCTCTGCATGGCCCAGGTGAACACCACCCCTCCAAACACACACACACACACACACACACACACACACACACACACACACACACACACACACAGACACACACACACACACACGCATGATGACAACCATATGGCCTAGTCTATGCCTCTTACAATCCCACACTACACCCTGTGCATGTGACGATACTTGTACCACAACCCTGTTATCCATACCAGCGAAGCAGGGGCATGCTCATATGGGACTGATGCACAGGGTGAATATGGTACAGTGTAGTAATGTAATGCTCTGTAAGGTGCTGTCTGCTGGCAATAGTTATGGGTACACATCGAGGTGTATGTACCTTGTTAGCCATGATGCATTATTGCTGTTAGTACTGCTGACTGACAATAGTGTCACGTACTGTATTCTGTTTGTGTTCCAGGTGTTTGCGTGTCTGCAGGCTATGGGCCTGCTGACAGTAGCAATGATGGAGTAGAAACACAGTGAGCTTTTCCTAGCCAAGGTACAGCTGTATATGTAGATGTTTACCAGGTGATTTTACATGCAACAATGTGTGAGGAACAATTGTGGCAGACAGTGTGACCTTGCATACATACCCTTGACACAGTCAGCTAGCCTTCATACATGTCACATAGGTGTTCTGTAGGTCTGCAGGCTCACACATTTTATTTATTTATTTATTTACATTTGCTGACTGGGAGTGTCCGACTGGACATAGGTCCATTTTCAGTGGAGGCCCGGGGAGAAAAGCTCCACAGTTAAAATAAACAGACAGTAGTTACATTGGATTACATAGCGATTAACAATTTAATGTAGCAATTAATTACAAACATATTTACAGATGAAGAACATAGTACATCAGTAGACAACTAAAATCTTTATCTGCGAAGTACATAACAGACATTAATAAATGTTACAATAAGAAGTTCCTGCTGTATAAAAAGTACTAGGCTTATGAGCATCTGAGCTTGCTATAATCAAGGTAGTTAGTGGGGTGGAAAGAAAGGTAGTGGTTGGATGTGGTGGGTGATATTAGAGTGGGAATTGCAAGGGCATAGCCAGCATGTTTTTAGGTGCACTTTTTGTAAAGTTTTGAAGTGGGTGCATGATGGTACAGAGGTAATTGTGGGTGGGAAGGAGTTCCATAATTTGGCTATGGCGCAAGAGAATAGTGCTTCACCAGCAGAGTTATTGGCTTTAGTGATCTGCAAGTGATTTTTGTTGCTGGATCTTAGTGGTCTGGTGGTGCGATAGGGTTGGAGTAGATTCTGGAGAGATGGGACATTTAGTGGATGGTTTACTAGTTTGTGAGTGAGTGATAGTTGATACCATTGAAGGAGGTGAGGGAGTTCAAGAAAGCCCAGTTCAGCAAGTGAGAGACAGTGGTGACTACGGTAGGATGCCCCTGTGGTGAATTTGACGATTTTGTTGTAGCAGGTCTCTAGCTTGTTTAGATCACATTGCCTTAGGTTGGTATATATTGGAGTGGCATAAAGTAGGGTGGAGATAAGATGGGGATTTGCTTTTGAAGTCTTTACTGCTTTGGTTTGAAGTTGCTCAGAGGAGGATACTTGAGCACTGGCACTAGATCCTTCACAAGCTTAGCCATTACTGTAACTGCAACAGATTCACCTATCAGCACCTGTTGCCCCTGCCATATCTGTCCCATCCACTTAACCATTATGCAGTTGATGAGGGTATGCCTGGTACTGTGTATGACAGGGTTGGGGTATGTATTCCTTACACAATTTAGGCTGCGTTAGTCTAACCTGACAATCATCAACATGTGTGTCTGCTACCTCATATGCATGTCTGTCCTCTTGTGCTGGTAGTGCACACAGAGTCATAGTCATGTACAGGGGGCAGCTGTTGAAGGGCTGAGCACATCCCCTACCTGCACAGTCTTGTGACTGATAGTGCTAGATACATAACAAATAGCACAGAGGTAATGTAGTGTTGCAGTGTCTGCCACTACTATTCCAGTGGGTGAGAACTGCAGGGGCTGTTAGGATTGCCAATGATGGGTTCCGAGGCCCTTAACATGGCATAGCCATCTGACACACATGCACAATGCTGCATGGAGATATGCATTGAAACACACATGCACATGGGGTTGACACTTTTATGTACATTACACTGTGTCATGACCATTGCATGCACCACAGTGGCTTGGTGTTAGGAACTGTGTAACTGTGCTTGTACAGTGAATGACATCTGTATGGGCTGAAATTGGCTGACAATGGGGAGTTCACAGTGTGGAATAGGCGCACAAAATGGAATAGCTATCACATACAGAGAGTAAAGACAGCCACAAGACCTGTGCATACAGAAACACATACATAGTTCCCAGTAGACATATTAATAACCCTACGCATCCACTTTTATGTACTATAGTGCTACGTGCACATGACATGCTCCACATAGATTGCATGCCTGGAACATAACACACAACCTCTTACAACAAATAATCTTATGAATGCATTCATGGATGGTGGGATAACCCACCCGAAATAGCAATTGGCCTCATCTACTGCTCCTACAAATCTGCACAATTGATAGAGTGACAGAGTTTGTAGCAGCATGATATGTCAGTCATGTATGTCTGATGCTGGCATATGTGTCACTATGGTAACTGTGACATATTTAGCAATGGTATCACAGGAATGCTCATTGTTATGGAACACAGAACATGTATAGGTTCCAAACATGTGGATATCCCATGTACATCTGTACAGATGACTGGTATGGGCTGTATAGTATTACATGGTGCATGTGGGGCAGATGCAATTAACAGGTTCTTTAAAGTAATATCATGTGTAGGGGGTCAATGGGCCTTAAAATGGTATAACCTACACACACAACAGCCACTGGGGATATGCTTCACACACACGCTACTATAGCTGTCAGTATTGAGATTAGAACCCCTATCTATCTAGCTATTTTACTATAGTATCACCACATAGCTTACAGGAATGAGAAATGTACACAGGTACATCTACAGTGAATGACATCAGCAGACCTTGTAAGGTAGGGTAATGGGAAGTGTACTGGGTGGTACATGCCTCAAAATGTTAAAACCCACAACCTCAGAGGATGTGATTCTCACCCAAACACAGACACATAGAGGATATGATTCTCACATGCGCACACACACACACACACACACACACACACACACACACACACACACACACACACACACACACACACAGAGTTGGGGTTTATGTTACAAGATCGAATGGTTAGGTAATTGAACACCTAAAAATTGAACTTGTAATATCGAAAACAAAAAACAGTGAATGGCCGATTTAATACAGGGAAAGATTTCCCTTGGCCGTTTGCCAGATTTTGCCATTTTCTTTACTGTAGAGCCATCTCGGAGTTGGTATATTTAGTTAGGGGGGTGTGGGGTGCACAACTTCCCATGTCGGGGGTGTAGAGGCAAAGCCCCCCACTTAGCTTGGGTGTAAAGTTATTTTTTTCCCATGGCCATCCGATGTGTTTTCCTGCGCCGTTCGACATTTTTGGGTTCAATATTACAAGTTCAATGTATAGGTGTTCGATCGGCTAAGCATTCAGTCTTGTAATATAGACGGTCACAGTTGCCAGTATTGAGCTTAGAAGCCCTACCTATCTAGTTATGTGTACTACAGTGTTACACAGTTATCACGTGTGCCACGGAACTAATAGGATTTAACAGTGTCCCAAGGTATATCTAAGGTGGGTTACATCTAGAGCCCTTGTAAAGTATGGCAATGGGAAATATACTGGGTGGGAAGGGCATAAAAATACATCATCCTACAAACATACACACTTACAAACACCCTCACACACACTTATATACACACATTCACCAGAACTGAGATAGAACCCCTGCCTATTTAGTTATTTGTACTATACTGTTATTTAGTTATTACACATGCCACAGAGTTTATAGGGCTGAGGGTTGTCCAAAGGTACTTCTAAGGGCACTGGGAAGTGTTGAAGGTGGGAAAGTCCTCAAGATTCGTCATGCTACAAACATACACACTTACAAACATACACACATTTGCCAGAACTGAGAATATAACCTCTACCTATCTAGTTATTTGCACTATACTGTTACATAGTTATTGCATGCACCATGGAGCTTATAGGGCTGTGTCTGTCCAAAGGTACTTCTAAGGGGAATGACATCATCAAGACTGCTAAAGTAGGGCACTGGGAAGTGCACTGGGTGGGAATGGCCTAAAACTGTTTCACCTACAAACAAACACACACACTTGCACACTTACAATTGCCAGGACTGAGATTAGAACCCCTACCTATCTAGTTATTTGTATATATATATATATATATATATATATATATATATATATATATATATATATATATATACTGTTACCCATTTATCACACATACTACAGAGTTTATAGGGATGGTAGGTGTCCAATGGTACTTCTAAGGGGAATGACATCAGCAAATGTTGTGAATTAGGGCAATGGGGAGTGTACTGAGTGGGAACGGCCTCTTAATACTTAAACCTACACATACACACACACACACACACACACACACACACACACACACACACACACACACACACACACACACACACACACACACACACACACAGGTGATGTGATATTATAAGCCCCATCTCAGTACTATTACACAATGGAGCTCACCTTCATGCTGGCACATGTGACTGGTTATGGCCACTATGCTACTGTCTGCAGCAGGTCACCACTCTATGCCAGTCAGGGTATCCCTGTGTATGACTCACTCTGTATCCCTGTGTATCCCCCTGTGTGTGTCTCTCTCTCTCTATCACTGTCTGTCTCTCTCTTCCCCATGTCTATGTGTGTGTATGCTTGACATATTGTTATATGTTGCCCGTATATATGTCTGTGTATCACATGCAACAGATGCAGATATATCACATATGGGCCAACTACAGCTAGCTGAGGCTAATCCTGTCTGATGGGTGTGTGTAGAGACAGTTAAGGTGTACATAGCTGTCTGTATGCAAAGACATATATACACAATACAGTTATATAGTCCAATGTGGGTTCTGAGATGGGCTGTGATTCTCTAAATGAAAGAGCATGCCCATTATGACATTCTATAGTAAGAGTGGGACTCCATTCCAGAGATAGTTGTACTCTGGTCCGTGGTTTTGTGTGCTACAGCCATACCTCTCTGAAGTAAACAGGAGGTTGCTAGAGGTACAGGGTTTGTTTTAGCAGACATTTTCTGACATTTCTGAAGTCTGACACGGGAATGTATTGTGTCATTACCTAGTGACAGACACAATGCTTTACTAGAGGAATACAGGATGTATATTGCACAGACCAATATTATGAGTCCAACTATAAACATTGCTGCCCAAAAAGGCCAGTTGAAAGGTGTGGTTACAGTCGGTTGATAGATGAAGCTGTGTAAACAGTGCAGCAACTTGGTGATATACTCGCTGGGGATTTTCTGCTTGTGTGGTATTCTTCTTACCTGAAAAGTCATATCCTGGTCCATACCTTTCAACTGTACAGTTTCTGGCAGATTGTCCAGGTGTTTGTCTAGAAGTTGAATCCAGTCTACATTAACTTGTATTTTTATGGCAAGTTAATTGCAAATAATTGAAGACTGACGTTACAAAATAATGACAGACATTATTGTTTCAGACTTTATAACCTTTAGCCAATTCCTGCTAATGCAAAACCCATTATTCTACCAACTTTCTCAGTTTGTAAGAACAATATTTACATGTGCCTATCACTAGGACCTTTGTCCCACTTTTATTTATGACATTGTCCAGATGTCTTGCTGTCAGATGTTGAGAGGTATGGGTGTGGGTACAGAGTGCATTCTATTGTACATAAATGTCCATTATATGTGTATTATATTCCACATAGCACTGAGTGACTTCCAGCTATGTCAGTGGCAGGGCAGTACAGAGCACTGTGGTGATCTACAGTTGTGTATAGGTTGATAGGTTGATATGACATTAGTAGGGTATTGTCCCCAAAGCCCTTATAACCCATGCAGACAGGAGTGTAGCCCATGTTAAGACATGTCAGCACACAGAGCCCCAGTCCAGCAGGGACACAGGTGGAATCACAGAACTAGATGTTGTGTTTCCCATGCACTTATACATGGAACACATCACAAGGGGTATTGGAGCACTTGGCTTGATGTGGACCGGGGAGTGTATTCTACAGATGTGGGAATGTGTGTGGGACACATATCTGTCACACCAACAAGCCATACTGTTATCACAGACCAGGTTAATGCTGCGCCTATGGGTTGATTGAGTGGACCTTGACTTCTAGATGTGCAACAGTCCCATCAGGGTAGGGTCTGGATTTATTTGCATGCCATACAGCGGTCACCTCAGCAGAGTCTGTAGGGAATGGAATAGAGGGACAGTGCTGTTAGCCTATCTGTGTTAGGCAGGGGTATGGGGTAAGGCCTTAGTGTTAGCAAGACCTTGGTGTGTGGAGCCTGCATGGTCTGTGGTGTGTACATTTGTGGAGTTCTCATGTATTTTTTCCTCTGAGGTGTCCTTTGTTTTTTTGTTTTGTTGTGGACCTCCACTGACATGGGTGTGTGTGTTGTGTATTTGCAGGTCATGTTTACTGACTCCATACACTGCATGGCACTTATGTTACTGCACAATTTGTTCTGGTGTGCACATTCTCCATTTGTCTGGCCAGTGGTTCCCCTTCCCCTTATGTGTGTCTCTTTGTCCTTCTGTAGTCCAGTCACAGGCTTTACCTACAGTGGCTGCTGTTATGTATTTGTAATTCTGATGTGAGTGAGGTAAATGCGGTATCATCAAACACAAGATTGTGGACTTCACACATCTGAGTGTACCTATTTAGCTGGTTGTCCATCTTTAACCACTACATTTGCTGTGGTCCTCAGGTGGTTTGTACTGCTATATGTTATTATGAGGCTACATGTTGGCCTAGCTGTCAAACCGTCACAGACTGACATCTGGACAGGGACATATATGACAGTCAGACAAAGGCACACACATGGGGACAGGGTGTTAATACTGTTCTGCCACACATAGACAGTTGGGAGACCAGTTTGGTATTTGCTTGCCTTCTCTTATGGGTATGACATCTGTTTCCCCACTGTCTGCCAATGATGTTTTGACAAGACCCTTTCTTCTTTTACAAATAGTTGGAAGGCAAATGCAGTGTTAGGACAAGCAGAACAGATATACAAGGCGTACTTGTGCTCCTTCTGTGACAACCTGTCATTCGAGGGGCATGGATGTTGGCCAGTGACATGTTGTCAGTGCTGACACAGTCAATTGGCAGCCTTTTATGACCTGGCAGTACACTAACCTTCAGGTACCTGCTGTCTTACTAGGCATCATACCTCTCAACTATTTAGAGCCAGACATCTGGACAAAGCCATAAGTAATTTGGGGACAAAGACCAACATATTGGGGCCATTGTTAACTGTTGGCCTTATAAACCTAGAAAGGTGATACAATGACAGGTTTTGCATTAGCATGCATTTCCCTAAAAGGTATGAAGTCTGAAACTACACTCTGTCATTATTTTCTGACATTAGTCTTTTGTGATTTGCCAATGATTTGCCAGACAACCACAATATCATGATAAAGAGATCATGAATATGATGCAAACCTCTGGACATTCTGCGAAATGTCTTTAGAGCTGGGGGTATGCTAGGCACTGTATGGGTTACTCTGAGCTGCCTGCTGTCCATATGTGTGGCCCCCTGTCCCTGACCTGTCCAGCTTTCCTGCAGTAACCGATATTGACATCTGGACAGTGTGTACAACTCCTGCCCTAGCTGTATTTGACATGCTGGTGAGCACATATATTCCCCCAACACCCGTGAGGAGCCATAGACTGCACAAACATCCACATCAAGGCAAACACATGCTGGACAAACTCAGTGTGCCACTCAACCACAGCCCATAAGGCATAACAACGTACCCAACACTCTAGTCATAGGTGACTCTATAGTCAGGCACACTGATGTTCCACTCACCAGGCTAAACAAGGAGAAAGTTACTTTCAGCTGCTTGTCGGGTGTCAGGATCTGCCACATAATGCATGCACTCAGGTCACTCCACAGCAAGTACAAATATGACTCTGTTATTGTCCATGTTGGTGTGAATAACCTGAGACATACCTGCCTGGACTACATGAAAAGAGACATGGAGGAGCTTTCTGATCTTGTAGCCCAGTCAGGTATGACCCTAGCCCTGAATAGCATCCTACCATCACCCAGAATGATACCACAGTACAAGGACAAAGTGATTGACTTCAACAATTGGCTAAGCTTCTGGTGTCATTCTAAGGGGATCCAGTCTCTGTCTACCTGGGATGACATGATCGACAAACCATGATGCTTTGCCAGAGATGGCCTGCACCTGTCACCCTTGGGATTCTGCATACTGGCTAAGGCTCTTAACACCCCTATAGTGCCTTTTTTAGGCAAGATTCAAATGACAAATTCATCACCGTAACAGGTACAAGCAAGCAAAATCTGAGGGTAATGCTACTTAATGTTAGAAGTCTAAACATCAAAATGCACTCACTCAAGGCACTCCTTAAAATGGAGAACATCGACATCTGTGCAGTGACAGAGACCTGGTTCAAGGCTTCAGAGAGAACCCTTGCATTACCAGGCTATAATTCATACCACACCTTTCGGCCACCTAACCTGGACCGAAGCACTAAAGGCGGAGACGTGTCCATATTCATTAAGAATATCCACACCTCCAGGTTAGTTGCTCAGCATAATGCATCTGAGATTATCCAAGTGCTACTAACTCTGGGCAAGACCGCTATGCGAATTGTAGCTTGCTACAGATCCCCCACCATGCCCCAGGATTCCCACTCCTCATTTCTTGATACACTGGAAAATATTAGGGTACAACCAACACCCTAATAATGAGTGGTTTCAACTACTCCACCATTAACTGGGAAAACTACTCATGTACCAACTCTTATGCTCAACATTTTCTGGAATTCATAAATTCCAATACCTTGGATCAACTTATCCACACCCCCACCAGAGGCAGCAATATCCTAGATCTGGTCATTACCAACATGGGCAACTGGTGTTCTACACCAGAGGTCAATTCCTCGTTGGTCAGATCCAACTACAAGCAAATCAACCTAGACATCCACATTCCACCCCCACCCCCCATTAGGGAAACCACCATAAATAATTTCTCCAAAGCCACCTTCACACTTCTTAAGACAGAAGTGGCAAACTTCACGACATCCATGCTGACAAACAATAGAGATACGACTGATGAATCCTATACAATTGCACTTTATAAGCACTTACATGAGTGCATGGATCATGCAATCCCTAACAGAACCAAGATGCTATCCTCCAAAAACGGAAACCAATCTAGTGGTCCCCTGCTATAAACAAACTCTACAACAGAAGAAAGAAACTGTTGCAAAAAAGAGTAAAATCCCATGATTGGAGGAACTCCGTGGTCAGCCTCAGTAAGAAGCTGAGATCCCTCATAAAATCCTCCAAAGCTAGTTATGAAAACAAAATCGCCACTGATTCTAAAGACAACCACAAAGCATTCTATAGCTATGTCAAGAATCTCAATGGCAACACTCAGATCTACTCTGTGTTATAGCACAATGGCACTAAATATACAGAACCAACTGATATTGCCAACATCCTGGCAGACAGGTTCAGTGGTAACTTTACCCCTCTCTCATCCCCTAAAGGGCCCATTTCTAGAATGCAAAGTACCTGTAATCATGGCTGCATAGGTAAAAAACACACTCTCCAAAGCCAAGAGCACAGCACCTGTGGGACCTGACAACATCCCAGGCTGTGTTCTACAGAAAGAACTGGCACCCCACCTAAGTACCATGTTCAATCATAGCCTCACCTTAGGCTTTGTGACCACTGAATGGCGCACAGCAACAATTATCCCACTCCACAAAGGGGGAGCCACCATGGACCCTGGGAACTACTGCCCCATTAGTCTGACGAGCCTGGTCTGCAAAGCTATGGAGCGTATCATCATGGAACTTATAAACAATGGCACTGGTAATCTCCAAACTCTGGACCCCACCCAGTTGAGGTTTGTAAAAGGCAAATCATGCCTCCTAAACCTGACAGACTTCTTTGAAGCGGTCACCAAAGCCGTAGATGAGGGTAAGGTGGTTCACACAGCCTATCTAGATCTTGCCAAGGCTTTTGACACAATCCCTCATTCTGGAATTATAGACAAACTCACTAAACTAGGTATAAATCCCTATGTCACAAGATGGGTTGCCAATTGGCTCACTGACAGAACCAACACTGTAAAGTAGCAGACTCTAAATCCAACTTCAGAGCAATGACAAGTGGAGTACCACAGGGTTCAGTCCTAGGTCCTCTTCTGTTTGGTATCTACTTCTCTGAAGTACAGGCTAATGAAGAAGGTCTTTGGCTAACAAAGTTTGCAGATGACTGCAAACTAGGAGCCATAATCAAAACTCCTAACAATGTAGACATCCTACAAAAGGGCCTCACTGAGACAGATGCCTGATGTCAAAGCCATGGCCTCAAGCTCAATGCCAAAAAGTGCATTGTCATCCCTTTCGATAAAATTCTGTAGCCATGAATTACCACATAGGAGGTAGTCTACTTAACACCAAAAGTATGATAAAAGACCTTGGGACACAGGTGGACAGTAGTCTCTCCTTTGATAATCACATCACCACAGTAGTCAGGAAATCCTTCTATGTGGCACACCTCATCAAAAAAGGTTTCTCATCCAGGAAAAAAGAGGTCATTGTTCCCCTCAACTCATCACTCATTAGACCCATTATAGAGTACAGCACCTCACAAGATATCTACAAGAACTGGAAAGGCCACAGAAATACCTGACAAAGAGGATTACCAGCCTCAAACAGATGCCCTACGCAGACCGTCTCAAAAAACTCTAGCTTTACTCTGTCGCATATCACCTATAAAGAGGCGATCTCTGCCTAACATACAAAGCTATGTCAAACCCAGAGCTGTTGGACATGCTCCATGTCAAGAAATCCCAATCCCTCTGAGCTACACACTCTAGGGAACTAAACCTTGTCACCACAATAAACAGAACATGCTGGAGGGATAGATTCCTGTCCCAGAGACTTCTCATACTCTGTAACAAAATACCTATCTATATCAAACAAAGCTCCTCATTAGCACTCTTCAAGAAAAATCTTGATGATTGAATGGAAGATAGGAAATTCACCCCGGGGATCATTTCTGTGGCTCTGCTTGACAGGGGCACAGGAAAATAATTTTCTTGAGTGGCAGAAACCAGGGTAGAGTTTGGCTAGGCTTATATAGGCCCTAGGGCAAATAGCCTAGTACCTAGCTATGAACTTATGCAGAATTGCTGGCACTGCAGTTCTTGAAACATGGACCCTGTCAACCACAGTACTGTACCTAGACCACTAATACACGACAGCCAGGAGTAAGTGCAGGCCACATACTGACAGTATTGACCACACATATACATAGCTCATTGAGCCCTACATATTGTGGACATGCAACAAGTTATCATGTTGATTGGGATAGCCCTGGGAATGTGTGCTCTTCTGCTTATACCCTAAAAACATTATTGTTGCTGCATTTTTATGGGAACATGGGTTTGTGGGGGGCACACCTGTCAACTGTCCACATTTGGGTGGACTGTGCTGATGTTCCCTTTACATTTTTGATCCATTTAGCATAGTATTATGTCTGTCTTCGGAACAACAGGCATATCACTAAAGACCAAGGTTAGACTGTAATGGCAGACATTTGAGTTTCAAACCTCTTACCCTTCAGAGACTTACTGCAACTGCAAGACCTGCCGTGATATCACTGTGTAAGTCTATATAGGCATATTTCATCATTGTCCCTATTTGTGGGCTTTTGCCAGCATCTTTTTATGGTTTTCTATAGCTGACTTGCTGGGTGAGGCTGAGGGGTGAGTATGGGACCCACCATTGACATCCATGCATGTGACCAATGACTCCCAGTTTGATAGCCCCCCCACATATACTGCAGTCAGGTTTATCACCTAGCAGACTACTGCATTCTCTAGGGAATCCAGTATAGGGCAGACATTTCCTGTTGTCCCACATAGCTGTCAGTTGTCTGCTGCTGTCTCTGTAGGCCATCCCATTCCCTTGCATGCATGCAACAATACCATAGCTATGCTACCACAACATATTACTCCATTCATTTATTGTTATGAAGACTGACTTATCTTGTGCCTGCAAGAGTTGTGAGGACAGTGCTTGAGGGCTGGCAGTAGGATGCATGCAGTACAGAGCGTATACATGGTAAGATGCAG
The DNA here is from genome assembly GCF_019279795.1 of Protopterus annectens. Lineage (NCBI taxonomy): Eukaryota > Metazoa > Chordata > Ceratodontiformes > Protopteridae > Protopterus > Protopterus annectens. Next base: position 1,989,148,757 of record NC_056731.1, on the reverse strand, counting down.
ATAGTGTGATGTGTTTGGCATCCATTCTACTGTGTGTGCATGTCAGAGAGAGGTGTCAGTCCCTGGGTCCCTACAGTGTCAGTGTGTGCTAGCATTGCCTCTTTGCCAAGGCCTGGGCATACTGGGCATGGGTCTATATTATAGCATCAAAGTCTAAAAACGTTGAATGTTATAATATCAAACCCATTCAACCGAAACACCACAAAACCGAACAGTCAGAATAACAAATTTTTTCCCAGGGAAAAGATTTGCTGTTCCGACAAACATACACACAACTCAAGCACACCAAAATAAATAATCCACACACATGCACTTCACAAAACCCTACACTAAACCAGACATACACCACTAGCTATCCACTTACCTTAACCCACCCTAACCCTAAGGTCCCTAACTATCACACACTGACCTTACCCGCTCCCTAACCCTAACTCCCCTACCCCACCCTAACCCTCACGTCCACAAAATAGCACACTTACCTGACCCGTGCCCTAACCCTAACTCACCTAGCCCACGCCCAATCACACACTCACCTTCATTCGCACACTTACCTTAACCCGGTCCGTAACCTTCGCTCCATAGTTGAGAAAAAAGCGAAGCTGCAGAAAGAGCCCACTGAATACTTTCCCTAGGAAAGTATTCAGTGTTCTGCAACTTCACTATTTCAAGCGTTCACTCTACTGGGTTCGATATTATAACATTCAAAGTTTTTAGACTTCAGTGTTATAATATAGACCCACTGGGCACACCTCCATCTGCATACAGGAGCAGGCACAGCGGGTTCCTCCTCCGAGTCCCAATGTGCCTGTGGGAGCCTTGGCAATGGTGGGGGGCTATGCGGGCCTTCCCTGTGATGTTCCTGATGCAGCTGTTTCTGCAGGATCATATTGTGTAGCATAGCACATACTATGAACGTGTGCACATGTGGCTGGGGAGTACTGCAGGGCTCCACCAGATATGTCAAGGTAGTGGAACCATGACTTGAGCATCCCAAACACACACTCTATAATATTCCTGGTTTGTGCATGTGCCTCATTATGGCGTTCTTCAGTGTGTGTGTGTGTGTGTGTGTGTGTGTGTGTGTGTGTGTGTGTGTGTGTGTGTGTGTGTGTGTGTGTGTGTGTGTGCATTTCTGATGGGTGTCATCATTCACGGCCCCAGTACATAGCCAGCATCCCCCACTAGTTGGCCATATGGGACGTCCCCCTGACAAATGCCTGGTACAGCTGTGAGGCATGCCAGATGTGGGAGTCCTGATAACTACCAGGGCTGCCAGCACATACAATCATGATAATGCCCTGGACATTGCACACAACCTGGCAGTTGATGGAATGATAGCCCTTGCGGTTGATATAGACTCTACCCTCTTCACCAGGTGGTGCCTTGATGTGGATGTTCGTGCAGTCTATGGCTCCTCATGGGTGTTGGGGGAATATATGTGCTCACCAGTATGTGTTTGACATCCAGTAACTGGTGGAGTACCCTGCATGCAGATGCCTGTGAGACCCCCACAATGTCCCCAGAAGGTGTTTGGAAGTTACCTGTAGCTAGTATTCTTAAGGTTACACATACCTTGGTTTCAACTGGGATGGGTTCCCCTTCTGTTGGCTCTGGGTCTGAGGAGATGCCAGCACAGCTCGCCGAGTTGCTGAAGTAAGTCCCTGTCCACCCTATAGTGCTTTAGTATCTCCAGATCATGTAGCACCTGGTAGGTTACCCTGCATCTGAACACTCTTCTCTTCCTCCTCAGTCTGGGATGGTCATCAGCATTATCCTTCTCACAACCTTCAGCCTCTAGAAAATACTGATGAATCAAAGTGACAGCAGACCCTAACATTTTGTCAGTTAAAGTTCCCCAGAGTGTGTAGAATAATGGTGCAGAGTTTGTGGGAAAAAACAGACTGAAAGTTGTTTGCAAAGCTTATACTGCTGTGCTGCAGATGCTGCCTGTGTGATTGACTGATTATAATATATTCCACCTGCTAGCTATATTATTTGCACTTGAGCATCTTTATTCTGCTATTTCCCATTTTTTTCTTCCCATTTCCACTGCTTCTAAGCCCTGCTGCATGCTGTGCAAACCCATTGTTCTCATGTAAACACTTCTGCTAGTTCCTGTTTTTTTTTTTTGTATTTCTGTTGTGCTTAAGCTCTGTTGTGCGCCGTGCAAGCTCCTGCAGCTATAGTAAACAGTAGTGAGCAGAAAGAACCCTTCCAGGGATGCAAATATGCTCAGCATTTTTTGAACTTACTCAGATACACCCCCTTGCTTAGCTGCGCTTAGCTGAGTGCAAATAGAGGCAGTGGAGCTCCAATCTGCTTACACCAAGCATATCACACCCCCTTTTCATGTCAGCTGCTTCTCCTGCTTACACTACAGCATTATAGCTCCTACATGGTTAGGTGCAAGCAGACACAGTCTCCCATTTTGCTATTCAATAAATTTAGCTCATTTGCATACCCCACTGCCTTAGTCCCTTGTTACATTACTACACCAGAGCCTGTCTCCATAGCTACCAGTGTTACCTGTTATTGTTTTGGTTCTGCGTGCTACCCACTATAATGGCAAATTCATATTTCCCATAAAATTGTCTTTTTACATTTTTTTCTTATTTTCTGCATGATCTCATTTGCGTGCTAGTGCGCTATACTTAAATGGCCAGAACTGGCCAAAAAAATAAACTTTGATTTTCATAATATTGCAACTGTTTTCCATGCCAATAGCCATATTTTTGGCCATTGGTATGCCTAATAGTCATAATACATGCTGTACTTTGTGCTGTCATGCCCCGTTTTGATTTTTGCTGAAATATACTTGATTAGTAACCGAATACATTTCTACAATGGACACTGCTCTGACACAGATGTCTGCCTGCTTTCTGAATCGCTAATTCACCTCATTTGTATGGTTTTCAACAGCAAATAAGGTAATTAGCATTATTCAGTGGTGTCCTTGTCAGAATAGTGCTGGCAGGCTCATGCATGCCCCCAACTTTGTTTATTGGATCGCTCGGTGGCCATATTCCATGCAGAAGCTGCTACACTATTCTGACATGGTGATTTGGCTTTATTGAATCCCAGCCCATATGTTTGACTTTCTGAAAACATGACAAAAACACCAACATCTGCATTTTTATATTAGGGCAAGCCCCCTCTTCCCCGTGTGGGGTGCTGTTAACCCCCACACAACATGTAAATTATATATACTAACTGCAAGAGTGTACAGTAATGGGAAAAAGGGTAATTTCCCTGATTCTCACTAAATGATTCAAGTTTTCGAAAAAATCTTTCATATGGTCTCAACTATATGAAGTCTGAGTTTTGAAAACTTGATAATTTGACATAAGCTTGAGTGTGCATACATGGGCAAACTACTGAAGGGATTTTTGGGAATGTTCCATTTTAGTGTCAGTGAAGTGTTTGTGCAAACATGGAAAAACTGCTGGAGGTCATTGGGGACAATGTTTCATTTTGATGTCAGTGAAGTGCTTCTGCAGACATGGACAAACTGCTGAAGGGGTTGCTGAGAGAAATGTTTCATTTTGGTGTCAAGGAAGTGCTTGTTTGTACATGATCAAACTACTGACGGATTTGTTGGGGAAAAAGTTTCATTTTGATGTCAGTGAAGTGCTTTTGCATGCAGAGACAAACTGCTAAAGGGTTCATCAGGATAAATTTTTCATTTTGGTGTCAGCAAAGTGTTTGTGCAAATGTGGACAGACTGTTTAAGGTGTCATTGAAGGAAATGTTTCATTTTGATGTCAGTGAAGAGCTTGTGTGTACATGGACAAAATGCTGAAGGGGTTGTGTAGGAAATTGATGATCAGATCTGTTTATAGGGGATGGTTAAAATAAATTACTTTATCCAATTGTTGCTATTTTTATATTTATTACATTCTGATATCTGAGATGTTTTCAGTCATTACAGCTGACTTTAATTGGATGCAGGAAATGTCTGTGGATAAAAGTGACTGACAAACTTGTCATTTATTTAACATGAACATTTATTATTCTAGCTTTGCAGAAGACGTGTGCATAATGTTGTTTCACTTTCTGTAACAGTCAGGCATCATCATTGTACTCAATAAGTAATAATCTGTGGAGGTCTGGGTAGAATGTGTGTTATAGCAACTGATTATTGGCAGAGTGTTTCACTGATTAACGTTGCCATATCTGGAAAAAAAACATAATGAAATGACAAACCACCAAGGCAGAAGTATAAACTTTTTATTACGGTAAGCACTTTTGTGGTAAGTACACTTCACCAGACCATAAATGGTCTGAGAGAAGTCCAAAAATATTTCTAAGATAAATTGTTTCAGATGCAGCTGTTTCCCTCTATTTAGTTTTCTATTTTTTTTCAGGGATTTTCATACTAGAAAAATAATGAAATCAAACCACATTTCCCTGAATTTTCCTATTGCCTGCGTCTGATAAATGCACTAGGTGCCTAAATGGACACAGAACATTTTATAGATCTATATATTTATCCATTTGACATTTGTTTAATGGAAAAGTCCAACTGGATAAGAAACCCATTTTCAGCAGAGACCTGAGGAGAAAAGCCCCAATATAGAAAATATGGAAAAACATTTTACATAATAAACCGCAAAAACAAAACTGAAGATCTCTCTCTCTCTTTCTGTATATCTATATATGTCTATCTATACATACATGTATATCTATATATATATATATATATATATATATATATATGTGTGTGTGTGTGTGTGTGTGTGTGTGTATGGGTCCCCTTCAGATTGTCGAACTTTCAAAAGCTCGACTTTCATATGGCTGAGACCATATGATCGAACTTTTAAAAGTTCAGTCTGAATGGAGATCTCCATAGAGAGCGGAACAGGAAGTATTCCCTTTTCCATAATGTAGGGCGATCTCGAAGTTGGTATATTTAAATCACGGGGGTGGGGGGTGCAGCAACATTTAGTTTAAGTTTTTTTTGTTGTTTTCTTTATTTTTTTTTTTTTACATGTTCGAACATTTAAATGTTCGATCATATGGTCTCGGCCATATGAAAGTCAAACATTTGAATTTTTGATCATGTAAAGTAGACCTGTATATATACACATATATATATATATATATATATATATATATACATATATATATATATATATATATATACACACACACACACATATATATATATATATATATATATATATATATATATATATATATATACACACACACACACATATATATATATATATATATATATATATATATATATATATCTATATACACACACACACACACACACACACACACACACACACACACACACACACACACACACACACACACATTTTTTTTCCTTTTCTTTTAATTTGATTTTCATTTGATCCCTAATGCATTTGTAAATGACAAACTCCATTCTGGCTGTTGCTAATCATTTCCTGTGCTTAATGTGTTTGTCTTATGCTTGCTTCACACATTCCTTTCTACTTTATTCAGTTCTGTATGCATTTTCATATACTAATTCATGATATGTGATTTTTCCATAACCTTCAAGCCATCTGACCTGAAAACAAACGAGTGTTTCTTATTTTCGACTTGCATATTGCATTACTTAAAGGCTCAATGCCTTTTTGTTTGCAGCTGCGATATACACACTATTTCTACATTACTTCCTTGCCTAAAGGTTTCTAGTGGTGCTGCTTTATTTTTCCAAGGCTGTATTCCTAAATTCCACAATTCTAAGTTTGATTGTCTTGATTCTATGCATTAGTTGATGGCATACTGCACTGACTGGTGACTGTTCCAAATAAATGACTGTTTTGAAATCAAGAGTTCTTCTGTGCTACACTATCACCATCATTTTTAAGAAAATAAATTCCAAAGTTGTTCTTGTCATAGAAGGATCTCACCTTACAAGAATAAACAAAACTATACACTTTCATTATTCTCAACAACTATTAACTCATTTTACTAAGTTGCTACTTGCATATGATTGGTAACCATATTTATTTATGTCATGAAGAGCCTTACAAAGCTTTTAATGTTTATAAAAAGGTTGTAAATATTTTGTTTAGATACACCAAGGTTCTATTCAACACATTTTTGAATCTAACAGAGGCTAGTAGATTCTGATCATATTGCAGCGTCTATTCCATTGAACACAAATAAATAATGCAATATATCATGGAAGAACTCTAACATGTACTTAGAACATAGGGAGGGTGCAATATCTTGCACAACATTACATTTTCAACTAAATCCATAATACAGCAGTTACAGATATAGGGCCTAAGGTGTGTAAATTATGAAAACAGTCTCTTTGCTTTAAGAAAGTATTAGGGCTATATTTTATAGACTAGAAATAAAACTAGAATTCTGGAAATAGTTACATGATGAGAATGAACATCAGTAGTTATTATACTATTATGTAAAGCAACTGGCAAGTTTTTGATACATGGAAAAACGAAAATGACCTCTTCTGCAATATTTCCATACATTTATTTTTTGTGTATGTACTAAAGCTACTTAACTGTGCTATTCATGAAATGGATGGATTTGAAATATAGATTTAGGAGGAATTAATTAAAATGTATTGGAACTAGGTGTTTATTAAGATACATCAAACATTACAAGACGTAAAAATTGTTCATCCTCTGACCATGCCTCACCATCTTCTGTTTTACAGAAAGTGAGTTAACAAAAGTATTGCATGTTATGTGAATTAAATTATTTCAGTACTTAAGACTGCAGCAGAACATTCGTCTAAGTAACAAACATTTGTAGACTTAGATAATACACAGTAATAGATTTAGATGTTTGGGGTTACAACTGTAAAGCCTGAGAGATGCTATCACATGCACGTGTTGCAAAGTGGTGAAAGGGAAATGCACCAGAACAATAAATGGTAAAAAACGTTTTGCACATGACTAAACTGGAGATCGCTTCAGGGTTATATGCAGTTCTTCTACTTAGATGAGTTTTCTCCAAAGTAAATAAGGTATAGTAAATTAGCTTTTGTTATTGAGGCCTGAGGATGTGCACTGATGACACACTAAGACATTTCAACTTCAAGCAAATAAGCTTTCTCTAACAGATGCGATTGAGTGAACTCCTTATGACCTTTCATTTGCAGCAGTAGGACCTCTCTTTTTATACAGATACAGAAAGAGCGTACAAGACTAACGATGGGCAGGCACCCTTTAACGAATTCTAGAACTACCTTTTGCTTTCTTAAGCAGTTTGCAGAATTATCAGCTTCTTGGACTTTGTGCAGGTAAAAATTTAACTTGACTAAGATGCAGAATGGAAGGGCATTTATATAGGGTCTATATTAGAACATCGAAGTTTCAAAACTTCGAATGTTCTAATATCGAGCCCTATTCAGCGAAAGCTGAAAACATCGAACATACAGAACAGCGAATTTTTTCCTAGGGAAAAAATTTGCTGTTCCTAAACACATACACACAACACAAGCACACCAAACAAACAGCAATTCACACACATACACCTAAAATCTTACAACTAACCCTACACTAAACTATACATACACCACTAACTATCCACTTACCTCAACCCAAACCCTAACCCTAAGGTCTGTCACTATCACACATTCACCTCACCCGCTCCCTAACCCTAACTCACCTACCCCTCCCTAACCCTCACATCCACACAATCCCATAGTTACCTGAACCGCCCTAACCCTAACTCACCTAACCCATCCTAACCCTCACATCCACACAATCGCACACCTATACCGTATACCTAGCCCGCACCCTAACCCTAACTAACCTAATCCATGCTCAATTGCGCACTTACCTGAACCTGACCCATAACTTTCCAGCACAGCGCTGAAAATACTGAAGCAACAGAAATGGACTACTGAATTCTTTCCCTAGGAAAAAATTTGGTTTTCTGTAGCTTCGATATTTTCAGCTTTCGCTGAATAGGGGTCGATATTAGAACATTCAAAGTTTTGAAACTTCGATGTTCTAATATAGACCCGTTACATAAAAATTTCAACAAAATGGCACACTTTATTTTCTGATCTCAGTATGACTGTCTCAGACCTTTTAGGTTACATTCCATTTTTGGAAGCTTGGTGGAGCTTTTCTCCCCGGGCCTCCACTGAAAATGGATATGTATCCAGTTGGACTAGCCAGGTAAACAAATGTAAAATAAATAAACAAATGTAAAATAAATAAATAAATAATTTTTTATTGGTTGCTCGGAGACCACATGCTGCTAGAATCATTTTACATAGCTCTCAGCAATATCTGTCGTCTACAGAAATCTGCATCAATTCAACTATATCAATTATTCAGAGAAGCTTCATGGACCATAAATAAAGCAGGTAATTTAAAATACACAATTTTGAAGTGTATTAGGATTTATACTTTCATTCACATTTTATTTGAAATTGTTTTTAATTTACTGCATATTAGGTTTCTTATTTCATGACTGTATATGTTTGCTTATATGCATGCATGTGCTTATATGTGTGCATGTGCACATGTACAAGTGTGTGTATATAAATGTGTGTGTGCATATGTGTACATGTACATGTGTATGTGCATGTATTTGTGTGTGTGTGTGTGTGTGTGTGTGTGTGTGTGTGTGTGTGTGTGTGTGTGCATGTGTGTGTGTGTGTGTGTGTATGTTTATATATATGCAAGTGTACATATGAGTACATGTGCACATGTACACATATGTTTATATGCATGTGCAGGTGCATATGTGTACATATGCATGTGTGTGTGTGTGTGTGTGTGTGTGTGTGTGTGTGTGTGTGTGTGTGTGTGTGTGTGTGTGTGTGTGTGTCTGAAGGGCAAATTAAAAACTCCAATCAGGATAATATTGATTAAGTTTGGCAGTAAATAAAGTAGTACATTATGAAATGATTTCGCCAAAATGTTTGGAATCACAGGAAGTTAAAGGCTGTTGAATCTTGCCACCATTATACTTTGCCAGTTCTCACTATAGACTGTACCTCACTTCTTCAGGACGGCTGGGCCAGTCAAACCAGGGGGTCAATTTATAACTACCCATCCAATTATACAGGTTTATTTAAGGGAAAAAAGTATATTACATTGCGTTATCTGCAAGGTAGCCTGTTCCAAAGGTGACTTTTTTTTACCTCAATATGACCTTCTGAGACCTTTTTGTAGTTCACATAGACTGGCTAGTCTAAAACCTCTTTGAGCAATTGTTGAACATGTGCAGGTATGTGTGTGTGTTGTGTGCATGTAGGTTTTTCAGCATTATCCTACCTTGTACCTATTTTTCCTGAATACTGGAAGCATTCTAGTTTACAAAAAACAGGACTGGATTAATAGTTTTCAGAATATTGATGCCTGGTTGGATGGATGGATAGACAAAGTAATGCAGTTCTGTTAAATATTCAAATTATTATTTTTTTTTGTTATAAAATTATTGCACTTAGAAGAAGTATAACATTTTACAATATGAAAATTCATTATTCATCTATGATTTTATTTTTACATGCATACAAAATTAAGGCATAAATGAAAACATATAGTCAAACCCCCTATTTATGCTCTTCAGAAGGCTGCCTTTGCAGGTGGTGAATCAAGTCCAGGCATTATTTTAAAATGTTCCATGCCCCCTTGAACATTGAACAGTATTACCACAGATCCATAGAAGAGGCAGCATTTAGGCTGAGATTAAATTATGAATTGTTGGTATATTTATGATAGACAGGGATTTAAAATCATTTATTCAGAATCACAGGCACAGAAGTATTCCTGTAGATTTTAACATCCCATCTACTTGGCAGTCTCTCAAGTAAAAAAGTAAAAACAATAGGTACAAAAGATGCTGACCATTTTCTATGACGCAAATGAAAGATTTAAAGAAGATATTCACCTGAAAAAGTTCATTTAATATATGGGAGTAATTCAAGTTTGCAAAACAGTTCCCATGTCTACCTATCAATTTTCGATATCAACTAATAAAAATAAAAAGACGCAGATTTCATTTTCTGAAAGAGAGACAATCTCTGTTATTACATCTGGTGTACATCATCATACAAGCCACTTTACAGATGTAATAGATCATTGCAAAAGATGTAAATAACTGAACACAAGATCATTTTCTAAAAATTTCCAGGCGAGCAAAGTTTTCATATCTTCCTCAAAGCATTAATGTCACCATGTCAGATGCTGATAGATTTGAGAATCTATGTTCTTTCATCAGTAGGTAGGTAGGTAGTTACTAGGCTATTGGCCCTAGGGCCTATATAAGCCTAGCCAAACGGTACCCTGGCTTTTGCCACCCAAGAAAATTATTTTCCTGTTCCCCTGTCAAGCAGAGCCACGGAAGTGATCCCTGGGGTGAATTTCCTATCTCCCATCCAATCATCAATATTTTTCTTGAAACATGCAAATGAGGAGCTTTGTTTGATATAGATAAGTAGTTTGTTCCAGAGTATGGGAAGTCTCCGAGACAGGAATCCATCCCTACAGCATGTTCTGTGTATTGTGGTGACAAGGTTTAGGTCCCTAGAGTATGTAGCTCGGAGGGATTGGGGTTTCTTTACATGGAGCATGTCCAACAGCTCTGGGTTTGACATAGTATTGTATGTTAGGCAGAGATTGCATCTGAGTAGACAATATGTGACAGAGTAAAGCTGGAGTTTTTTTGAGACGGTCTGCGTAGGACATCTGTTTGAGGCCGGTAATCCTCCTTGTGAGGTATTTCTGTGGCCATTCCAGTTGTTGTAGATGTCTTGTGAGGTACATACCAAAAGGGGCATTGTACTCTATAATGGGTTGAATGAGTGATGAGTAGAGGGGAACAATGACCTCTTTTTAACTAGATGAGAAATCTTTTGTGATGAGGTGTGCCACGTAGAAGGATTTCATGACTACTGTGGTGATGTGATTATCAAAGGAGAGACTACTGTCCGCCTGTGTCCCAAGGTCTCTTATCACACTTTTGGTGTTAAGTAGACTACCGCCTATGTGGTAGTTCATGGGTACAGAGTTTTTACCAAAAGGGATGACAATGCACTTTTTGGCATTGGGCTTGAGGCCATGGCTTTGACACCAGGCATCTGTCTCAGTGAGGCCCTTTTGTAGGATGTCAACATCATTAGGAGATTTGATTATGGCTCCTAGTTTGCAGTTATCTGCAAATTTTGTTAGCCTGTACTTCAGAGAAGTAGATACCAAACAGGAGAGGACCTAGGACTGAACCCTGTGGTATTCCACTTGTCACTGGTCTGAAGTTGGATTTAGAGTCTGCTACTTTCACAGTGTGGGTTTGGTAAGGAGCCAGTTGGCAACCCATCTTGTGACATAGGGATTTATACCTATTTTAGTGAGTTTGTCTATAATTCCAGAGTGGGGAGATGGTGTTGAAAGCCTTGGCGAGATCAACATAGGCTGTGTGTACCACCTTACCCTCATCTACAGCTTTGGTGACCGCTTCAAAGAAGTCTATCAGGTTTAGGAGACATGATCTGCCTTTTACAAACCCGAACTGGGTAGGGTCCAGAGTTTGGAGATTGCCAATGTCATTGTTTATAAGTTCCATGATGATACGCTCCATAGCCTTGCAGACCAGGCTCATCAGGCTAATGGGGCAGTAGTTCCCAGGGTCTGTGGTGGCTTCCCCTTTGTGGAGTGGGATAACCGTTGCTGTGCACCATTCAGTGGGCTCAAAGCCTGAGGTCAGGCTATGACTGAACATGGTACTTAGGTGGAGTGCCAGTTCATTCTATAGTTCATGCAGAACGCAGCCTGGGATGTTGTCAGGTCCCATGGATGTTGGGCTCTTGGCTTTGGAGAGTGTGTTTTTTACCTGTGCAGCCGTGATTACAGGTACTTTGCATTCATCTGGTATAGAGATGAGCCCTTTAGGGGATGAGAGAGGGGTAAAGTTAGTAACTATGTTTACACTGTCTTCCAGTTAATTCTGAATGATTCATTACTTATTATACCCCTTTGCAGACTATACTGGAAGATACAAAAGAGAAGTGAAGCCATTCTGCTAATATTAGTCAAATTATAATTAGCAAATAAGTTGAATATATCAGATCACACTGATCCTTTTGAATTGAAAGGCATAGATGATATGTAAAAAGAAAGAACTGAATTTGCAAATATTAATTACTAATGTATCATGTTAAAACACTTTGTTATTTTGCCTTTGATCCTCATTGCCTAATGACCACATACCTTGCTGCTACTATATCCATTAATTCTGCATAACAGAGTAGCCATCTTTTAGGTAGTAATCATTGGATTTTTGTTTGCTAAGCCCTATACCTGTATGCATTTATCTTCTGATGCCCAAATGTAGGTGCAGCTGGTGTGGAGAAGGTGTTGTGTCACTCACTCATGAAATTGTCTTAACCCATCGATTGTCCACCTTTTTTCTAAGTCTAATATATCCCTATAAATGCCTGGTCTCCACGAGGGATAAACTATAGGGAACCATATCCAAAGACAAGCCCTTCTTCTTCAGCCTCAATGAGAATGTGAAAAGGTAAAGATTTGTCACTAATTTTTCTTACTTGTTGTTTTCCCAGTACCTGTGCTTTTAAATAACCTAGGTAATGTGGGTCATAAACAGGGCTTCATCCCTGAACATCATTACATTATTTCACACAGAGCTAATCGGAGGAAGGGCACTGAGGAAAACTCTGATCTGTGATATACAAGTATCCTGTTTTTTGCTTATTTTTACTAGTTATTTATAGCACTTTTATTGTCTGTTGCATACTTTTTACTGTATTTTATAGCTATAAACTAATCTGCATGGTTGTATTAAAATGTTCTGCCTGACAGGGCCTGATAAATAAGGTTTTTACTGTTACACTGTTTGTAAATATTTTCTAGTTAGTTTCACTGTGTGTGAGGTATTAACTGGAAATTTTCTTCATTTGTTAAACATCTGTTTGTATTTGTTTGTTCTTATTTCCTGCCAAGGAGTGTATCATATAACTGATTATTTGCAGAGGCTGTGTGTCTGAGCATATGTTCCAGGCCATCTCAGTTTAGTAAAAGCCATTTTAAATTTTCAGTGAAAGTGAAGTTTTTATGGTTATTGGCTGATTAGGGTTACCTGGACTACGGCTTGGAGTGAGCAACTCATTGCTTCTTTCGAGTTTTTTTTTTTTTAAATTGTTAAAGGTTTCAACTTTCTGTTACTTAAGAAGTTACCTTGTGAGTGCTTCTGCCATTTCACATAGAGCTAATCGGAGGAAGGGCACTGAGGAAAACTCTGATCTGTGATATATAAGTAGCCTGTTTTTCGCTTATTTTTCCTAGTTATTTATAGCATTTTTATTGTCTGCTGCATACTTTTTACTGTATTTTATAGCTATATACTAATCTGCATGGTTGTGTTAAAATTTTCTGCCTGACAGGGCCTAATAAATAAGGTATTTACTGTCACACGGTTTGTACATTTTTTCAAGCTAGTTTCACAGTGTGTGAGGTATTAACTGGAAATTTTCTCCATTTGTTAAATATCTGTTTGTGTTTGTTCTGATTTCCTGCCAAGGAGTGTATCATATAACTGATTTAGTTTTCCACCCTCCCTCCCTATTGGTACCCTGTTCTTATACTTGGTGTCTTTGCAGTTGCCCGCCCCTACTGTAAATTTGATCTGGAACACTGCTCCCAGTCTAGTGTCATTAGCTCATTCTACCTAATACAGAGAGAATACATGAGAAGGCCAACCCACTTAATTTCTTAACCTTGAATTATCTTCTGCTCCTCCTTTTTCCCTTTCCACTTTACTAAAAAAAAAAAAAAAAAAAAAAAGAAATTAAGCTTGTTTCCTGCCTTTCCTGTAACTAGTCTAGTCCATATACAGATTTGCTGTATCCAGGACTGTTTGTAAGCTTTTGAGCCTCCCACAAGCCTTTCTGTGTTGGAGGGAAGCCTTCTAGCTTATCAGTAGGAGTAGTAAGAACTAGGTAGCCTATCTACCACAAGAGGAGTGGTTTCTGACCCAGAAATTTTAGTATATTGGCCATCTATGCAGTTTTTCCATCTCTTTCAACTTTCTGGTTTAAAAGCCTGCGTTTGCACCTGTTCCCACCTTCCCTGTAACTTGTCTAGTCTAGATACAGATTTGCTATATCCAGGACTGTTTGTAAGCTTCTGAGCAGGGCCAAAGTATGCTCTTCAATTTTTCCCTTAGATCTACTAGTTCTCTCCTCTCCTGCACTTTTACAAGTTTATTAGTCTAGCACTTTACCAGTCTTCTTGTAGCAATTATTTTATTTATTTATTTATTTGCAGTTGGTTTACCAGGATAGTCCACTGGGCCAAAGTGAACCCGTTTTCAATGGAGTCCTGGGGAGAAAAGCTCCAGAACAATATAGATTACAGTAGGTATTATACATACTTAAACATTTTAAATCTTTCAAGTAGACAAATTCAAATACAATGCACAACAATTACAATTAATTTAACAGTGTAAAACTAAAAAGGATTATACATAAAATCAAAATTCTAAATTTAAAATTCTACTAAAGTTATTTCATAAAGAGAGTTCTCCATGTGAGAGGTAGTGTGTAGAGTATTCTTACATATTCTATAGTAATAAACAGGAAAGTGGGATTTATGGATAATGAGAGAGAGAAATCAAGGGTGTAAGCAGGAGTAGGAGGAAATGGGGATGTTCAGTGTAGTTAAGTAGGGTGGGAGCAAGAGCATTCCCACTGGGAAAGTAGATGTGCATGAAGAGATTTTTTGAACATAAAATGGTTAGAGGTAGTACGGATAGATGGAGGTAGAGAGTTCCAGAGACGAGCTAACCCATGTGAGAGAAGATATTTGCCAGGGGGACGGGTTGGTTTGTACACTTCTAATAGGTTTTTGTTGTTGGACCTTAAAATTCTATCAGGTATGTGCATTTTGAACACAGAAGAGAGGGAGGGACAGAGGGAGGGTTTGAAAATTAGTTTATGTGCAGGGATAGTTGTGTGTAGATGAGATTATTGGGTAGTTTAGCCATTTTAGTTGTTGGAGAGAGGAGCAGTGGTGTGAGGAAGACTTTTGGTTGGTAGCAAACTTGGCGATTTTATTGCAGCAGGAGGAAAGTTGTGTTTTCAGGGAGATTTGTAGGTTAGTTAGTAGTGGAGCTCCATAGAGAAGGGAGGGAATAAGAAAGAAAGTAGAGAGAGTGATTTTAGTGGCAGTTGTAAGGTAGAGTATTTGTCGATAGAGCATCCCTAGTTTTTGATGGGTTTTTTTTATGTTTAGTTGTAGATGGGAGTTGAATTTTAGTTGGTTATCAATTTGGACTCCAAGTAATTTGGTCTGTGTCACTAGTTCCAGTGGAATGTTATTCTTACTAGTAATAGAGAATGTGTTTGTATTGAGAGAGTTGAGTTTAGTAGGGGTGAATATCATTAATTTGGTTTTAAGGTGTTGAATGCTAGGTGATTTGTTCTCATCCATTGTTCATTGGTTGAAAAGGCATCTTGAGTTAGCTTTATGAGAGTATGGATAATTGAGGCAGCGCAGATAATGGTTGAATCATCTGCATATTGGATGATATTGGGGAGAGGGATAGCTTTGTGGAAATCATTTATAAATATATTGAAGAGGAGGGAACCTAATATGGATCCTTGGGGGACACCAGTTGGGATGTTAAGAAATGAGGAGGTTGCCTTTTTCCATTTTACTGCTTGACATCTATTAGATGTAGCACACAAAAGAGCTACCAGCACTAAACATTCTACAAGGAAACAGCTCCAGTACTTATTATTAATGCCCACCCCTCCAGGCATGTCTAAAGGTCAGTTCCCTGTGCATCCTCCTATTAATCTAGTAAACTTGGGCATCCTGAGGCAATGTAACAACTGCCTCATGTACAATGACAGCCATCTGCTCTTACCTCCCAACACTCAGATTTGTGAGAGGTGCACTTATATATCCAAATTGGAATGCAACGCACTCTCCAGCCAAGACCGGAATAGCTGGTCAAGAGTAGAAGGTCAGCACTTTCACCACACCACATGGAACACATAGTCCTCCAGAACACACACCAGCACTGCTGTCACATAAAAACACAAACCACATACCCACCTTCGCGGAGGCTCTCAATAAAAATCTTTCCAAACAGCAGAGACCTCCAAGGTAGAAATGCACTCAACCACAACAACACAACACTAATCAAAAGACACATAACTCTCCTAAACAGCATGCCACTCAACCAAAGCCCCTAAGGCAAAACAGCATGCCCAACACATTAGTCATAAGTGACTCAATAGTTAGACACACTGATATCCCACTCACTAGGTTGAATAAGAAGAAAGTAATAGTTAGCTGCCTATCAGGTGCCAAGATCAACCACATAATGCACACTCTCAACAACAGATACAAATATGACTTTGTCATTGTACATGTGGGTGTGAATGACCTGAGACGTACCTCCCTGGACTACATGAAAAGAGACATGGAGGAGCTCTCGTATCTAGCCCAGGCAGGTATGACCCTAGCCTTGAGCAGCATCCTACCATCAGCCAGAATGATACCACAGTACAAGCAGAAAATGATTGATTTCAACCATTGGCTAAGTTTCTGGTGCCATTCTAAGGGGATCCAGTATCTGTCTGCCTGGATAACATGACTGACAGACCTCAATGCTTTGCCAGAGATGGCCTGCATCTGTCACCCCTGGACTTCCGGATACTGGCCAAGGCTCATGCCACCCCTATAGTGCATTGTTAGGCGGTGTTCCAAAGACCAAATTACCACCGTAACAGCTACAAACAAATTCAGTCTGAATTTCATACTGCTCAATGCTAGAAGTCTAAATCTCAATATGTTCTCACTTGAAGCACTCCTTGAAATGGAGAACATCGACATTTGTGTCATAACAGAGACCTGGTTCAAGGTAGCAGAAATCACTCCTGCACTACCAGGCTATAACTCTTCCCAAACCTTTTGTCCCCAGAACTTGGACTGAAGCTCCGAAGTCAGTGGTGTTTCCATAGTCATAAAGGATGCACACACGTCCAGATGTGTAGCCCAACATAACTCATCTGAGATACTTCAGGTGCAGCTAATATTGGGTAAGACAGCAATTCAGGTTGTAGCCTGCTATATGTCCCTAACCATGTCTCAAGACTCACAGTCCACATTCCTAAGCACCCTGGAGAATATTAGGGTCCAACCTAACACTCTCATACTGGGCGACTTCAACTACCACTCCATTAACTGGGAAAACTACTCATGTACCAATACACTTGCCCAACATTTCCTGGAATTCATTAATTAGAATGCCCTGGACCAGCCCATTCTTATCCTCACAAGAGGTAGCAACATCCTAGACCTGGTCATTACTAACATGGGTGACCATTGCTCTACACCAATAGACAACTCCTCCCTGGTTAGATCCGACCACAAACTAATCATCTTGGAAATCCACATCCCTCCCACTCACCCACCCCCCACAAAGGTAATCACCATGGAAAACTTTTCCAAAGCTGTCTTTGGGCTCCTAAAAACAGAGGTGACTAACTTCACAGCACCCATGCAAATGGAGATCAGTTGCATGACCGCCGAATCATACACCAATGCACTGTACGAACACATACACAAATGCATGGATCTCACCATACCCAGCAGAACCAAGACGCTCTACTCCAAAAAAAGGAAGCCAGTCTGGTGGTCCCCTGCCATAAACAAACTCTACAACAGAAGGAGGAAACTGATGTGGAATAAGGAGAAGTCCCAAGACTGGAAAAACTCCTCCCTTATCAGCCTCAATAAAAAGTTGAGATCCATCATCACATCCTCTAAAGCTAGCTATGAAAACAGAATTGCAACAGATAGTAAAGAAAACACAAGGCCTTCTGTAGTTATTTAAAGAATCTCCACAGCAATACCCAGATATGCTCTGAGCTACTACGCTACGCAATGGTACCTCCTATACCTAGCCAACAGATATTGCCAATGTACTGGCAGACAGATTCAGTGCCAACTTTACCCCTCTCCCCCCCAGGGGACCAGTCACAATGCCAGTAGATTGCCAGGCACCCAGTATTACTGCTGAGCAGGTTATAACAGCACTGACCAAGGCTAAGAATACAGCTTCTATGGGACCTGACAGTATGCCTGGCTGTGTTCTTCATGAACTACAGAGTGAACTGGTACCTCACTTGTGTGCCCTGTTCAATCACAGCCTCACCTCAGGCTTTGTCAACCCTCTCTTCAAAGGAGGAGTGAATACAGACCCTGGGAACTATTGCCCCATTAGTCTGATGAGTCTGATATGCAAATCTATGGAACACATCATCATGGATCTAATAAACAAGGATATAGGGAATCTCCAAACTCTGGATCCCATACAGTTTGGTTTTGTGAAGGGTACATCATGTCTGCTCAACTTGGTCAACTTCTTTGAGTCAGTCACCAGAGCTGTGGATGAAGGCAAGGTGGTTCATACAGCCTACCTTGATCTGGCCAAGGCCTTTGATACCATTCCCCACTCAGGAATCATAGAAAAACTCACTAAGCTAGGCATCAACCCCTATATCACTAGGTGGGTTGCAAACTGGCTCTCAGCTAGAACCCACAGTGTGAAAGTAGCTGACTCCAAGTCAGACTGCTGACCAGTCATGAGTGGAGTCCCACAGGATTCGGTCCTGGGTCCTCTCCTGTTTGGTATCCACTTCTCTGAAGTCCAGGCCAACATGAAGGGTCACTGGCTGACAAAGTTTGCAGAAGAATGCAAGTTAGGAGCTATTATTAACTCCCCGAGTGATGTTGACATCCAACAGAAAGGCCTCACACTGAGACCAGCGACTGGTGTCAGAACATGGCCTTAAGCTCAATGCCAAAAAATGTGTCATCTTCCCCTTTGGGAAAAACCCAGATCCCATGAATTATCACATCAGTGGTAGTCTACTAAACACGGAAGGCATAATAAGAGAGCTTGGAACCCAGGTTGACAGCGACCTCTGTTTTAACCACCACATTGCCACTGTGGTCAGAAAGTCCTTCTATGTGGCACATCTCATTACTAAGAGTTTTGCATCCAGGAAGAAAGAGGTCATTGTCTCCCTCTGCTCTTCCCTCATTAGGCCAGTCATTGAGTACAATGCCCCATTTGGC